>NW_005871104.1:5572349-5573865 GCF_000147115.1 Myotis lucifugus | reverse complement strand
GTAGCATGTGGGTAAGAGCACAGGTTCTAGAGCCAGGCTGTCTGGGCCCAGATCCAAGCTCTGCCACATGCGAGTTGTTGGCAAGGCTTTAGGACATGCTACTTGCCCTTACTGTGCCTCTGTTTCCTCACCTCTAAAGTGAGAAGATAATATAATACCTAACTCAGAGGGTGGTGGGAAGACTAAATGAGTTAATATATTTCAAGTATTTAGAATAGAAGTGCCCAGCACTTAGTAAGTGCTACATTAAATATTAGTTAAATAAGCAAGATTTTTCATGGAACTAGGGCCTAAGAAATCAAAATAAGGTTAATGATTGAACATAGACCTGGGATGTGCTCAGTTCAGCACCTGTTGATTGAGTACTATATGTCAGTTTTTATAACGGGCACTACATGAAACTTAAACATATAAAACATATAAGATGATGTTAATTTCTATTATGTATTGAGCTGTAACCAGATGCTAGCAACTCAGTTAAATACTTTAAATGCATTGCTTCATTTAATCTCCTCTAAAACTTACAGGGTAGGTATTCTTTTTATTATCTCTATTTCATAGGTTGGGGAAATAAGACCCAGAGGGAGTAATTAATTTGTTCAAGGTTATACCAACATTAAATGGCAAAACTGGGATTTAAACCCAGAGCCTGATCATTTAGCCACAACTCTGAATACCTGAGAGGCACTGAGGAATCTTATAAAATCACATTATATCAGAGCCAAGAGGGATTTTAGTGATACTTTAGGTTAACTCTTCCATTTTATGGATGAAGAAAGTGAGTCTCATATATATTAAGAGATTTATCCAATGCTATTTGGTTGATAGGTGACAGTATAAGAACCTCCATTTTCTGTTCCCAGTACAGTTCTGATAACAGAGGTTTTGAAAGTAAGCAGAGGTAGTGTCAGTTCAGTACATTATTAATGTTATTATTATTCAAACAGGCTGTTATACAATGTCGTCTTCACTAGGGCAACAAGTGAGAATCCTATGTTTTCTATTTTAAATATGGCAGTCTAGCAGCAATTATATTTATTTTCCTTCTATGGATGTGGATTAACATTTTCCCTTCGCTAGTCTGCCTGAGCACAGTGTGCTGTTCCTTGCTCAGGGCACTCCTGTGCATATTAGAATCTGTTTTGTCACCTGTTCCCAGTTAGAAGGCCCGTTTCTAAAGGCAGCACTAAGGGGAGGATCAGGGGATGTCATCCTTCCACAGTTCCTTTCAACCCCACCACATTTTTCCCTTCAACCAATTATACAATCTAACAATAATTTTGCTGTGCACACTCAAATTCAAGGTAAGCCACTTACTTGCCTCCCCCACCCCCATCTCCACTTATCCCCACTGTCGGCTTAATTGCCCAGTGTATAGAAATTCTGTACCTGCAATTGCCAGCCCTTCAAGGCCTGTGACAGGCAGTTTTGGTTCATGTCAGTCCTCTACCAAAGTGCCTGTCGTAAACTCCTAAGGTAAGTGATCAACAAGAGCAAAACTTTGCACATAAAGGGA
>NW_005871104.1:5454352-5567592 GCF_000147115.1 Myotis lucifugus | reverse complement strand
TACTGCCCACTATTTGCCTCTATTGTTGTTATGTGGTTATTGTGACTGACATCTGTGCTGTTCCAGATGTTACAGATTTTCTTCTTGTGTGACAGGTTCTTAGAGTTGAGAACAGGTGTGACTTCTCCTGAACCTGAAAATCTAGCATTGGGAAGGTCACAGGCTCCCCAAGGGGGGAAAAAACACCAGAAGAAAAGGAAATGTAAAATATTTTCTAAAAAATGATATCACTGCTTTGGGTCATGGTTTTTCCATATGTAAAATAGAAAATATAAATCAGTTGATCTTATGAGTTGCCTAATCATTTTGATTTTCTACAAAAAGGAACAGAACTTTGTGGCCTTTTCTAGTATCTATTACCTATTTTATAGTAAATGTATTTATATAAAAATACATGTCTGCATGTGCGTAAGTCCCTGTGTGTGTGCATGTACCCCTCAGCTTGCATACAAGGTAACTGAGACTCAGAAAAGTCACCATGGTCCCACTGACAAATGTGACAAGAGATAGGTCTATATTTCCTAGTGATCAGCCTTTTTATTTACTAGATTATACTCAAATATTCATGACTTACATTTGGCATATTAACCCTTTAAGAGGCTTTTATAATTTATGAGTCTCTCTAGAAATAAAAAGCCATAACTCAAAGGTGTATGTCTCCAAAGCTGGAATGTTAGGTACTACTACTAGAAGTGGGCAGGTGGGCCATAATATTGAGAAGGAACTTCGGAGCAAAGACAGGGTCTGTGCCATCATTTTGGGGTGGTGGTGGGGGTGGTGGAGTAATTAGTTTTAAAAGCATCTGTCTTATTTTGACTGCTTCTTGATCTGCCTTACCATGCTCTTGTTATCATGAGTGTCATGCTTGCTTTTATGAATAACCTCTTCATCACATTTTTAACAATATTTTCATCCTAACCTATTATCTAATCAAGTCATAAAAATGTGCCACTTTCCTAGAACATGGCTTCTCCTTGCTTCTTGGCTATTGCCCTTACAATGATGTATCAATGTGAGTGAAAATTTAGAATGGAGAAGAGTTTTTGATAATTTTTAAATATACTATATTAAGTCCTTGTGTATTTTATATAAAGTTAATTTGTTGTTGTTATTGTGTATGCATAGGACTGAAAGGCTCTTTTTCTTCTCCACATTTTGGAAATGTTTGACATAAAAATTATTAGGTAAGGATTTAAAATTCAAACCATGGGCCCAGCACAACACGTTGTGTCTCATTTACGTGAAAATCACTTATTGAATGCCTATTCTGTGTAAGGCTGGATAATATATAGAGATGAATTGCTGTCTTACAGAGATAAGGCCTGCACATAAATCATTACAATGCAAGATGGGTAGTAATATCTGTCACAGGAGAGGAATAGATAAATTGCCAGGAGAGGTGAGAGGATAAAGAAATTACTTGATTGCAGAGGGGCTTCGGAGTACTGTATGTTGGCATCTTTGGGCTAGAAGCAAATGACTTATTTTCAAATGTGCTTAGTCTAAAGTCAAAAGCATGTTCCCATTTCATTCTGGGAATAAGAGAAGTCTTCATGAAGGCGACAAGATTTAGGCGGAGCCCCCAAAAGATGAGTACGATTCAGACTTAAGACAATGCCAAGAAATAATTGAAGAAGAAATGTTTTAACCATTGGCCTCCATTAAATGCTTAACTCAGGGTGACAGCTATTTGTTGTGGGTAGAAAGGAGAAATGCTGAGCACAAGTCCCTGCCAGAAGAGGCAGGTCACACTGAGTGGAGGAAGAAATTCAGCATCTACTCTCAAGTAGATATCAAAGAGCTACCTAGAGTGGGGAGAGATCTATGGACTAAAAGGAGAGAATAGACAAATACAAGTGGGAAAGAAATCTGAAGGGAAATGATACAAGTTGGATGTTTGGGAAATGGATGTGACTGTCCCTAAATAAAATAGTCACTTTACTTCTTTATACGAAAATAAGTGTATGAAAAAGGACAAGATGGTCTGGATTTTCTCACCATATATAGGCTCTGTTTTGGGTGTTGAGAATACAGCAGTGAACAAGAAAAAGTCCTTACCCAGAAGGATCTTATAATCTGATGTGGGGAGGGGTAAGTCAACCAGCAACAATTACATGTGCAATGTGTTTTATGGCAATCTACATCTCAGGGCTGGGCTGGAATCCTTGTCAAATCTACCCCAACTATCCATTCTAGTTCTCAGTCTTAAGATTTTCCTTACAGGTAGTCATTCAGTAATCTTTTTTATTATTTCTTTAATTCATTCATTTATATATTTATTCAACAAATATTTGAGCATCTACTATGTTGCAAAGGCATTGTGATGGGCACGAGAGTACAGCAATGAGCAAGATGGACAGTGGGACCCTGCCCTAGAGGAGTTTGTATTCTAGATCAATGTCATCTATGACGATGGAGATGTCCGATAGGTGTGCTGCCCTCTATGGTACCCACCAGCCACGGTGGCTACTGAGCATTGAAGTGTGACCAAGAAACTGAATTTTTAATTTTATATAATTTTAATTAATTTAAATGTAAATAAACAGCCCCATGGAAGGTATGGCATGGGATATTTTCTGCCTTTTACTTACAGGGACCCTGAGGCCAACTCTCCTATGCCCAGGGAGATTAAATGATGTGTGGACAGAACTAGAAGCCAGGACACAGGCCACTGTATCACTTGCCCTTTTTTTCTGTTGGAAGAAAGAAGAGTACAGATTCTCCTCTACACCTTCTTTAATATTCAATGCTATGCACTAGCAAAACCATGGACTAGGGAAAGCCTTTGGATTCAGAGAAGGAAAAGTCTGTGTGTCCGTTAGGAATCTTTGTAATACAAATAACCAAAATGTGACCCATAAGAGCTAAAAACATCAGATGACTTCATTGGCTCCTATAACTAAAAAGTCCAGAGATAGGACTGGCTTCAGGGCTCAAATAATGAAATCATGACCTGTTGTGCATCTCCTTGAACTCTGAACTGGTTCCAGGATCAGATAAGCCCTCTCCTCATTTACTCAACTCCTATTTTGCAAAGACAATTCCATATTTTAAATATTAAGTAGTACAGAGTGGGAAGAGCCCAGGAGTGATAGTTAGGAAATCTGATTGAGTCTCCATTATGCCCCTGGCTGTGTGAATGTCACCTGTCAGAGCAGAGTGGTCAGAGAAGTGTGAGCTAGCCCCTAGTATGTGTATTTCCAGATGGAAATCTACAGTGTGAAGGGGGATGGGAGGGACAAGCACCTTGGCCCCAGCATGTGCAGGAAAGATAGTTCTCTGTTTGGGCTCACATATTTCACAGGTCCACCCCAGAACCACCGGGTGTGGGCAATGGAGTGCCAACTGTGCGTCTGCATAACCTAAATCAGAGGCGAAGCCACCTTGGG
Source organism: Myotis lucifugus (assembly GCF_000147115.1). NCBI lineage: Eukaryota > Metazoa > Chordata > Mammalia > Chiroptera > Vespertilionidae > Myotis > Myotis lucifugus. The sequence goes on along the minus strand of NW_005871104.1, from coordinate 5,564,203 downwards.
GTAGGGGGCCTTCTATTGCTGGGAGCACGGCGAATGCTTTCTGGATGGTTCTCTACCCCTACAATGCAACATCGCAGTCACCGATCTCCCCAAAATTAAGCCTTGACCTCAACCTTTTTAGGACCATGAGCTAATCCTTTTGGCTAACTGTTCACGGAACCAGAATTCATCTCTCCGTCTTCCTCTCATAAGGACTCCCCAGTCGCAAGCTGCTCCAAGGGGGATTGGGCTATTCCAGATGGCTTTGATCCATGCCAGTACTCTTCATTATGTAAACTTTCCTTCTGACAGCTCACGTGGAACATGTCACATCTTGAAAGAGGGGTTTTCATTAACTACTTTGCCGCTGCCAAATGGAATCAATGTATTCTGTGGGCCCTGCCAGAATGTCAGAGGGAACTTTCCTCTGTCTGCAGCACCAGCCGGGCTCCCACCATTAGGCTGAAGTTCCTATTTTTCAAAGATCAACAAATTTCATGCCTCATGTGGAATAAGGATTCCAACAGGGGGAGGGTTACATAGCCAGTGGCAGATTGAGGATAGAATCCAAGTTTCCTCAGTGGCAGTTTTGTGTTCTTTCCATGATGCTCCTTAATCTTTAAAATCTGAAACGTTATTTTAAAAATAGAAATTGAGTAAAATGTGATAGAGGGCGTGCATTTATTATGAAAAGGAACTTGGCCACCATCTTTACTTCCCTCCCTCGCCTCTCTGCCTTATGTAGTCAGTCAGTCAGTACATCCTACTTAGTGTTTCTTGTAAGGACTTCTACGTATCTTTTTTTGATTGCTCTGGGCCATCGTCATTTTCTCCTGGACTACTGTACACTATCAGAACAGACACAGGAAGTTGTCTAAAATACAAGTTTAGTCTTGGCAGTTTCATACATAAACCTTACAATGGCTCCTGCTGCCCTTGCCTCAACTTTAGCACTTTAATGAGGTTTCCTGTACTCTTTTTATTTTTATTTTTTTGCCCAATCTCCAGACCCATTCCTCATCACAGCACAGTGACCTTTTTGATTTCTTAGAAAGAGCCAATTCGCATTTTTTCCAACTCAAGGCCTTTGCACATGATATTGTCCTTACCTGGAATGTTATTCTCCTTCCATCCCCACTTCCTTCAATTGAATACTTCTCAGCTTAGAGGTCTCCTAATCTGGCAATCTTTTCCTCATCTCTTACTATGGCTTAGCTGCCTCTACTAGGTGTATCCATAACATCCTCACTATGGTTTCTCTTATATCAGCCTCTTTGACACACACCACAGTCCCTTTGCATACACACATGCACACACACATGCACACACACCCTTCGCTCTGAGCATTTTCTAAACTGAGCATACTTAATGCAGACTTGGAAGTCATGGGAAAGGAGCCCACTGTAGAATGGGGAGCTTTGCCTCTCACGGGTTCTACTTTTCACCTCTCCTTCACATCACTGTTGACCAAAAGGAAGTCTTCTCCATAACAAGTCCACCATTTGCCAAAGGCAATTGTAGTTATCAATCACGTTTTTTTCTTTTGTAATCAAGTTTCTTTAGCTTACACATAAAAGGAAGTGTTTATCTTGGGACATATGTAGAGCAAGTATCATCCCTCTTTACCTACAATGACCCTTCTTTTTCTCAGTTTCTTCATTCAAAGAGAGATGTAAGTGACAATTATTTATAGAGTTTGGGACCCAGGGGCAATTCACCTCTAAATCAAAATTGAATTCTTCAAAAAAGGAGAGTTACATTCCAGTGGTAAAATGTCAGGAAGCATCCTGAGCGACAAGGATGTTGGGGTGAGCAGAGCTATTGAGTCCCCTAGAACCTCACCTTGTGGGTTTTTGCCCAAGGTCCTGGAGCCTGAGGGGGAAAAGAAATGTCAATGTCATGTTTATGATCCTGTGACTAGTTCTTCTCAAAAAGTCTTTTTAAACTCCAATCATTGTGAGTGTGTGTGAGTGTGTGTGTAACACCGAGATCAAAGTCACTATTAATTCTCCATTGGATGGAGTAAATAACCTTTTCAATAAGTTTACTCCTTTAACCCCTGTTCTTCCACAGTTCCTTCTCACCATAGTAGCTGGAATGGTATTTTTAAAAAACTAATCATAACACTCCTCTGTCCAAGCCTCCATAGGCTTCTTCCCTCACTCTGAGGAAAAACCGAGTCCTCTGGGACCTGCCCCCCTCTACCATGCGGATCTTTTTTGCCTTCACCTCATCACATTATCCTGCATGCTCCTCATACATGCCGGGCCTGCTCCTAATTGATGACTTTTTTAGTGGTTATATCCTTGGCCGGGCACACGGCCCTCTCCTACCTAATTTCCACGTGGTTCACTCCTTCAAGTCTTTGCTCCATGCCCCTTCCCAATGAGGTCTACCTTGATTACCAGATTTAAAACTCCTGTGAAGTGCTTCTGATCCATTACTGTTCTGTATTTCTCATAGCCCTTATCTATAGTGTAACTTCCCTATTTATTAGGCTTGTTATCTGTCTCCCCCAGATAGAATGTGATCTTCAAAGGGGCAGGGTTGTCCTCTGTTTTTCACTGACCTAGCGCTTATCATCTAGAACCAATAAACACTGGGCAAATAAATTGATTGAATATTGATTAGTTTATACTTTCACCAACTTACCTATGCTGTTCCAGGAAGCTTTTTGAGAATTTATAAAACCCTTTAAGCTAAACTTCTAGGTCGTCCCTGCTAAGGATATCACAACTATTCTTGTATTATTTAGTTTATGTTCAGAATTGACATTCTATTGTTTCTAAAACACATCTCACAAAGAAAGTTCTCAGCTACCTTGTAAATCCTCCTAAGATCCTTTGTTATTTGCCATCCTTCTAACCTTTCTTTTACCCCTGTGTCTTGGTTTTGATTTCATTAACCAGTCTCATTTTCCCATCTTGTCTCATACCACGTTCAGCCCTGCCTCTTCTCTTCCTTAGATACCTTTTTGAGAATAGACTTCTCTCTCCTTTCTGGTAGTTCCCCATTCACCTAGCAACACCACGTTTATAGAATATAGCATAACTAGGAAGATGAGAAAATAAGTTTTCTGACCATTCTAAATAGGTATCAATTTATTCCTAAATAGGATATATTTAATATATAGGGTGACCTAATTGCATACTCAGAGCTTCTTTATTCTCATTATATATGATTTCAGAATATTTATGACTGCCCCAAAGCTTAGTGGCTTAAATCAACAGCAATAAATTTTCATGAATCTGAGGTTTACTGGACTTAGCTGGGTGGATCTGCTCCCTGTGAACTGAGGTCACACAAGGGCTACATCAAGTGGGACCTAGAATGTAGCTACAGTGTCCACAAGGACCTCCCATCTTCCAGGGCCTTCTCTGTCCTCATGGCCTCTCATTATCCAGGACTTTGTAGGATGCAGAGCTTCTTTACAGCATGGAGGCTGGCTTCCTAGAACAGCATCAGTTCTGGAGAATTCTGTCAGTCAAAGCAAATCATAGGGCTGAACCAGATTCAAACAAGATCTTTCTATGGATGGGAGCAATGGGAGGCAGCCAGAGATGCAGATAAACCACCATACCTGTTTCTGAGAACTTGAAACATAGAGTACAATTCAGAATGTGGGGCACAAGGCAGGGATTCAAATAGCTGCAGAGACTTTGATCAACTAGTGTGTGTGTGTTGGAGTGAGCATGTGTGTGTGTGTTGGGGGGGGGTGTGGGTGGTTGAAAACATCCTATATAATAAAAGCCTAATATGCAAATTGTCCCCTTGACGGGGAGTTTGACCAGGGGGCAGGGCCGGCTGGACAACCGCGGGAAGGGAGGCCCTGGCCAGTGGCGGTGGCAGGCAGCTGGGGGGAGGGAGGCCCCGGCCGGCAGCCAGCAGCCTCTAGGGACCCTACCCATGCACAAATTTTGTGCACTGGGCCTCTAGTATAAGTTCCTCAAAATTTCCAAAAGCATAGCACTTTGGGGACATCTAACCTACAGGCACAAAGCCTGGTTGGTCCCCTAGGGAATTCGTGTTATGGTGTTGCATAGTTATTGATGTGCATGACTCCAAGTTATCAGGTAGGGAGTTTGTCTACTTACACAAATACTCTGTTCAAGTAGATTAGGAAAAGTTTAATTGATTGTAGAAACTTTGTAGGAAGATGAAGGCTTTTTAAAATTTTTTTTATTAAGCTTTGGGATTCAAAAGGATAATTTTTAATTAGGTGAATGAAACTAACTTACAGATAATAGTTGATTTCCTATCCACATTAGGAAAGAAATGAGTCTTGTCTGTCATTTTTAAAGTTTATTCTTTTTAAAAAAAAATTTCTTTATTGACTTCAGAGAGGAAGGGAGAAGGAGAGAGAGATAGAAACATCAATGATGAGAGAGAATCATTGATTGGCTGCCTCCTGCACGCCCCCACTGGGGAACGAGCCCACAATCCAGGTATGTGCCCTTGGCCGGAATCAAACCTGGGACCCTTCAGTCCGCAGGCTGATGCTCTATCCATTGAGCCAAGCCGGCCAGGGCTAAAGTTTATTCTTTTAAGCACAGGCCTGCACACATAGTAGGTGCTGGGTCATCACTGCTGATGAAAATCAGATCACGAGCAGAAGCCAGAGGGATGTGGATGTTATCATTCTATCCAAAGGCAAATTTCGTATCCCATAAAGGTTAATCTCACAGCTTCTAAAATTATGAACAATAGACTTTTTCACAGAGGTGGTGGTACCCAGGTGGATTAATTATCTTTTTGTTCCCATTAACTGGTGGCAGATATGAAGAGCCATAGCCAAGGAACTGATATTAGTCATAGTTTTGTTGCTGATCATGGGAAAGAAAATTGGGTTAATGAGAGGGCATGGGGATTGAGCATCATAGTCTCTGATGGATTAGACAGTGCGTAATAGGATTGAGAAGGAACACACGCGTGCTCTGAAAAATCAAGGGGTAATTGAGCAGTTTCCAACAAAGGAGATAGAAGGAAAATTCTCACAGGAAGAAAGAGGGTCCCCATGTTGGAGAACTTGACTCACCTCTGACTGCTGCTTAGCTCAGCCATTATCAAATGCCTGGAATTCAAGTTCAGCTGACATTTAAACCACTGACTCTGTAGAATTTGCATTCTCTAAGAATAGCTGCAGATGGCTCCATAGTCTGGCTCCAACCTTATGCAAAAATGTCACACTCAATGTTTATGACACTTGTTTCTCTCCATCCTCTGGTTGGACATGTCCAATGACAGGGAACTCACTCACTGGTTCCTTAAGAATGCAGTTTCTTAAATTAGAAAGGCTATACCAGGATCTTGGATTAATAATATATTAAATGCTCTCCTGAGTATGTGGTTAAACATCTCTAAACCTCAGACTGAAAAATGCTGAGGAGGGTGGTATAGTATTTACATCAAAGATAGATACAGGATTAAATAGTTAATGCAAAGAAAGCAGTTATTAGTGTGCCTGGCCCATATTCACTACTTTGAAAAAGTTATTACTATTTTTTAAATTTAATCACACAAATGTTCAACATTATCTTTCCATTGAAATAGCACATGTGAAAGTGCTTTGCATCCTTGCCTTCTTAGATGCTTGCAATAGCTCTGTGTAGACATCCTTGTTGTTCATCTTCTGCTGAGGAGACCATGACCCAATCTCAGTGCTAGTGTCTCTTGTGCATTCTCTTCTCTTGCAGACAAGAAATAAAAATGTTACCTTGGTAACGAGGCTTGCTAGGCCAAGCTGTTCTTGGACAACAGAGTGCCTTCATCACCTTTTTCTTGTCCCCTTGTCCCTATTCATGGCACCTCTGCCCCTAGAAGTCAAGAAATTGCATGGTATTTCTCAGCATTTTCACCTGACCAAAGAAAGAAAGAAAAAAAGGAACTCAGATATCAGTCATGTGTACATCAGAAAGATGACCTTTGAATTCTTCTCCTGAGGGTTTTAACACTTTAAGTTGGACTCCGAGGGCATTAGGACTTTCCCCACCAAATGGATTCCAGGCATGAAGGAGCAGCTGCAAATCAAGTTCACAATATGTGGGCGGCTACCTAGACTGACATCCCTTTTCCTAGGGATCTGGATCCCATTTTCCGTGGGAAAGTTCTGGCCACTCAGTAGCTGCAGTTTTATTAGGAAAGGAAGCTGGGGTGTCTAGACATGAACAAATTTTCATGGAAAGTGGGAAGGTCATAGAACCAAGGACTATTAATACGGGAAGAAAATCATTCTAATCTTCTTCTCTTAGAAGGGGTAGTTTTGGGATCTAACCTGAGGTTCACTACACTCAAAAGTCAGCGAGACTAATGTCAGAACCTTCACTGGGATCCAGGATTCCTGGCCCAGAACTAGGGACTCCAGACCTGCAATTGGCATTGCTGGTTCAAGACCCCAACTTCCCTCAGGAATGGTTTAAACTCTTGAGCCTGTGAAGAATGTGCTGTTCTCTTCTTTAAAAATGACTTCCTAATAATGCTTAGGTGTCATTCCCTCCAAAGCTGGTCCTGAAGGCACACAAGAGTTGAGGGATTTTGTTTCATAAAGAGAACTGAAAGACCTCCCCAACCCTGCTCAGCACTAGGGGGCTGCTCGGGCTGCTACTGGCCAAGGACATGTCACTCTCTCTGTTTGCATCTTGTTCGGAATGCCCTGCCTTTCCCACAAAAGCAAAAGGAAATGTCGATGCATTTGGAGATTTCTTTCACATAATCAAAGCAAGGCTGGAGCCAACAACCTGAATTTAATTACCGCTGTGACAGCTGGGAGGCAATTAATCCTTCTTTCACTCCTCCTTCCTCTGCCCCAGCTTCAAAGTGTCAATTCTTTTTCCCCTCCCTCTTGTACTAATTAGAAACATGCTGTAGGGTGAAAGGTGACGGGTGTGAAGCTAGCACCGTGTCACCAGGCCCCTTTGATAGCAGAGAGAACTCACCGTTGCAGCAGGCTAGTCCCTCCAACACAGGAGCATCTGCTTCTGGGGTAGGAAGGAGAACCGGCTGGAAAGCTGGCCACAGGGTCCGACTCTCCCGCTACTCAACTGCTCACTTGATATCTCTGTGTATGTTTCCACATCTGGGAGTTTAGGACTCCCAGACCTAAGTGAATGTGGTTAGAACAGTGCAAGCATCATTCCAGGGTATGAGATGGAGACTTTGTCAGGTCAGCTGACATTGCAAAATACAACAGATTAGGTGGCTTAATAGGCATTTATTTTTCATAGTTCTGGAGGCTGGGAAGTCTCAGATCAAGGTGTGCCTGCCTTCTCTCTGTGTGTTCCCATGGCTTTTTCTCTTGAGAGAGAGAGGGGGGGGAGAGATTGATTTCTCTTCTTAGAAAGCTGCCCACCCTTATGACCTCCTTTAACCTTAATTAATCCCTGAAACCCTATATCTAAATACAATCGCATATTGGGTTTAGGGCTTCAAGATATGAATTTTCAGAAAACACAATTCAGTCCATAGCACCTGAAAAATGACTTTCTTTAAATAAAGCCATGGACTAGACTTGGAGACCCAGAACCTGGAACTTATAGGATGAAGAATTCTTAAGTAATGCATTTAAATGTGGGGGTAAGGTTTTTGTTGTTGTTATTACTCTTCACCTGAGGATATTTTTTCCTGTTGATTTTAGAGAGGGGGGAAGAGAGGAAGAAAAACATTGATGTGAGAGAGACACATAGATTGTTTGCCTCTCATACAATCCCTAATCAGAGCTGGGGATCAAATCTGCAACCCAGGTACATGCTCTTGAATGGACATTGAACCTGTGACCCCTTGGATTAAAGGCTGATGCCCTAACCACTGAAAAACACCAGCCAGGGCATGGGGGTAAGTTTTTTACACACTGTTCTTTCTTGGCAAATTGTCTCCTTCATTCCACTACATCACCATAGCACCAATGACAGGCTCAGCTTCAGCCCCAGGACCAGACTCTTGACAGCAGTGAAGAGAGAGGGATTCCAATATCCAGGGTCAAGGGCAAGAGGCCCATTGTTATCTCCTTCATGGATCCCTTCACTGTGTCATTGAGCTTTCTGTTGTTTGTCCTAGGGGCCAGATTCCTAGAGAATAGTTTTAATTATTTATAGAAAGTAAAAGTTGAACAATTTTGGATTAAGGGTGGGGAAGATTAATCACCCCAGGGAGCTGTAGAGGTAAAGTGATTTTTCCTAGTCACTGGCCAGTTAGATTTTAAAATGGGGCTGTGAATTTTCTAAATCCCGGTAGGAATAGTAGATTAGTAATTAGCTCCTCCATAATTCCTTTCTGCTGTTTAAAGATGATTATGGCCCCAAATCTCATTACATTAACTGGATAATTCTTTCCAGATGTAAACTACTGTAGAAGAAAAAAAATAAAGTAAAAAAAATAGCATCCTTCTTTTCTCAAAGTGCTTTCCAATTCATCTGGGCTACATTTCTTACCCATACCAGCTTGCTATTTTATTTTATTTTTTCTGAAATTATTGATTATTCTCTGGAAACCGTAGGGTCCATAGTTGTATCATTGTAGTTTAGACTTTTCCCCAAATGCTAGAGGTAGCAAGATGTGTGAGAGAGAAAATAAATAGATTACTGGCACCTCTGTAATTTGAGTTACAAATTTCACTATTTTCTGTTCCCGTCTTTATTATTGACCAATCTTGTGGCCTTTGAGGAATTCCTTCCCCCTTCAAGACATCAGGTTCTTCTCTTTAAAATGTGGGCACCCAACTAGGCCAGAGTGCTCAATGGGAGGTCTGCAGGCTGAATCTTCCTCTTCAACTTGCTTTCCTTGACCTTCACAGTGCTTTGAAAATTTGAGAAATATGGTATACATTCTAGAGTTCTGGCTTCTCTTGGAATATCTGCAGATCAGGCAAGAGTGAGCTACATTCCTACATAAAAACAATTGGCCTATTCTCACTGGTGGCTGTCCTCTGGAGGCAGGGCGCTCATTGCTGCCTGGTCATTCAAGGTCCCACCACCAAGGCAGTTCACTCATGGATGTCATCTGCCTGGCCTTTGAATGAGTGGCCCCTTTGAATGAGTGGCCCATGGATGTCATTTGCCTGGCCTTTGAATGAGTGGCTCCTAGAATAGGTGATCTTCGGGCTCTTCTCAACTCTGATTCCATGAGGCAATGACTTCTCCATCACCACAGAAGCTTCTCGCTTAAAGGCCAAGAATGAGTGTGAGGCTAACTGCACATGTGTGGTGGCCCTGACTCTGCCACTCATTGTGACCTGCAGATTTTTCCTATGGTTTGTGTCCCTGACTCTATATGTCATCGATTTCTCCAGGACCATGTCCAAAATGATCTGGAGGTAACATGCTTTGAACTAGGCTTATAGATTTGGGGGCTACTTTTTTTTTCTTTTTCCTGAGGACCATTTTAGGCAGATCTACTCCAAGTGATAGTAGTACTAATAATAATTATTAATAACAGAAAACATTGTCTATATTATTCAAGCATGAATTAAAGGACACACTTATTGAATCCAATTATGAGTCAGTGACCTTAAGCACAGCATCAGTATCAGGATGGCAGGCAGCCTCCTGAGCTCTTCCCTAATGACCTTGCAGAACATCTAAACACGCTCCCATGATGTGCAAAAGGAGGGGAAAAAACACAATCATTTGGAATGTGCCAAACCTTTCAAAAGAACACAAAAGTACAATGTGAAATGAAAGTCACAGTTCTATTTGTTCTGCAAGCGTGTGAAAATCACACATTTTTTTCCTCTAGATCAAGATGAAAAGCAGAAGTACAAGAAGCAGTAGTTTATGGAACAGCTCTCTGTCGCCACCTCTAAATGACAATCCCCTTCCCCCCTTTCCTCCCTGAAATACCCCTGCCCGTTGCTTGACTGGGCACTTTACTACTTCACCCTTTTAATTTCACTACAAACCTGCAAATTAGTTTTATAAAATTCACCAAACTGAGGAGATTCAGAGAAGTTAAGTGACTTGCATAGGCTGTAGAGCTGGAATCCTTGACATTGGAACTCTTGATCTCAGCCTTATTTTGCTGCCACTGCACATAGGCAGGTTTGTTTCATGGTTTTTTTTTTTAATGTGAATGGTAGAATGGCATAGTGGGTAAGACCACTGCTCTGTGCCTTTTGCACATCGGGAGGGAGGATTCAATGTGAACCTGGAACTCTTTGCACTCAGCAAACTTAGGCCATGATCATTATTAATGTATATATCACCAGTACTCAAAACTAGCAAGCACAAATTAGAGAGCCAAGATTGCATCTGTTCTTCCCATAGATATCCCAAGTGTCCAGATATCCCAAAGAATCCTTCACTTTTTGGTAGGCACTCAGTATTTGTTGAATAAATGCATGTATCTATGATGAACCAATGGATGATCTAATAACATGGAAGATTGTTTGTGTCTAAAAGGAGCAATGTTACAGTTTTGATTTTCACTTTGTCAAACAAGCTTTCTGCTGTAAGTTATTGCAATTGCCATGTGAGCAAGGAAAAAAACGGCTTCATCAATCAGCACCATCAATCATGCCAAATGCCTGTTGGACTCCATTCCCATGGCTCCTGAGCATTGCTCCTGTTGTGGACACTGTTCTGTGGCCTCTTGCGACCACCAGAGGGCAGTGTATAGTCACTCAAGCCGGAAGTTGAATTTGGTCTCAATAATATCGTGAACAGTGTTTGTGTGGTTTTATTCCTCAGAGATGTCTTCATGGTGTTTACAAGTGTGGGACAATGTGAAATGAAAGTCACAGTTCTATTTAACTACTTGCACTTTAAACAAATTGTGTTGTTTTTACTGTTTAATATTTAATTAGTGAGGGCAAGAGGAGGGTACTTTTGTAAGGCTGACACTATTATACCACCATGGGATGGGAAGGCAGTAAATGGATAAATGACATGCCTTACCCATTTTATAACTTCTCCTTTAGGTCTTACTGGGGTGAGATTCATCAATATAGGAATGATTGGCTCAGACTTTTATCATGGCTAGTACATAAGCAGCACCCAATTTCAGGAGTTAGGAATTGCCATTATTTTTCAAGTAGAAAACAGAAGGCTTCTCGGGGGTCTGAAGGGACCTTTGTGTATGTCCAACTTCCTGGATCTGCAGCAGCACATCTAACAACAGATCCCAGAATGCTTTGCGGTGGTTCCTGTGCTCTGCCTGGCTCATTTCGTGGACTTCTGAGTCATGATGGATGGTGAAGGGCTGGTTTTTCATTTTGGAATTTACATTTAGTCACCTTGGAATTATTTCTATTTCTTCCATAAAGAAAAATAATAATGATAATTTCACTTGTGTGACCAAGGTGTTTGGGGAATTTACTTTCACAAGCAGGATTTTGAAGTGATGCTAAACCAAGTATTAGCCTTAAGATGAGGGCATTAGGCCTGATGGACCACAGCCTCACTTATAGTTGCTGGTACACATGATAAATTGCTGTCTGCAGCTGCTTGAGCCTATTTAGTCTTATGTTTCTTTCATAGAAATCTGTGTGTTTCTGAGTTTTTCTTACTTTCCTGCAAATGTTCTTACTTTTATTTTAGTCTTTTTCCTGGAGTCCTGGAAACCCTATCACATGTGAGTCAGTCAGGGAATCATTCATATTGTCTTCTATGTAAATGCCATCTCTTGAAGCACAGCTCCAACTGGAGGTAACTAGACGCTAGAGGTGGTCCAAGGGTGAGGCTCTGGTATAGATGTTACTTGCAAGACATAGCCAAATGCATCTCAAACTGAGGCCCAGAAAATGTTCATTTTATTTTATTTATTTTAAAATATTTTTTATTGATTTTGGAGAGGAAGGGAAAGGGAGAGAGAGATAGAAGCATCAATGATAAGAGAATCATTGACTAGCTACCTTCTGCATGCCCCAAACTGGGAACCAAGCCCACAACCCAGGCATATGCCCTGAACGGTAATCTAACTGTGACCTCCTGGTTCATAGATCAACACTAAACCACCGAGCCACACTGGCTGGGCAGAAAATGTTCAGTTTAATAAGTTTTCTAGATCATTCTGATGCAAGTGACCAATGAACAACTCTTTGGGGAATATTAGTTTTCCTAGAAAATTTCTTTCAATAAGACAGAAGAATAAAAGTCAAAGACAAGATAGAAGTACACTAGTAATTATTTAGTACCAGTTCTATCTCAGGTTCTGAGCTAAGCATGTGTTGTCTGATTAATTTAACTCTGTTCAACTTACAGAAGTAAAACCAGAACCCTACTGATTATGAAATAACTCTTCTATAAACCAGTGACCTCAAAGCTCAAAAATGCCTGTAATAACAGCTAGTTAAGTACCACATCTAGTGTTGGCCATCTGGTATACTATCAGTCTCTAGAAAATGTACATACAATCATGCAACCCAACTCCAGCTCACGTTGGGCTTGTTACAACCCTTTGTTGTCAGAGTGACTAGAGTTTTTGACTGAATCCACAAGGATATATATTTTTTTAAGTGGAATTTCTTGGTTTGTAAAAAATGTTAGCCACAATTTCAAGTGTATAAAAAATACAATATGGGACAAACAAAAGCCTTCCGTGGGTCAAATCCAGATAATGGGTTGCCAGTCTGCAATCCTGGCCCAATCCTTGGTAACCATTGCTGGATTTTAGGAGGAAGAGGCCTTTGATTATGGTAGACTAGTGGAAAGGATGCACTATGGTAGACTAGTGGTCAGGGGTCTTGGTTCTACAATACATTAGCTGTGAAACTTGAGTAGTTTCCCTGCTCTCTCTGAGTATCAGTATTTTATCTGAAAGAACAAATAGAATTAATAATACCTACATCTCAGGATTTCTGCAGAAGAAAGTGAAATACTATGTGTCAACATTTTCCAAACTCTAGTAATTGACAAAAAACCATCACAATTTTTGCCATGTCCAAGTATCACTTCTACTATTTACCTAATATTTTTCTCTTGACTCACTTTTAAAAATCTAAAATAGCTACATTCTCTTTAGTCAAAGCAATCATATCTGTAGAAACATAAGTTCAAACTACACATCCCCCTAATCATATGATAAATTAAAACAATTTCACAGTAGTTTGGCTCTATGCCTTTTTATATTTTTACAATCTTCAATGCTTTCATGGACTAATGCATTTATAAAATATAACAAAAGAAAATAGAAGGTGAGTAGAAATAATAGCTACAGTAGTAACTTTACAGTAAATGTTGAGCATTACTTTCAATGAGGCAAAATAGATTTTATATTTATGATGTAGGTATTTATACTAGGAGCTCTTGGTCTTATTTTTTTCATTTTCAACTTGGGGCTTGAAATTTCTCTTCCACCTTTAATAAAAAGCAACATAGGGTCTGTAAGATCCCATAACCTAGGGTGTATCTAATATTGTGGTTCTCATTCAGTATTGATTTGTACATTAATAAACTTTTCATTTTTTAGCCTCATTTCAGTGTTAAGCCAATGAACAGTAATATCTTAAAATGAATCTGTGTATTACATGATTGTTGTCTTTAAGATTCTGAGGCTGAAGTTCGCTGGTGAAAGGAAATAGTTACTACCTTCCAATTTCTAAGCCTGACTCTGGTGGTATTTATTCAACAAAACCATATATAATGGGCATTGGAGATCCAGCAGAGAACACAGCAAAGTGTTAGTTCTTATGAAGCTTCAGTCTGATGGGGGAAACAGGTAATTGAACGTAAGGTATTTACTCTATCAAATGGTGATAAATGCTATGAAAAAGGAAAGCAAAGTGGGAAGAGAGTGATAGTAGGGATCAGTTACTCTTTCACTAGTGTTCCTCTGGGAGGGACTCTTATTATATTGCTGTTTTATTAGAACCTGAATAAGGTGAGCAAATCAGCTGTGATGCTACCTAGGAGAATGGTCCAGCAAAAGAGAGGTGTAAAGGCCTTGAGGTGGGTGCTTAGAGTGTTTAGAAGATCAAAGAAGCCAGAAGAGCTGGAGAAAGAAGACTGAGCACGGAGAAAGCTAAGTAATGGGGTCAGATCCTGCAGTCTGAGTGAGGGGGAAGACTTCGGGGGATTTGAGGAAAGGTGACATGATTGATCTGATTTTGAGCCATCTGTCTAGTTATTGTGTGGAAAGAATACAGGGGGTAAGAGTAGAAAAGGGAGAGCAGTTCTGAGGCCATTGGCATGGTCCAGTGAGAAGTGATGGTGGCTTGCCCTGAAGTGATAGCATCGGAGGTAGAAGTGAAACATGTGGTCATATTCTGGATACATTTAAAAGTAGAGCAGATGGTATTTTCTGATGCAATAAATGCAGGAAGAGAGAGAAAGTGGAGTCAAAGATAACACAGGTTTTCGGGAATGGGAAGAGCATCAGGAGTAATAAAGTTTTAATTTACTGGAATTTTCACCTTTGCTGAGTCTCTCAGAGCTTTTTCCATAGGGAACCCAGCTATAGCTTACTTCCCTGGATGGCAAAGGCTATCATTAATAAAATTCATGCCTCCTTATTCAAATGCAAATGCTATGGCCAGCCACTGACTTTTGTTCAGATGGCAAAATCATCAATTTCAGAGCGCCAGATCAGCAGAGGAGAATGTTTGCTTCTGACCACTGTTCTTCTCCACTTGGTCTTTAGCTGTAATGATGTACAACTTGCGCCCCCAAGGAGGAGCATTTCCCAAAAAGGTTGAATATCAAGTAAAATAATTCAACTCAAATTGAGTTATGTCTCCTTTTCTTGCCCACTTTTTATTCCCATAAACCTAATCATTCACTATTTCCTGGCACAATCCCAGACATCAGTCAGGACTGCCTCCCCTTTGTCTTCCTCTAAGTATGATGTACTTTCACACCTTAAATATTACTAACAAGCCATTACTGATATGTTCCCATCATCCCTAAATTAGTTGTATTAACCCCCTTTTACAGTTGAGGAAACTGAGGTTTAGGGGCCATAACTGAATTAAGAGAGCTCAAAACTCTCAGAAATGGTGGTGCTGAGATTGGAAAATGGGGGTGCCAACTCCCAGGGCCAGCTCTTAAATGCTTCGCTCTTCTGCTTTTTTTCTATATCAAATTAACAATAATTACCCCCCCCCCACACTGTACTGCTTCCATTAGCTTTCCAGCAGCTTCCATCAAGATGCTATCAAGGAAAATGTAATGTTTTTGGAGTAGGAGACCTGCCCCCACTATTCAGCCTTCCTTAAATGCTTCAGCATTTTTATGAGTCGGTCTCATCCCCCCCCCCCTTTGAAATACTGGTATTCAAATATTATCACTGACCTGCCTAGAGTATTACCTCCTTTGTGAAGCCTCCCATGATATCACTCATTAGAATTTCTCTCTCCTTCCTTTTTCCTCTTACGGCACTTAACCATTTCTATGATGGTACATAACAGAGTCTGCCTCCGATAGTACCAGCCCTGTAGTCCTGTAGTTTCTTATGGGTCATGTCTGTTTTTCTATTAGATGTGAGCTCTTCGGGATTGGGACCATCTCTTTCTATTCTTCACAGCCCAGCTTGGTACTTGAGATATTACATTCCTTAAGCATAAGACAATGATTCGGTTTTTAATATGTGTTTCCCAGTGCCTGGCATAAGGCTGGATACAAAGTGAATATTAATCATATCTTGAATGAACAAAGGGAAAGAACTGCTATTTTTCACGTATCCTTCTTACAAAAAAAGCAGGTGGTCAGCTTCTCTGGCCTTCGCAGTCTCATGAATTTCCCTTTGTACAGACGTTTATGTTTGTGTCAAAGGAGTTTCTCCAGGATGCACATAAGCCTTGCTGAGGCTCAGCTTCCTCTTTCATGCAGCAAAGGCCAAGTCAGCAGGGAGGCTCCCGCCATCCGCCCCCAACCTACTCCAAACCTCATGCAATTTTTATTTGCCTTCTTCTGGCCGGCCAGCCTAGCATTGAGCTTGCATAGAAATGCAACCCTCTGGCATCTGATGAATAAAACAACTCCTTGGCCAGAATATTGTTTTGGCAAGGAAATGACCCAAAAGACACCCAACCTTCCATGAACTTGTATTTTCTTGGTGGGACACCATTCCCGTACCTGTCAGTCATCAGCCCTGTGCTGTTTGCTCACCTGGCGAGTCTCTGCAATGAGAGGGGCAAGGTAGAATGACAAGAACACCAGGCTTGAAATCAGGAGATTTGGTCTGGTATTTACTAACTTTGCAGCATCTCTGATAGTCTCTGCTGCTGCAAAATGGGAATAAAAATAACTTCAATAAATAACATGTAGGATGTTTCTAGAATCAACTGAGAGCACACAAAAGTACTCTCTAATGACAAGGTCATTTTATTCATAAAAGAAGCCTATCTCGATCTCTCTTTGCAAGATGATCATTAGAGTAAAGTGGACAAGAAGGGCACAGGTGAGAATGTGGAGGACACAATACACACAGAGCACTTAGCACGCCCCCAGTTCATGGCAAATGATCAGTGCCACGGAAATAGCTGTGCTGTTATTGACTTGGTGGTTGTAATCTAGTTTCTTGACTTTACCCCTCCCATGCAGATGATATCATTTGTAAAGTTATTATTATGAATTTTGAGTGTTCTGGATAGATTTTCTCATGTAATGCTCATAACAACCATTTTCTTTTTCTTCCTCCTCCTCTTTTATTTCTCCTCTGTATTTTCAAAGAGGGAATTTATACAAAGAGAGATGACAACTTACTTGCTTAAAGCAACATAGCTTATAAGTACTGGTGTTCAGTTTTGAACCCAGACACTCCAACTCCAGAGCTCCTATACCTCATGGCTATGAAGTATCAGCCATTGATGACCTGCAACTCTGCCGAAAGAATATATAATGGCATTGTCTAGCTGAAATAAATTTATGGTAATAATCTGCCGTTGATCTGTGAGGTAGAGAGGATATATTTTTATAAATTATATTTTTATAAATTAAGAAAGTGAGGGTTAGAGGCTTAAACTGACTTGATCAGGAACTGAGCTATTTTCCAGAATCCTAGAATTCTTGGGGTTCATCTTGTTTAAAGCTGTAATTTTTTAAAAGAGAAGATTTTTGCAGAGAAATGGCATTGTTTGTTCAGTGTTATATATTGAGCTAGTACTAGCATTAGGGCTAGAACATATTATCTTTTTAATCACATTCATGAACAAATTGGGTAAGGAGCATTTTTTTCTGGTTATACATTGAATAATATTAATTGATGCACACAATTTTAAAATAACTAACAAATATTCTAATCCACCTTAACTTCTTAATTGTATGCAAATACGGTGGCAGTTCAGTTATTTCTCCTGTGAGAAATTTTAGTGTTTTTTAAATTGATTTTATAGAGAGAAGGAGGAATGAATCAGGGTTCTATAGTGTTTGAAAAGTTTTGTCTCTTGTTTTGTCCTTAATCTTCCAACCCAGGCAGACTTTTATCTCTCCAATGTCTGCCATTTTCCCCCCATAATAAAATCTTATGAATAAGGAATACTAAAATCTGAGGGAGAGATAGAAACATCAATGAGAGAGAATCATTAATTGGCTGCCTCCTGCACACCCCCTAATGGGGATTGAGTCCGCAACCTAGGCATGTGCCCTGACCTGGAATCAAGCCAGTGACTTCTTGGGTGCATGGGACAATGCTCAACCAACTAAGCCACACCAGCTGGGCTCCTGTGGCAATTTTAGATTGGATTATAGGAGATATTTGAGGATTTACCAACATTCTTTATTAACACCTTGAACAAGAAGTAACTTGCAGATGGACCATTTTGTAAGATGCTCAGGGGGGAAAAATGATTTATAGAGGCCAGCAGGGAAACTGATACTTTTCTTAAACAAGAGACACTAGAGGGGGTTAGAGTTTCACTGCCCTGACTGGGAATGCTAAGCCGTTGTTATCTGACAGTAGGATGCCAATATTCTATCTGTAACTATATTTTCTAGAATTATTTTTTCCCTAAACAAATCAGTCATCGCCAGAATTTTTTTTCACTAAATCTCTAACAGTTTTTTTTTAAAATCTAAACTCTTATGTCTTGCCAATGATAATTTTAAGATCAGGTCCTTTTTTCTTTTCTTTTCCTCTGCAATGACACCCCTAATAATGGTAATGCTTAAAAAACAGTAATAATAACTCATAAAAGCTCTGTCATGAGACAAAAAGAAAGATGCCATGTTTGAGGTTCTCTTGAGATTTGGCAGGAATTTTTTGTTGTCGATTTACGTGCTTCATCAGGAGCTTGGTGATGGCAAAGAGAGAAGTATAAGGCACATGAAATGTGGACGCTGCATCTGAAAATGCCACCGTGTCTCTTAGTGGCGGGGAAAATTATATATTCGGGATTGTGACAACTCTTAGACAAAGGATGCATACTAACCTTTTGGGCTAGAACTTGTACACAGGCTATTGTAGATGAATAAGTGGAGCTGTCCGTGGTTCTGGACAAAACCCAAGAATTTGTGCAAAGCCATCTGGAATATTTAGGCCTTCATAATGGGGGCAATCAGACTTCTTCTATGAGAACTGATTGCTGGTCTTATTAACAGGGAGGAGTTAGTAATCAATGTGTTTAATCACAGCCTGACAATAACTTCGATAAACAAGGACTTAAGAAAGGAAAAACATTTAAGAAATGAATCAGGGTTCTATAGAGTTTGAAAAGTTTTGTCTCTTGTTTTGTCCTTAATCTTCCAACCCAGGCAGACTTTTATCTCTCCAATGTCTGCCATTTTTTCCCTATAGTAAAATCCTATGAATGAGGAATACCAAAATCTGTAGGACACAAGGATGTTTACTTCACGGAAATGTAGGAGTGGAATCTATGACAGTGGAGATAACTATGGTTAGTGCTTATGTTTGGGCCAGAGTAGTCCCTTATGCATGGTTATTTTAATTCAATAAATACAAATCCATTGCTAGCATTCTTTCCTGTGAGGCTGAATTAGAAATATTTGAGACAGAATTTTAAATTATATTGGAGCTAAAAAGCAATAATGCACAATCCCTGATGTCAAATATAAAATAAGGTGTAACAAGTACCCTATTACTTAATATGTATTCACTACAAGGTGGAATATACTAATCCCTTTACCCAGAGGTACAGTAAATGTAATAGAAATGTAAGCTAAAGAGAAAGATTATATATTATGGTAGAAAAGAATTAGATGTAGAAGATGCCATTTGAGAAGTCTTTGATAAAAAAGTAAACTATATTTAAATAATCAATAATGAATCATAGCCAAACATCATTTTACCTATCTAGTAATTTTCTATTTTAATTGTAAGAGAGAAAAAGATTTAATATGACAGACTATGGTATGAAGTACTCAATGATTAAACCAAGGAAGGCAAACTGGTGGCTTCAAAGTTTTACAACGACTACAGGTGTTTGCCTGAGTATATGTTTTCAAAGGCAATGTGTTTCGCTTGGTTAAAGGACAAGATTCTTAGTACACATTTTTGTATACCAAGCAAGCATTATGATAAGTTTATTAACCTGCAGGCATTTGAATTTGTGACCTCTGGCCTAAATGGTAATGAGTTTACCAGATTTATTTCTTCTGGAGACCAGGCTAATGGGAGCAGAATGACAAAGTGAATGCTTTGTGGAAAACAGTGAGGGGACATTAAAAGAAAGCAAATGGTTATAGAAGTATTATGAGATTCTTTCTATAGAAGTTATTAGCTCCTCTTTTATTATATAGATAGGAAGCTGGTGCCCAGGGTTGTGATTAGAAGCACATAATGAGCCCATGGCTAAACTTGGAGCTTCTGGTTAATAGAGTCATTACCTGTTGTTTTTCTTGTATCCTGGTAGAAACTGAGTTCAAAGATGAATTCTGCCTAAATTTAAATATTTACTTCAAACTAATCCTGGCAAGATTAGCCAACAGGGGAATCTCACAATCAGGCACAGAATTGATATTAATGGTGATGATGATGGTGATAACTTGAACCAAGCAAACCACAGAAAAAAAGGATTTGAAGTAGTGAAAGGTGATTCAGATTAAATGACATTAACAAGTTTACTGTTCTGATTGTTTAGTTGAGAGAGGCCCTAGGCAGTCTATTTCAATGATCTATTCTGATGTTATCTCATGTTGAAGTATATTAAAGATAAATATATTTGTGTTTATTAACGTGTACTAACTGAGAGAGAAAAGTGTCCTCACTACTTCCTTGTCATCTGTGCTCTGTCCTCTGACTAGCAATGTCTTTTTACTGTGTGTCCTTTCTGCAGCTGGGAGTTCTAATGCTTTAGAGCATTTGGATATAGGGGGAAATGTTGACATTAGCGATGATTCATTGAATAAACTGACACAAATTTATGGTGACTGCTGGTCAATGGGCTGACATCAATTCTCTCAAACAAAACTACTTTATCAAAATACAAATCAGTGAAGAAAAAATAGCCTGTTTTCTTTCCCTCGAAGAAATCATCCCTGGACCTTCTGACACGAGTGCTGAATATTTCCGAAAGTGATTATTCCTCTAGGAAAATCTGCCTTTGATAGATTCATGACTTGTGAATAGCAAAATACCAGTGAAGAATGTCTGATTTTCTAGCTCCAAATAAGGCATGGTCCCTTCATGAGTCTGTAACATTCTCAGAGTAGACAGAGGCATGCACAGTTTGAGTTTAATGGCACTTGAGTACATTTGTATAATATCCTATGTCATTGGGTCTCAAGCTTTAGAATGCATCAGAATAACCAAGAGGATTTATTAAATGCATATGACTGGCCATCACCCCCAGCATTTCTGATTCAGTAAGTCTGGGGTGGGGTGGGAGACTCTGCATTTCTAATAAATTCCCAGGTGGTGCTAATGTTGCTGACCCAACAATCACAGTTTGAGAAAATGCTTTATACTATACTTTAAACATTCCTGTGCACTTAGCATCAGGTTCATTGTTCAGATAAGCTTTACGAAGTAGGAAAGGCTAGTGTAATTTCTTGTGTGTTATGCATGGTAAAAGAAGATGCTGAAATTAATTGGCCAAAGTTCATAGGACAAATCAGTGATGAAGTGAATACTGAAAACCATCTTCTAACCCTTAGTGTTGGCTTTTAATGATGTAAAATATGAATGAAAAGGATGCACATGATAAGGCCAAGATATAGGATATGAGATGATCTTTACTGTCAGGTAGAGGGAATATAAATTAAGGTCAAACTCTTTTTTCTGGCATTCAAGGTTTTCAAGACCTGTTACCAGTCTAACTTTTTCCCTCCATCTCTAAATTGTCTCTATTTCAATTTTCAAACAAACCAGCATTTTTCAAATGAGGCAGGTAATTTTCTGCCTCAAACAGAGAGAAGTCCAGATTTCCCCCTCCATCTTCTCTCACTAACATTGTTTCTCAGTGTTCAGTTAATATGCCACATTTTCCATAGAACTTCCTGTGTTTTCTTCCTATCCTTTCCCCAGCCAGAAGTAATTACTTCTTCCTCTTCACATCGTAAGTGCTACATAAATTATTCATCAAATACATGAATAAAAGCCCAGCATTGTGAAGTGAAGAATGTGTGGGGTTTTGTTTTGAGGGGAGTAAATCAGATAAAGTGGGAGAAGCTACTGGCAAGTTTCTGTATTTGATATCCCTTTGCTTTTATTGTATACTAGAGGCCTGCTGCACAAAATTTGTGCACTCGGGGGTAGGGGGGAGGTCCTCAGCCCAGCCTGTGCCCTCTCGAAGTCCAGGAGCCCTCAGTGGATGTCCAAATGATGTCTTAGGCCTGCTCCCCATGGGAGAGGCTCCTGCCACCACCGCTGCACTTGCCAGCAGTGAGCCTGGCTCAGGGCTTCTGGCTGAGCGGCATTCCCCCTGTGGGAGTGCACTGACAACCAGAGGCAGCTCCTGCATTGAGCATCTGCCTCCTGGTGGTCAGTGCATGTCATAGTGATCGGTCGTTCTGCTGCTTGCTCAATTTGCATATTAGCCTTTTATTATATAGGATTACATATTACTTCAATGTCTCATTTCCCAATATATGGCAGTCACTTTTTAAAGTATGTTTAGGCTGCCTGGCTGGTGTTTCTCAGTGGTTGAGCATCAACCTATGAACCAAGAAGTCACAGTTTGATTCCTGGTCGGGGCACATGTCCAAGTTGCAGGCTAGATATCCAGTGTGGGGTATGCAGGAGGAAGCTGATCAATGATTCTCTCTCATCATTGATGTTTCTATCTTCCTCTCCCTCTCTTTTCCTCTCTAAAATTAACAATAAAAATATATGAAAGTATGTTTAGGCTAAAAATTTACAGTCTTTTGGTATTACCCAATTTAAATATTTGTAGAAAAAGTAAAAACCTACTTTTTCAATAGTTAATCAGTATTACTACTGAGTCCACAAACTGTGAGAATAACAAAAGACCTACTCTTTTACTTCCTCTTAAATTCCAATTATTGAATCATAAATGGTACTCCATTTGAGATGATATTTTATGCACAATATTTGGTGAATTATATTGAATTGTTAGTATGATTTCTTCAGAGTTTTTAATCAGGATAAATCCTCTTTCATTTTTCAGGGTTACTGAGCTGTAGAATTAGATCTTGATGTCACTATTTATCTTCAGATGGTAATATGACATAATGGAGATTAGCATGGACTCTGAAAGTTGAGGAACCCAAGCTTAAATAATAAGCGACTTGCAGTGCTAGAAAACACTTATATTTAACTCCACCTGTGCATGAAACGTAAATGTAGAGATCAAACTTGTTTACATATGTAACACCCAGTATAAGATGTAGAATCTTTTTCAAGATTTTAGAAGTTTTTTCATCCCCCTTTCTGACTACTACCCTCAGAATTTCTTAATTTTCTGACCTTTATAATCATTGATAGTACCATCAGTTCATGAAATTCATATCAGTGGATTTATATGATGTATTCTCATTTGTGTCTCACTTCTTTGAAATTAACCCATATTGTTCTTCATATCAGGATTTTATTCTTTTTTTGTAGGTGTGTAATAGGCTATTATTTGAATTTACTACCATTCTTCCATTTTTCTGTAGGCAGATTTGTAAGTTGTTTCTAATTTTAAAATATTATGAATAAAGGTAGGCTAAACATCCTTTCACATATGATTTTGAGGACATATATGCTCATGTCTTTTGGATATATAAAAGCAGTAAATTTAATGACTCATGCTGTAGGCATATGTTTAGTTTTAGTAGATACAGTTTTGCATCTTTCTATCCAAGTTATACAGCCACCTGCAGTGAATGAGAGTTCCAGATCCTGCAGATACTTGCCAATAATTAATATTATAAACCTATTTAATTTTAGCTATCCTGGTAAGTAAGTAATGAAGGAATAAATTTGAGTTTACCTGGAGAGATGATATTGAATATATTTCACATATATTTTGAGATTTGGATATTATTCTTTATCAATTCTTGTTTACATTTGTATTTTCTCTTTCCTGAGGTGCTGTGATTTTTCTCATATTGCTGAAGGATATTTTCATTGGAAATAGGACTCTGTTGACAGTTCTTTTATTTTTAGACTTTATGGTTTCTAATGTAAAACCTATTGTCATGAGAATTACTTTTTCCTTATAGATAAAGTCTTATTTCTCATTCAGAACTTTCAAGATTTTTTTCTTTGTTTTTCTTTGTATTTTTCAGAAGTTTGACTATGATGTGGGTGTTGCTATCTTTGGGTTTATCTCATTTTGTATTTCCTCATCTTCTTAAAATTGAGGATTTCTGTCTTTTGACCAATTGGAAGAGTTTTCAGCCATTATTTCTTCAAGTACTCTTTCAGCTCCATCTCCTTTCATTTCTTCCTGGACTCCAAATGTTACAGTTTTATTTATTTATTTTTGTTGTTGTTGTTATGACTCCACTGGTTCCTGTGGTTCTGATCTTTTTCTGTTGTTGTTTTCAAGCCCATGTTCTCCCTATTCTCATTGGATATTTTTATTGTTATATTTTCTAGTTCCCTGAGTGTTTCTTCTGTTCCATTCATTCTGCTTTGAGCCTATTCACCGAGTTATTTATTTCAGTTATTATATTCTTCTGTACTATAATTTTCATTTGGTTCTTCTTTATAGCTTCATTTTCTTTGCTGAGACTTTCTATTTACTTGCCATAACTTTCTTTTTTTCCCATTTAAGTGACTTTCAGTGATTTAAGGATGTTCAAAATCACTCATGTAAAGATTGTTTTGATGGCTGCTTTAAACTTATTATCAAATAACTCTGTCATCTCTACTATCTCAGTGTTAGTATCTATTATCTTTTTTATTCAGTTTTAGATCTTTCTGCTTCTTTGTATGAATAATTTGATAATTGAAACCTAGAAATTTTGAGCATTATGAAACTCTGGATCTTTTTCAACCTTGTGTTATCTGGCTTTGCTTTGATACTGCTCTGGTAAGGGAAGGATGAGATGCCACCTCATTATTTCAACAAGAGAGTAGAAGTCCAGGTTCTCCACTTGGCCCAAGGTTTGTAGGTGTGTGTGTCAGGGGAGGGGGATGGGTATTCATTATTGTTATGAGATGGTGGGAGTTCTGGCTCCCTGCTATTCTTCTGCCAATATCGCCCCATGTGGAGGGATAGGTCTGCCTTGTTTCTATTTTTTTTAATTTCTTTATTGGTTAAGGTATTACAAATGTGTCCTCATTTCCCATTAACCCCCAACCCCCCCCCCCCCAAACCCCCCACTCATGCTCTCATCCCCCTGTTGTCCATGTCCATTGGTTTGGTTTATATGCATGCATACAAGTACTTTGGTTGATCTCGCCCCCTTACCCTGTCCCTCCCCTACTTTCCCTCTGGGGATTGATAGTCTGATCGCTGTTTCTCTGTCTTTGGATCTGTCCCTGTTGCCTTGTTTCTATTTCTTATGGTTTCCACTTACATGACCCAGGACTGGCTCCCGCACGGAACTGACTCCGCCCAGTCTGACTCCCGCAGGGGACTGGCTCCAGCCCAGCATAGGCCACCCGCAGCCACGGCAACCCAGCACTGACTTCTGGTCTGGTCGAGCCTTAGGTCGTAATTGTCATTACACCCTGGCTCTTTATTATATAGGAGGATTTTGTGTTTTAGTTTAAATTTTTAATTACAGTAAAATTGACTTTTTTGTATTGATATAGTTCTTTGACTCTATGCATAGATTCATGTACTGCCAAAATCAGGATATAGAACAGTCCTATTACCCCATAAAGCTCCCTCATGTTATTCCTTTGTATTCATACCCTTCTCACATCCCTCATCCCTGGCAACCACTGATCTGTTCTCTGTCACTATAGTTTGTCTTTATGAGAATGACATACAATGGAATCACACAGAATTTAAGCTTGTGACTCTGTCACTTGGCATAATGATTGCATTTGAGATTCATCACCAAGTTGTTAGTATATCAACAGGCTTTTTTGTTGTAGTTTGTGTTGTGTTAGTGCTTGTTTGTTAGTTAGGTTGAGGAGCATTCCCTTCCGCGGATGAACCACAGATTACGCATTCAGTTATGAAAGATATATTTGGGTTGTTTTCATTCTATGTCTGCATGATTGTGAATAGAGATGCTACAAACATTTGTGTACAGATTTTTTGTGTGAAAGTCAGTTTTCATTTATTTAGGGTGAATACCCTGAACTGATGTTTCTGGGGCACATGCTAAGTATATAGTTAACTTAATAAGAAACTGCAAAATTGATTTCCAGGGTGGTTGTATCCTTTTGCATTCCTGTCAGCAATATCTGAGAGTTGCAGTTGTTACACCTCCTCATCAGCAGAAAATATGATATCCATAATTTTGAACAGTGTAGACCAAGCATGTCAAACTCTAGCTGCGAGTTTGACATGTTTGGTGTAGACCCTGAGTGTTGTAGAGTTCACAGAGGGAGGTAATCACTATCATGTTTATTTTTTGATATTAGGATAATGCAGATCTTATACAACAGATGGAGAATTGTTCCCTTGTCTTCAGATGTTTTCTGGAAACATTCTGTAGAATTGATGTTATCTAGTCTTTTAATATTTGGTAGAATTTACCAGAGAAAACCTTTGGGCTTGGGGATTTATTTTTATGAAAACTTTTAACAATGAATTCAATTTATTTAATATTTCTAGAATTTTTCAGGCTACCTATTCAATTTATCTGGTAGCTTGTGTTTTTTGAGGAATTGGTAAGTTTTATTTAAATTGTTAAATTTATATGTATAGTAATGTAATATTCCCTTATTTTAATGTTTGTAGAATCTATGCTGGATTCCCACTTTTTATTCCTGCTACTTAATCTATCTCTCTGGCTATTTATGTCAGAGGTTTATCAATTATAAATATTTTTTTTCAAAGAACTAGCTTTTGGTATCATCAGTTTTCTCTATTAAGTTTATATATCAGTGACTTCTCTATTTGATCTATAGATTACTTAGAATTGTGTTGTAAATTCAGAAGTGAAAGTGAAGTTAGGTGAAGAATTATCAGTGGGGAAAGGGAGGAATTAAAGGATGTTTCAATAAGAGGATATAATATGAGCTGAGATATGGAGGTATATATATATATATACATATGTGTGTGTGTGTATATATATATATATATATGTATATATATATATATATAGAGAGAGAGAGAGAGAGAGAGAGAATTATATGGAGATTTGAATTTCTGAAGCTTAAAAGAGGAGGCAAGAGTGAGTTTTTCTATGTAGGTGCAGTGCTCAAGTGAGAGATGAAGTTGGAAAAGTAGATCAATAGGTATCCAGGGAAGCAAGGCATCAATGCATTCAGGTTTTCATTTTATGTAAATACCTCTGTGGACCATGTAGGGAAACGGTTAGAAGATAATACCAGAGGCCATGATATCATTAGGAGGCTGTTCCAATGAGGAGTCATATCCATAAATAAAGCAGCAGTGGAAGCCACTGAGGATTCAGGGATAAGATTCAAGAGTGTTTAGAAAAGCCAAGATCAGTAGGATCCATAAGGATTGATTAGCTGAATGATTATATTATATGTAAAGGTGAGAGAAAGATGATAATTCAGGGATGACTCTCAGACTTACAGCCCTGACAAGCTGTATTTCAGGTAGCTATGGGAGATCTCAATGATGCCCTTCAACATGCAGTTGAATATTTGTAATCAAAGGGTTAAATAGGAACAAGAGAGAGCAGCTTCTGGAGGGAATACCACAGTATGTTATTTTCCAAGATGGGAGGAATGAAGGTGAGGATTGGTATAGATATAGGTAAGTTAATGGTTGGGCTTAAAGTAGAATTGTTTCTATCACTGAGGGATAGATTGCAGTTCCCAGAAGTCATGGGGACTGATTATACATATCTAACACATTTCATTCTAAGAAAACTGTACTTAGTCATGAACCATCATACTGACAAAACATATAAAAGAGGAGTAACATTTTTTTCTCTTCTTTTTATGTTTTGGAGACATAAATTCATTTTGGCTTTCAGGAAAAGCACCAGAGTTAACAGTGGTTCCCTGGAGTCATTCTAGTGGATGTGTGGGCTTTAGAGTTGTTGGGTCTGGATTTAAATCCCAGCTCCTGCACCAACTACCTGAATCTCAATTTAGGTATTAAACTCACATCCTTTTAAATTTATATGTGGATACTTTCACATAAAATAAATCCCTAGGATTATTGTCAAGATTCAAACTAAATTTTGTAGATGGTATTAGTTCTATTTACAAATGAGGAAACCAAGATGCTATAGAATCATGCTCTGGAATATCAAGTAGAATTTTTCACTTAGAATATATTAGTGTCATATGTTTCTCTGGATACTCTTAGTAAGGGTAAACAAAATCTAGAGTCGACTTATAGGTACCATTAAAAACATTTATCTATGCCTGAATGGTGTGGCTCAATGGTTGAGCATCGATCTATGAACCAGGAGGTCATGGTTCAATTCCTGGTCAGGGCACATGCCAGGGTTGCTGGCTTGATCCCCAGTAGGGGGCATGCAGGAGGAAGCCAATCAATGATTCTCTCTCATCTTCAATGTTTCTATCTCTCCTTCTTCCTTCCTCTCTGAAATAAGTAAAAATGTATTTAAAAACAAACAAAAACATTGATCTATCTAAACTGTTGAGCCAGGTCAAGAAAATTAGAATGGAGTGAGGTTGGCATATTATCTGCCCTATAGGAAGTTTTATCTGGATATATGCCTCATTCCCCTCTGATTTGAGAGGTTTGTACTCTTGCCAATGTGTGTGCCCACACACATGCTTAACAGCAAGAAGCCAGGGGCAGCCCCATGACTCTAGCCAGGGCCACTATTAAATTCAGTGGCTCTGAGCTGACTCAAATCCATCTTCTTCCTTTGTCTGGGTGGGGTCTCGGTAGAGACAGTGGCTCCGAGTCTGTGGCCTCATCTGGTACAAAACTGCTCTCTAATGAAAGGACTAGAGCCAAAGACCTCATTTCCTTTCCCCAGAGTCTTTACAGATGGAAGTTAGGATTTCTATTTCATGCAGCGAAAATCAGAACTACAGTCTGCGTCTCCACTCAATAAAGCAAATTCAAAATCTCATGTCCCCCGCTGCTGACCTTGTTACAGTGGCTGTGTTTTTCAACATGGTTGTGTCTCCTTTGTGACTATGTTTAACTTACTGCTGGGCCAGACATTTGCATGCCTGTTAAGGACACCGCTCTGAGTCCAGGGCTGGGGAGCAGCGCCACGAGAGGAAAGGAATCTGCAGAGGGGCTGGGGGAGACTGGTGGCTGCCAGTGTATGGTTTTAGGGACTTCTGTTCACCATGCGGGACATCCAGAAATCCATCCATAGCTCCACCTTCTGACTTTATAAATGAAGAATGTGAGGCCCAGCAGACAACTTGCCTAATTTTATACAGCCACTGATAGAGGTAGTACCCAAATCATCATCTTACCCAGGAGTCTTTTTACAGCCTCAGGTTGTTAGTTTTCATTTATTCATCTCTAATTATCACTTATTTCATTATAAACTAGAGGCCTGGTGCACAGGTTTGTGCACTGGTGGGGTCCCTTGGCGTGGCCTGCAGGGAACCTGGTAGGAGCCGCTCCCGCTCATCCCAGTCAGCTGAGCGGCGCTCCCACTGTGGGAACACACTGACCACCAGGGGGCAGCTCCTGCATTCAGCGTCTGCCCCCTGGTGGTCAGTGCACGTCATAGTGACTGGTCACTATAGATATATCCTTTAAAGCAGCAGTCGCCAACTGGTGGTCTGTGAGGTCTGAAAGGTTGGCGACAGTTGCTTTAGATCAGGGTTTCTCCAAGTATGATCCCTGGGAAATCTCCATCAGAACCTCCTGTGTTCCTATTGGGATGCAGATTCCTGGACCCTATTCCAGGACCATCATCCCCAGGTCTCTGGAACTGGAGAAATTTACATTTTCAACATGCACTTGAGGTGATTCCCATGGCATATAGGTTTTTATTTTGAAATAACTTTAGATTTGCACAAGAGTTGCAAAGTTAGTACAGGGTGTTCCCATGCACCCTTCACCCAGCTTCTCTTATGTTATCATCTTTCCTAACCATATACTTCAACTATCAAAACCAAGAAATTAACATTGGAAAATGCCTACCAACTAACTATAGACTTTATTCAGATTTTACCAGTTTCTCACTCATTTTTTGTTATTGCTCTGTGATCCTACTTAGGGCCTCATATCGCTTGCAGTTGTTATATATGCCAAGTTTTACTTCTCCAGATCATAATCCTATGTTTCATACCACAGTGGACAAACCCTGGCTCCAAAGGCAGTCAGAGGATTAATTCAAATACTGGTATAACTCTATTTCAATTCAGACTAAAATGATAGTACTGTTTAATAATGCTACAAAGACTCAATTAGAATTAAAGGAGACATAAAAGATCATTCAGTCTTGACTCCTCATTTATCTGATGGAGACACTGCATCCCAAGGAAGAAGTGGAAGTGAGTTTGTAGGAAGATTGGAACTCAGTCCCTATCATTCGGCACCAAGTTTCCTGGCTTCAAAGACCTGTCTTTCTTTATATATCTTTTCTTTATTTTCAAAATAAGGATCATGAACAGATTTTTTAAAAAGTTATCCATGATCTCATATGATTCTCCCAGTTATCCATGAGAGGAACATGGAAAGTCTAGTTTCTCCCAATCTGGGGATCAGAAAATAGGCTCAGAGAAGGTAACTGGGGACCCCCCAGGTCCTATGGCAAGCATACACCTGAGACATATCCACACCCCTACACTCTGACTCCTGAGTTGGTGCTATTCTTTGCTGCATCACATGCCTCTGGCCCCAAGTTCGTGTAGTCTGTGCTGATATGGATATTTTTGTATTCAAATAGAACAGTTGGAGGAATGGCATTTGTTCACAAATTCGCATAGGGCACTCAAATGGGGGAAACTTTGCGAACCTGGCATATTTAGCAATTATAAATGAGAGATGTGATCATGGGAAGGGAACTGACATGAATCAGTGTGAATTTCTGCCACTTGGCAGAAAGGACCAGATAATTCCAAGTTTTTTTTTTGTTTTTAATTAGGCACCTTGTACTTGTCTGTCTTGAGAATGAAATGAATGACTCCTACTGAATTTTGTCACTACTCACAGCTTGGCATGCTTCTGAAAAAAAAATTGTTCATGGGAGAATAAGTATAATTTAAGACCCCGTCACTCACAGAGCTACCAGCAAAGTTGTACACAGGAAAGACCAAATTCTATTCCTGTTTTTACCTCTAAAACTAGTTTTGTGCCCATAGGCAAATAGCTGTTTTTTATGCTATGCCTCAGTCACCCCAAATGTAAATGAGAGGGTTAGGGTTGGTGATTTCTTGGGCACAGCCATAGCTAGGATCTGTATGGGAGGGTGGCC
This sequence comes from Myotis lucifugus, assembly GCF_000147115.1. Lineage (NCBI taxonomy): Eukaryota > Metazoa > Chordata > Mammalia > Chiroptera > Vespertilionidae > Myotis > Myotis lucifugus. Next base: position 5,533,487 of record NW_005871104.1, on the reverse strand, counting down.
TTCGGAAGGAGCTGGTAGGTTGAGCACTCTCTATACCGTTGACTGATGGGGGTGTATTCACATGAATAGGTACCAACATTTTGCTATATTTTCTGTGATTCTCAAGGTCTTGCTTAACACTCTCTCCTCTGATATCTTTTCATCAGGGTATTAGCAAAGGCTATTTCCATGCATGTCTTTATTTTTATTTCTTTAAAGGCATAACTGGGTAAAGTTTCCCTTGCTTCCATCCAGCCATGCCTCTGCTCTAGAGTCCTGCCCTGAATTCCTGTGCATCTTAAGTTTCTAGCACTGAAGTCTCTCTCATCAACAGAACCAAGTGGCTTTGCCTTCTGCGAGGCTTCAGATAACAAAAATGTGTCGGCGTGGGAAGTTTCCTGGGAGGCGACAGCCATATGAAATGCACCTCTAGAGGCCTAAGTGTGGGAGGTAACCTTGGCAAATTGTGAAATGTGGCTTTTGTGTCCAACATCTAATTTTGTATTCCTACATCCCTGCCCCTAAATAACAAACACAGGTTTAAGGGGTTGCCCTGCCAATAGGATTTGCCTTCTAACAGAGAAGTTAGAAGACCCATCAGCTCAGAATGATCAATCTTTCAAGGTAAAATTTCTGAAGGGTATCTGGGGTTGTGAAAGATAGTGTTAGTTGGCCTGGACAACCCCCAAATTCAATCGTATGGGGATTTATTTTTCATTATATACTTAAGGTTAGCCCCAGGAGTTGTCTTGGTAAGTTTACTCACACCTCACATACATGCCAAACAAAAATTGTCCATTGCTCTCCTATATTATAGCCTCCATAGTCTCCTATATTAACCTACATATTTCCAGCCTAGGACCATAGCTACAGAATAGTGATAACACCGAATTCTCTATTGGAAAGTTTTAGGTGGGCTAGAAACCTGCCTGGATATTGGCACACTGTTTTGACTCATATACTTATGAGGTATCTGGAGTAGAAAGTCACCTTGCCAAGGAGGAGACAATTAGAGATATTACTTCTTCTGACCTTTCTTTAAATTGATGAGGACATCAAGTTGAAAGATGGGGAGTTAATTGCCCAGGGAAATAACATAAGACAGTAGAAGGTTTGGGCTTGAAAATCAAATCTCAGATATGGAGGAAAACAAACTCTTCTCTCTAAAATAATTAACTTTGTAGCTTCAGTAGGAGATAATCTGCTTTTTGAGCTGAGTAGCCTTTTCCAGGTAGCATTGCAACTGTATTGATTTTTTTCTTTTTAATTAAATTTATCGGGGTGACATTGGTTAATAGGATCTTATAGGTTTCAAGTGTACTTTTCTATGATACAAGATCTGTATATTGTACTATACTAGTATGTCCACTACCCAAAGTCAAATCATGTTCTGTATTGATTTTACAGAATACCCTATGCAATTCTCCAAGGTATATGAGAGGTTTTCATTTGTTTGTTTTGAAGTTCTTAGCCAATAATATTTTATAGGTATTCTGATGGGAAGTGTAGTTTCTATTTAGCCTAACAAATATTTTGTGAGTCAGAAAGAAGCAAAAGTCAATAGAGGAAAATTCTGTTCTCAGATTATAGCATTGCAAGGTGTTATGTAAAAGGATAGGTTAGTGGAACTAGTAGATCAATGAAGACTTATGAAGCAGTCAAGTCTCATCTTACATGTGTTAGGCTCCCAAGTCAGTATGTGGAGCAAAAATCGAGTTTAGTTAAAACTATCCTTAAAAATATCCTAGGCAGGTGGCATAATACCTCAAAATTCCAACAGTACAATTTTTTCCCCTCTGGTTACAGAACAGATTTCTATTTTTTTAATGAATAAAAAGTATTCTCAGGGTTGTATTATATGAAAAAAAGTACAGTGTGTCTTTAAATGTAAATCACATAAATCCTTATAGGATGCTCAGTCAGTGAGGTGCAGGTGAGAAGGTGACCTGCTAAGGAAACAGTCACTTGGTCTCCCATCTCACACTCTCCTGGGCACTCTGCTCATTGGGGGAATAGTGTGTGGAATCATGCTCTCCTGATCTCTCACCCTCTCTCACCTTCTCCCTTCATTCTCTTCTCCATCTCCACAGAAGGGGTCTAACGGAATTTGCCTAAATGCATATAAGATATAGAAGGACTTAAAACCCAAGTTTCTGATTATGGCTAGGTGGACATTTCTCAACACCCCCACTCCTTCTCTCTTTCCTCCTCTTTCTTTTATTCTTTTCTTTTTTTAAAAAAATCTGTGCCAATATGTACCAGGGACTTTAGAAAGCAGACAGAATCCTATCCTTGTGGAGTTTATAGACTTTCATTTATTTACTTATTTATTTATTATTTTTAAAAAATATTTTTATTTTTATTGATTTCAGAGAGAAAGGGAGAGGGAGAGAGAGCGAGATAGAAACATCAATGTTGAGAGAGAATTATTGATTGGCTGCCTCCTGCAGGCCCCCTACTGGGGATCAAGCCCGCAACCCAGGCATGTGCCCTTTACTGGAATTGAACTCAGAACCCTCAGTCCGCAGGCCAACACTCTATCCACTGAGGCAAACCAGCTAGGGCTGGAGTTTATAGACTTTTAAAGAGAGTAAAAACAAGAAATAATTGCTGACATATTCATTCTATGGAGATGAAATAGAAGCCTAGAGTACTGAGAGTCATGCACATGGACACCTAATGACATCAGGCCCGGTTTTGGGGAGCAGGCTCGTGCTACTTCATACCTGTGAGACTTGAAGCTCATCACTTAAACGACTTAACTTTCGTTTTCTCAACAATGGCATTAATAGGTTGTTGTGAGACTTCAACTGAATAGGGTGCGTAGGAGTACCTGGTAACCTATGTTTGGAAACCCAAGTTATTTGTGCTGTTATTGACCATCTATTCTGTGTCTACATTTGTACCAGGTTCTACTGGAAGTACCTGAGAGGTAGAAGGTACACACTTGTCTTTTCAAACTTGGGAAATAAGATTAGTTCAGGGGAATAATGAAGAAATTATATCAGAGGATTCGAGCTATCTAAGTTTTATGAGTTCAAAAAAAGGAGGAATTCATCAAGGTGGATGGAAATATCAGGCAGTCTTCAAATAGGTGACTGGATTTCATGAGTTTATCTAGAGGGAATGAATAATTTGGAGTACTACAGGAAGTGTAGGGGAGGAAAATGTTTCTCTTTCAGTTTTGGGTAATTTGGCTGGTCTAATAATTAAATGGGCATAAAACAAATTAACAGGTGAAAATCAAATTTAAATTTGTATATATAGTACAGGAGCCCATATAAATGACCAAAGCAGGCAGATTTTATGCCCTTTAGACAAGAAAATAATACACATGTGAAGAATTGACAAGACAAAGGGATTTGGGTTTGGAGTAACAAATTAGTGAAGAGGTAACAAGATAAGTTTATATAGCCTTTTCAGCCCTAAATTCCCTATCTCTCTATCCCTGGTGATAAGGATGCCTTCTACCCTCCTGCTACCTTTCTCATGGGAGATTTACTGGTTTCAGGGGCATAGAGGAGGACTAAAAGTCCTTCTTGTAGTGGCTCTTTCTTATCTAACTTCAATTAAAAACAATCAATATGCCCAAGTGGCATATTTTGGGGTGGCATATTCTGCTCTCCTTTAGAAGGGACATGGAATATAATAGGTACAGGTATAGGATGTGATTATAGTGGACTAACCTATTCTGGTAGGAATGACCTCAAAGTCAGCTGAGCCAACTACTGTGAGGCCAGTGTCTGGGTTTCTACTTCACTGATATCTCTTCCCACAACTCTAAAACAACAAAATGTCCACCTTCCAATTGCAGACCATTAAAAATGTTGCATTACTATATTGCCCCATTAGTGAATGCATATGACAATGTTTTCTCTACCAATCATTAGTTCTGAAGCCAGAAGAAAGAAATCTATTGCTTCTTTTTGGGGTAGCCATGATCCTGAAGATAGGTTCCATTTGTCCTCCCCTTCTCATATCTTGTTTCCTTTCTCTCTTATGAATTGCCTTATTATTCCATAATTCTACAATTCCAAAAGTAGGTGGAAACAGTTTGTGAGATTCTTTTATGAGTTCTATAGAACATGAAATTAATCTTACGGTAAACAGATTCTTCCTTTCTGATCACCAAATTTCTTCACTGCCAATCAAGAAAAGGTAGAATTTTGGTGGTTACTAAAATGGAGCTCTATAATCATATCCATTTGTGAAGGTGTTCAAAATTGATTCATAAGTATTATTTTCTTATTTCTCCCAGTAAACATTTTCTGGACCACACAGTAGAGTATATAATTATATGCTACCATGGATTGTATTCTACCAGATTGCTTGGTTATTTCTCTTATTTTCAAAGATATTTCAGAGCTAAATCCTATATGATCTTTGTATTTCCACTTAAATGTCTAACAGAGAACTATGCACATACCTTTTTTATTTTTCATTGCTTGACATTTTGATGGGCACTGTTCAAGTTTATTGATTGATCAAATTCCTGAGACATATTAAGCTATAAAAAATATCAACTGCCCGGCCGGCATGGCTCAGTTGTTGAGTGTCGATTTATGAACTAGGAGGTCATGGTTCGATTCCTGGTCAGGGCACATGCCCCGGTTGCGGGCTCAATCCCCAATGTGGTGTGTGCAGGAGGCAGGCAATCAATGATTCTCTCTCATCATTGATGTTTCAATCTCTCTCTCCCTCTGCCTTCCTCTCAAATAAAAAAAATATATTTAAAAAATCAGCTGAAGGAATGATTGAGGTTGGTCAAAAGACATGAAGGGGCTCAACATGCCATGATCTTGGCTATCTTCATATTGAACTAAAAGAAAGCAGTGATTATCTTTGGGAATGTACCTTTTACTGTTGTAGAATAAGATAGTATGGATTTGAATCCCAACTCCACCACTTAATAACTGGGATGTTTGTTCTCTCAAAATGTGGACAATAATAGTAGCTACCTCATGGAATAGTGAGGATAAAATGAAACTGAATATGAAGTAATTTGCACAGCTTAGAATATTATTAGCACTAATTATCTCATTATCTCATTCTCATTACCTTCAAGAGTCTCATATATGGGATGACTTTATTTTTAATGTCTAATTTGGTAGGGGGATTTTTCAACCCCTTATTTTCAGACATAATCATCAATCCATTATGGTTCAATTCAGGCATTTCCCCCTGAGGATCATTACAGTGGAGGACAAGAACTCTGTGGTCTTAATTATTACCTGTCCAGCCACTTCAGCTAACTTAGAGCATTGCATGGAAATCACTGAAGGCTCTCAATACCATGCCTTACATTTACAACTGACAGGAAATGGCCTGGAATTCCATGCATTTGGGCAGCTGTCTCCTCCTTATGAACTGAGGGCTTAATGTTCCCTTGCTAATTGCAGGATGAACCAAGCACTCACTCACTCTGATTCTTTACTTGAATTTCAAGATCTAATCAATCAATATTTGCTGAACAAGAAAGGCAACCACCCTCCCTTGGATCATGGGCCTAAATTGGTTCCTCTCCTTCAAGTTGTACTTCTTCAATGTGGAAGTCCTCAAGACTAGTCCAGTGAAAACCTTTAGACCCATCAGCTTGAAGAAATGTTGTCTTTTAGCTTTTATTTCAGGCTCCAGGGGTATCTGATTGAGAAAACTTTTGGGTCAACTATTGGACAGGAAAAGGAAATAGTCTCTCTACTCAAAGGGTCTCAATTACTAGCAGCTGTATTTACTGGGGGAGTTGGTGGTTATTTGTTCACTAAGGATCATTACAGGCATTTAGTCACTCAGAAATTCTACTCAAGCATGGTGCTTTGTTATGGGACACCAGGAACACCAGAGAAGATGTTATCAGACAGCCCCCTGAGTTCAAAGGGATAAGGCTGTTCCCTTCTCCATTCGTGTCAGTCTCATAGGAAAGATTTCAAAAGAGTGACACTGGACAGCAGCATTGTAGTAAAGCAAGCAAATTTATTAAGGAAGTGTGGCAAACAACTTTATCAAAATGCACCTGGCATGGAGCACAGGTGGGCACTCAACTAATCTGAGCGCCCTGCCTGGTAGATGTTTATAATTTTATACTTTTCTGTGTATAGGTTTCAAGGTTCCTCTGCATTAAGGTACTCAGTCACTTCTTACCTAATTTTCCCCAGACAATTCATTCTTCTCACAGTAGATAAATGATCTGTAATAACATATATATCTAATAAAAAATAGTGATGACTATCTTTGATACAGCATTTACTAGACACTGGATCCTGTTTGTTTGTTTAAAAAAAAGCTTTATTGAGATATAATTCACATATCATAAAATTCACCCTTGGTGTCCTCAAATGATTGTAATGAAATTCTATTGAGTGACCCATGCTCTGTGGTGGAGCACACTCCGTTCATGTGGCCTTGGGCATCTTAAAGGGAATGGATTTTTCTCTATAGAATTACCTTGGAAATCACTGAAACATCTGTGGAACCATTCTTGCCAATGTTTCTTTTTCTCTCGCCCCCCTGTTAGGGAAGGGGAACTGGAGGTCTGGCTGGGGAGTCTGTCCCCAGTGAGAATTCTTTACATTTTAAGTAAAGAGAATCCCTATGAGTCACTCAGTCTGTTAACATGTGGAAATGCTTCTGTGTCTCAGATCAGCCATTCCTTGAAGGTACAATCTTGATTTTATGCTTAAAAGATATACAGATAGCAATAGTTTGGAGAGCAGACATATATTTGTTTATTGCTTTAAGGAAAAGGTTTTTTTTTAAAAAAAAAAAAAAAAGAAAAGAAAAGAAAAAGTAGTGATGTGTTTTTCAGATTCCATTATTGGGAGGAAGCATTGCCCCTAGGCAAATGTTGTGTTCATTTAAAATGTAAATGAACTCAACCATCATTCACTCTGAGCTCTTTCAGCCTCCATTATGTGAAATCAAATGGGTTTTTATATTGAGAAGCTGTTCAGCTCACAGCAGGCTATTCCTTCTCCACACACTTGCCCTGTTTCAAATTCTCTTAGACTTTCTGTCAAAGAGGAGCCCATTCTGCCTGGTGTAACCAGGGCCAGCTCAGTAGGATGGGCACATTTGCACCTGCAAGAGTCACTCACACCAGCATCTTGTAAGTTAATGAGAACCCTCCAGTGCCTCCCTCTGAGGGAACCTAGTGTGCCCAGGGTGAAAAGGTCAGCAAAGAGAATGTCTTAATGAGGGACAAAGGCTAAAAAAGTGATGGTTTCAGAGGCTGTGGCTTCAGAGTAATTCTCATGAGAAGCAATGGGTTAGACCTAACAGTGAAGTGAGGGAGGGGGCAGCATAGTAAGAAAGAAAGAGCCGTGAATTGCCAAGTCTGGAGACTGGGGGCGAGGCTAGGTTCAGAATGGCCATTTGTGGAATCTTGTGCAAGTCATTCTACTCTTAGATCCTCACTTGGTTTTCCTGTCTGTAACATGGGTGGTTTGGATGAGCTGACTTCCAAGGCTTCTTCCAGCTTTGATGCTTCGTTGGACAGGAAAGGCCATGCATTTCAATTTCCATTTGGTTATGTGTTTGTTACTGTCCAAGGCCTTTGATGGTAGATTTCCGATAACTTGTATGTACATGAAGTTTGCTGTCTCTGAAAGAACTTTAGTATGTCTCGGCACCCTTATTTATTTCAATCTGTGGTCTATAAACCAGATATATGTAAGGTAGACTGAGCAGTTATTACCTGAGGCCAGGATGTCCGTGTATTTGAACAGCACTTCAGGGAAGAAGCTCTGCCAAGGGAGAAGGAGGTGGTTACATAAATGACCTTGAGGGTACTTCCATCCCTTTCAAATGCACAGAGGTGATGATACTTGCCATGCCTGAAAGCACAGGATACAACCAGGTTATCATTATAGGGTCTGAAATACCAAATTCTATGTTGTGGAACACATGTATTGCTAGTTGCTGCAGAGAATTTCACTCCACCGGTGCCTGGATGCCTCTTGCTTTCATTGAAGCCATCCCTGTAACTGTCTTTTCAGTCTATCCAAAGAGGCAACATGGTGCAGTGATGGAGGCTAAACCCCCAAGTGTAAATGCACTATGCACCTGCCAGCTCTTTAACTTGCACCTCTTTGGGCCCCAGTTTCTATTTTTCTAGAATAGGAGTTTCAATAATAGTAAATGTATGAGTTTTCCTTTCAGTAAACTGAAATCATTCATATAAATGACCCATCTCAGGATCTGATGCAGAGTAAGAACATAGTAAAAAAAATATATAGTTATTATTCTCATATATTTCAGAGCCAACCTTAGGTGCCACCTTCTCAATTAAGGCACTTTTTATTACTTTGACCCATAAAGATCTATTCAGTCTTAAATGATAGCAATTAATATTTTACAGCCTAACTCAGCTCTTGCCTATACACTGTCTTGGAATAGTCCTTAGGGGCAAAACTTCCCAATCATATAATAAGCACCCTAGTGAAAGAGGAGGGGCCTGAGACAAGTTCAGTGTCTAGGTCAAAGTGAAGCAGCTAATGGGTGGCTCCATTCTTATTTTCTGGTTCCAAGGCCACTCTGTCCCCCACTGTTTCTCAGAACACTCCTCTACTTCTTGAAGTCTGGTTATGTGTTCTCATAGACAGTACTAAGAAGAGGGCACTTTTCGAGGAGTTGGTAACCAGACTTGAGAGATGTCAGTGCTAAATGGACTTTATTCTGGAAATAGGGGCCTGGAGATTTCCTTCTCTGAGCCCCTGCTTCCCTTGAAAATAGGATGCTAGTGGTAGTAACTGGTAAGAGCTCGGGTGCTAGAGCTAAGCAGAACGGGCCCCACCCTGGTGCTGTCTCAGCTGCGTAGCCCTGAGCACATGGCTGGATCTCTCTAAGCTCAATCCTTCTGAGTTTTAGGAAAGATATTGATATCACATCCCATGAAGAGCTGCGAGGGTTCAAAGAAGTTGTGTGTAGAAAGCACTTGCCATAGTGGTTGTATTTTCTTATTGGTGGTGGTGTTATCCTCAATAACAATATTATTATCCCCATTAGCTTTTATAGCCCAGTGGGGAAGAACATAGGCTGTGGCGTCAGACTCTACTTGGATTTTAATACCACGTCCATTTCTTACTAGTTGTGTGACCTTGGGTTACTCATTTGTAGAATGAGAGGTGGGATAAGGCCTACTTTACAGGGTTGGTATGAGGCTTCAATGAGGTGTTTTAAGTGTTGTCCACATTGCCGAGCTGGTATAAATCACAATGATAGTATCTACTCAGCTATAACTTCTTGTGATCTAGTTAGTTAGAAGTTGAGGCTTTGGGAAGGAGTCAAATTTATGCTGTAGGACTTGGTAAAGCCATCTGTGGGTGAGCGTGGAATAAACATCCTCGGATGTAGCTGGCCAGACACCTATCTACAGCCAGTGCAGTGGCCTTTGAAAGGAAACAAATGGGATGTGGCAGGCTTTTGGCCTCCTTCCCTAGGACCGGCATCTTGGCCCTGCTGCACAGACCTCCGCAGACCAGCTGGCCAAAGGCAGTTCTGCTGACTCTCTCCCCACCCCGCTCCTCGCATTAGCAAATGGAGGAGAATGCACGAGAGGGTATTTGAGAGGAGATGTGATGAAGCCTGGGACTCTGCAGTCAGTAATGAAATGCAGCATTGAGAAAGACTTTCTGGAGGGAAGAAGGGAGACCAGGAAGCAATGGCCAGTGGGAATATGTTCTTTGCAAAAGGACTTCCCTTTTATTAAAAGAGACCTCTGGTTAGATGAATTTAAAACACACACAAAATACCTCAGGTGGGTCACAGTAATGTTTGGAAAGCACAAGACTAAAGAATTTCTAAGGTCCCTTTCTATTATAACTTTTTAGGATTAAAAGGGCTTAAAAGAGCAAGAAACAAACACAAAACAGCATGAGTGATATTGCCATTTTATTCTCTCTGGGGAAAAAGATGCATGACCCATATCTGTGATATAGATTGTGGTACTCCCTACTGAGGCAGTCAATAGATTTTCTTTTTTGTTAGTTGAAAATTAGGAAGGCAAGTATGTCAAGGGATACAAGATTAGTTATTGTATTTAGTGATCTTGTAGCTCTGTTGTGGTGTCTCACCATATCCTTTTCTGCTTCCCTGGATCTTCTCATCTGTCAGCCTCTCAAGGTTGCTTTCTAGAATTCTATTAGAAACAAGCTGGGGGAAGGAAGGTGACCTAGCGAAGGCAGTGCAAAGCGGTGCTGAAAATGACAGCAGTAATGGATGGCAACAGTACTCCAGCAAGAGTCCCCAAGTATGTGAAGGATTTAGTTAAATGAAGCCTAGACCAGTAAGTGGTGTTCTGAGTGATTTATTACATGGTTGAATAAATAAGGGGAAGGGAGTTACTTTATTCATATGTTTAAAACATTTCTCCTTCTTATAGCCCAGTACCTGGACACAATGGGGCCTGTGACTAGTGAATTTATTCTTTCTTTACAGGTGTTTATTGGGCATCTATTAGGTGGCAGGCACTGGGCTGTGAAAAAGAACAGGGACTTAATTTTTTTCGTTTTAATAGCTTTATCAAGATATAATTCACATACTATACAATCCACACATTTGAAGTGTAGGATTTGCCTGGCCTGTGTGGGTCAGTGGTTGAGTGTCGACCCATGAAACAAGAGGTCACTGGTTCTATTCCAGTCAGGCACATGCCCAGGTTTCATGCTCAATCGCCAATAGGGGGTATGCAGGAGACAGCCCATTGATACTTCTATCTTTCTAGCCCTCTCCCTCCCCCTCTCTCTAAAATCAATAAATATTTTAAAAAATAAAGTGTAGGATTCAACCTTCTTAAATTTGTTGAGGCTAGTTTTGTGTCCCAACATATGGTCTTGAGATCTATATAATCTTATTAACCACTGTCACCCTAATAAATTTAACATTTTTAAAGAAAGGGTATAATTTAGTGGTTTTTAGTATATTTAGCAATATATGCAACTATTACCACAGTCAATTTTTGAACAATTTTATCACCTCAAAAAGAAATCATATACAGTTATATATTGGTCCTCTGTCCCCCCCCAACTCCCAGCTCTAAGCAATCACTGATCTACTTTCTGTCTATATAGATTTATCTATTCTGGACATTTCATATTAATGAAATAATATAATATGTGGTCTTTTTGTGACCGGCTCTTTTCATTTAGCATAATGTTTTCAAGGCTTATTCGTGTTATATAACATGCATTAGTACTTCATTTCTTTTTAAGGTAAAAATATTTTATTTGGATATATCACATTTTGCTCATCCATTCATCAGTGGATGGACATTGGATTATTTCTATCTTTTGGTTACATGAATAATACATTTGCATACAAGTTTTCTTTGTGGACATATGTTTTCATTTCTCTTGGGTACGTAACTAGTAGAATTGCTAGGTCCTATGAAAACTCTATGTTTAATCATTTGAAGAACTATTAAACTGTTTTCAAAAGTGACTGCATGAAACTTCACTCTTGGTGAACTTAAAGAAATAGTCAAATTGGAGGTGGCAGTGTGTGAGATGTTTGACAATATGTAATCTGTCTCTCTTCACCCCATTCCCTTCATTCTTCCCACCTCCATCTGTATAGACTCCTTAGACCATCTCTTTCAAATGTTATTTCTCTACTCAAGAATCTACTATGGAAATCCAATGACTGGTATGATGAAACCCTCCAGATGTGATACTTGAGGCCCCCATGTTATGACATAAACAAAGCAGTGCTTTAGACATAATTAACATTAAAAAGACTTAGGCTTTAATTCAGCATTGGAACTTGATTTGCCTTATGTGCTTGGCTATATAATTAATTTTGTTCTGCCTCAATTGCCTTGTCTTGTACATAGATTGCTATAATGATTTTAGCAAAGAACGTTTAGTTCAGTTTCCAGCACATTATAGGTACTCAGTAGCGACAATTAATATCAATATAAAATAATAAGTTGTACTTCTATTTATGAGCTGCAAACACTTGGAAAATAAAATTTTAATATAACATTTACAAGAGCATAAAAGGTACTCATAAAATCTAGGGATTAATTTGAAGACAAGATCTATGAGACCTCTCTACTAACAGCTCTAAAATATTCCTAAGAAATTTAAAGAAGATCTAATGCGATGAAAATAACGTGCTAATGAACTGGGAAATTCAATATTGTTTTGATTAAACACAATCTCAAACAAACTTTCACGTAGTCTTTTATGTGGAAACAGATACTCATCTTCTAAAGTATATATAAAAAGGCAAAGCATATACAACATTCAAAGACATCCTGAACAAGAACAAAGTCAGATGAATTATATTACTTGATATAAAGATTTATAAGCTATAGTAATCAAGACAGTATTATATTAACAAGGATATACAACTTGGTTAATGGGGCAAAGTAGAGTTCAGAAATAGATCAATACACATATAGTTAATATATGAATTAACTATATGTTTTATTGTTTGATAAAAGTTCAAAGGCAATTCAATGAGAAAAGGAAAGTCTTAACAAATGGTGCTGGAATAACTGAATAAACATATGGAAAAAATGAATCTCAACCACAACTTCACACCAGTCTCAAAATTACTTTAGATGAATTATAGACGTAAGCATAAAAGCTAAAACCTTAAAGCTTTTGAAGTAAACATAGACTAATATATTTATGATCATTGGGTAGGCAAAGGTTTTTAGAGATGAAAGAAAAAGCAGTAACTACAAAAAAGTGATACACAAACCCTGTACTTATTGAAAGAAAGTGAAAAATTTAGCTGTAATCTGGGGAAAAAATATTTGCAGAGAATATTTTACAGTGAACTCGATTCAGAATAAATACAGAGCAAGCCAAAAATACAATTTTTTTTTTACAATTAGGCAAAAGATGTGGACTCTTCACACAAAAAAGATATATGATTGGTGAATATGCATCTGAAAAGTTATTGATTCCAGCAGTTAACAGAGAAATACAAATTAAAACCACAATGTAATACCTTTTCATCGTGGCAACAACAAATGGTGAAGAGAGGAAGTGGGGGAACCAGAAACCTCCTATTGCTCAGGGAAGCATTCATGTACTGGAACAGCCCCTTTAGAAAACAGTTTAGTGGTTGCCCCTAAAATTAAACACATACCTATATGTCTACTAACCCAGAAATTCCACCTCTAAGTATTTACCCAAGAGAAATGAACTCGTATTTTCACAAAAAGATTTGAACAAGGTTTATAGCAGCTTTACTACTATATAGCCCCCCCTCCAAAAAAACAAACAAACAGAAAAAACAACAACCCCACTTTACTAATAATAGCCAAATGGCCATAAACAGGACAATGAGTGAACAAATTGTGGCATATTCATACAAAAGAATACTCCTCACTACCTAAAGGCAACAAACCGCTGATACTTGGAAATATATGGATGAATCTCAAAAAAATTATGTTGAGCAAAAATCATGTAAGAAACAAATGAGAGCACACCATCTGATTTTATTTATGTGAAGTTCTAGTTCATAATGATAGAAATCAGAACCATCACTGCCTATGAGGGGTGGAATGCCTAGAAAGGGGTATGGGGAGATTTTCTAGTGAACGGGGATTTTCTACATATTGATTGCAGTGTTGGTTATATGGGCTTATCCAGTTGCCACACTCATGTAATTGTACACTGAGATCTATCCATTTCTCTTCATATATATTTTACCTCTAAGAAAAAGACAGATTTTAATTTATCTTTGGAAATTTATTAGCTTTGTGTACTTGGCAATATAATTGATCTCTGCATCAATATAATTTATCTCTGCATCAGTGTCTTTATTTAATGAATTGTTACAGGATATAAAGACAAATGCATGTTAAATGTTTAGCTATTTTTGGCACATTATAGGTATGAAGAAGATGCATTGCACCATCACGGCAACTAAACTTCCAGCTAGACCAGTGGTTCTCAACCTGTGGGTCGTGACTCCTTTGGGGGCCAAACGACCCTTTCACAGGAGTCGCCTAAGACCATTGGAAAACACATATATAATTACATATTGTTTTTGTGATTAATCATTATGCTTTAATTATGTTCAATTTGTAACAATGAAATTGGGGGTCACCACAACATGAGGAACTGTATTAAAGGGTCACGGCATTAGGAAGGTTGAGAACCACTGCGCTAGACAAATATATGCTGTAATCAAATAAGAGTCTTGAAAACTTTTGCACATCCCCCTTTTGACACGTTCCCTGTGCATTTTCTTCAGGGCGTCTTCTAGGGTGGAGCTTAGGCCGTTACTCATTGATAATGAAGGCAGCACGTGCCGCCTGCCAAGCGCTGATATGACCTTAACTTCTTTTCACTTTCATTTCTCATCTTGTTTTCTCCTGCCCAGATGTATATTATGATCACCTGGTGAGATGCTCATCTAATTGACCTGCTGTAGGGCCCAGGCATGTGTTATTTTTTAAAAGCTGTCCAGGGATTTGAACATGATGTCAGAGTAGAAAACCACTGAGTCAGGTGATTGTGAAAGACCCTTTAAGCTCAAAGGGGAGTCTACAAGCTGAAGACATTCAAGACTTTGGTTAAGCCTCCTTTTTTATTATTGTTCTTAGTGAGACTGCGGTCACTGAATTACATTTTGCTTAGGCAGGACACAGAATTTCCAACTGCCTTCTACTGCCTCATCCCCAGCCTTTTCACCCATCCGCCTGGGCCTTTAAAGTATTAGACTTTCTTATTTGTGGTTTTACTTGTGGTCTTCTAAATATGTTCTGCACCTACTACAAGGAAAATATATATTTTTTTCTTTTTTAACTCATTGTTATTTTTATTGTCCTCTTCTCTGAATGGGACCCATGATCTTACTCATCTGGACAGGCAGACAGAAGTGATACTGAATTTTGAGTAAATCTCTCATCCTGCATTGCTCAGATGTAGCAAGTTGGCTAGAAAATTGCCCCACACAGCTATTGTGTCTCCTGCTGTATCAGCAAAGTAAGGCAAAGGAAATCTGATACAAAACCTGAAATGCAGAAAGATTTATTTATGTTTTTAAAATCTGGAAACCACAGAGCAGATGAAAAAGTAGCTTCATTCTTTTCTTTCCATGTATAATAAAATATTCAGCTGTGGTGAGGAAGATGAGGTCACTAGCTACATTACAAATAGCTTGATCATGTGGGCTGATTTTGCAAAGATAATGCTTTAGAATTCATAAAGAGCAAATAGAATGGGATACTGGGGTTGCTCCTGAAGCTCCTTTCGATTCAAAGGAGCTGGCTAATGTTCCCCACCTGTGAAAAATGATTTGCTATTGTCCAATTTTTCTGAATGGCTGACAGTATAATCTATAGCTCAGAACTTCAGAAGTTGGTAAGGATGGGGCTTTAAAAAAATTTTTTTTTGCTCTTATATAGGGAAAAATGAAAGTAAGTCCTATAATGATTAAAATAGGTGATATCTCATCTTAGCTATTGTAGTCCATTCAGTAAGGTGACATGCTTCCACTTTCCTTAATTTTGATGAAAAAAAAATCCTGTGGCTTAAAAAAAAATTCTCAGCCAAGGAGTGAGGATATTTTTTCCATTGATTTTTTGAGAGTAGAAGGGAGGGGTGAAGGGGAGAGAGGGAGAGAGGAAAGAGAGAGAAACATGGATTGGTTGCCTCCCACTTACACCCCAACCAGGGCCAGGGATCTAACCTGCAACTGAGGTTTGTGCCCTTCAGTTCATGTGAAGATGCTCTAACCACTGACATAACTGGCCAGGTCCCCTTTGGCATTTTTGTAGAAAAACCCTCCCTCCTCTTCCTACCTCGTGATGTCTAGTGCTTAGGAAAAAAAGCATACCCAGTCTTTCAAACCGGTGCCTAGTTAAGGTGAATGTATATGGTTCTGAGTTGGTTGAATGTATGATTTTTAAAAGTCCCTTCTGGCCACCTGACATTAAGCATTTATAGAGAGATTTGTAAATGTGCTTCTTGAACAGTTCAGATATTAGTGGCATAAGCATCATTTTAAAATTTTTAGATAGGTTTTGGAACTTCCACCTAGCAGTCCTATGCTGTTCTCTAAAATTACATCAAAAAATCGAATCCCTCTTCAATGTGATAGAACTTTTCAGTCTTAGGTCAAACATGGTAACTGTTTTCCAGGCCTTAAAATCTTGCTTATCTTGCTTGAAGCAAGACAGGGACTAAATAAATAGCTGTTGTTCTATTCAACACAGACTTGGATTGCATTAGCTTTTTTTTGGCAACCTCCTTTTTCCTGTTCAGTGAACTCCATCTCCGTGGCTGGTTAATTCTGTCAGTTGAGAATGTGATTCAAATGAAGCCAGGCTGAGTGCCAAGCAGTCTCAGGTTAGAGTCCACACCCTCTTTCTTGCCAGTCATTAGCCCATAGACCATTGGTTATAAGCGAGATGGAGACATGCTTGGTGCATCCCATCCCCCCAAAGCATACTCAGGGCCATGGGAAAAATAAGCTGGTTTTAGCAGTTTGGAATAATAATTCTGGGTCTGCTCAGAATGGCTGGGTGATCTTGGCTAATTTTATAACAGGGCTTGTGGAAGTTGTAAAGATTACATTGACACAGAGCACTCTCTTTACCCATATCGATGTTTACTATTCTTTTAGGAAGGTGGGCACATGATTACATATTTGGACTGGTAAGACTCAGAAACCTTTTGAGCATTAAGTGATAAAATTTCAATTGCCCTTTTCTTTTCTTTTCCACTGATTTTTTTTTTTTGAGTATGGAAAGTCACTGCAAGGGTCATGTGACTTTTGGACATGCATTTCATCTCCACTGTATTGTAAGCACACAGGAGAGCTCTATTGGTCATTGCATTACTTTCAGTAATAGACATGGGAATGAGGAGAGTAAAAAACAAAGGTTGCAGCCGTATAACTGTGTCATAAAATAGAGGATAATAATCTAGGATCTTAGGCTTTTAAGCTGTTCTAATCATTTCGCACTGTCCTAGGAGCTCCTCAACGTGTGTTCAAACCCATAAAAACTTTGTCAAGTTGTGGCATTATCTTTGATTCCTCACTTTTCATTTTTGGGCAGGATCACACATGTCGTTAGTGGTTGCTTACCTTCTGGAACTAATGCCCGTGTTGCTGACTGTGCATATCTGCACTTCATCCACTAACCCTACTACTCCTTCATGTCAAGCCCAGATACACTAAAGTACTTCTCTATGTGGCATTACAGACAGTTACTACCAGTTGATAGCAGGCATGGTAATGAAAGATCCCCCATCTTAGCTTAATATTCTAGAGTTAGATCACCTGGGTTCAAATTCAAGCTCCGCCTCTTCCTTAGTATACTATTTAGGACATTATGCATAATAGATCCTCAGCATAATTTCTGTTTCCTCATCCACAAAATGGATATAATAATAGTACCTACTTCATAGAGTTGTTGGCAGGATTACATGAGATAATGTGAGGATGTTGGCACAGAGTATACACATAGTTAATTCTTAATAAATGGTAGCTCTCAAGTGAACTCAATGGCCCTTTGCTTTATGCAGCATCACCTTCAAATATACAAGTAAAAGCCTATTTAATCCCTTGGAGCTGGATATGGGCAGTGGGAGATATATTTGACAATTACAGATGTTCAAGCATGTGCCTGTACGTTTGTGTGGCAGTTGATTCCTATGTGCGCTTGGGGAGATGAATCTAGCAAGATAGCAATTTCAGTTTCTATAACGTACTATTTTAGCTAGCATTTGAATAGGACCATTTGGTACACATGTCAGTAAAATATCCTTTCTAAAATGGGTACCAATCCAGCTAATGATAGTACTCAGCCATTAACCCCAATTTCTTCCATCCTCAATTCTATTTTTAGAAGTACAAAAAATTACCAGCTGCATCAGGAAGCAGGAGTTGATCATGCTGACCTTTCTATTGGCATTTGGCTAGGTCTTTCTGTGTTTCTGAGTGCCTCTTGGTCAGACAGCCTCTGTCTTTGTGTGTGTCTTTAAAGTATGCATGTGCTCCATTGCTGCACTTATGTCAGACAGCTTTGCTGAGATGCTGTTGCTGCTCTCATGGATGAAAGGAAATATGCAGGGCAGTGTAGTGTGTGTGTGTAGGAGGTGGAGTGATGGTTTCTGACAGTGTATTTATGCTGTGCCTGGACACATGAGTTGTACATACTGAAGAAGATGAGGAGATTGTGTAATATACAGGGTGGGGCAAAAGTAGGCTTACAGTTGTTCATATGGAAAATCCTATATAATAAAGAGGTAATATGCAAATTGACCGTCATGCCCTTGCACAAGATAACCACCCCCATATGGTCACATGATGGCCGCGCCCATGTCGTCACAAGATGGCCACTACAAGATGGCTGGCAGGGGAGGGCAGTTGTGGGCGATTAGGCCAGCAAGGGAGAGCAGTTAGGGTTGACCAGGCTAGTAGGGGAGGGCAGTTAGGGGTGACTAGGCCGGCAGGGGAGCAGTTAGGCGTTGATCAGGCTGGCAGGGGAGTAGTTAGAGGGTGATTAGGCTGGCAGGCAGAAGCAGTTAGGGGCAATCAGGCAGGCAGGCAGGCAGGCAAGCGGTTGGGAGACAGCAGTCCTGGATTGTGAGAGGGATGTCCCAGATTGATGAAGGTGCAGGCTGGGCTGAGAGACACTGCCGCCCCCCACCCCCCCGCCCCCCCCCGACCCCAGTGCATGAATTTCGTGCACTGGGCCTCTAGTAATACAATAATAAGTAAATAATAATAATACAAGAATAAATTGTGTTTCACCTACTCACAACTGTAAACCTACTTTTACCTGCCCTGTATGCAGTGCCTGTGGGTGGGGGAAATGTGTACCTATGTGTGTCTCCGTCTGTATGTTTGCAGGTGTGCACCTTTGGGAGTATAAAGAAAAGCCACTTTTCAAGTTGGTATTTTCTTTAAACTGAACCTGTTCACTGTTATCATATCTCTTCCTTCTTCCTTTCCCTCCTCTTTTCTTAGTTCCTCTCGCTCACTTTTCCTTCCTCGTTTCCACAAACGTTACTCTCTCAGATAGTATCACCACTGAACAACTTGTACTGTACCCTCTTCCTATTAGAGCCGAGAGCCTACAGAGGCCTCACGTATTGGATCTACCTAGTTTCTCAGTGGTTCTGTGCAAGCTAGCTTGTGTTTGCCCAGGCATGCACCACTTCAGGATTTCTTGGGTAAAACATGCCTGAAATCTTGAATTTCAACTTTTCTCTTCTGCTCCTTGGCAGAGCATTCCCTCTCTTCCAGGTCTAGCCAGGGAGGGCAGATGTTATAATCGTGCCCTGTGATGGCGAGGGATTTGAGGCCCATGGTTGCAGAGTCAGAACTAGCCCCTGATGCTCTTTTCACAAAGTCCTTTCTGTGGAGGTCGGATGAGGGCGTGTTCAGATCAGACACAAGTAGAGGGATCGATCTATCAATAAACTACTCCCAGAATATTAGTTCACATGCCAACATGGTTGAGTCTTCACCCATCATAGGCCTCAGTAGAGATCTGCAAATCGACTGGCATGATCTCTGGGCTTGAGTGAGACGGGTGTCCTTTCCTTCTTTAGTGGCATTCCTTACAGAATTAATTTTTGGGTAAAGGAGTCTTTCTTACTTCATACTTAGTACCCATGTTGACAATGTGCCTGGCAAAATTAATAGTAATATTAATCATTATGGCAGGTTGTGAACAAAATCTGTCAGTATCACGAAAGATTCATGCTTTCTGCAGCCCTTATGTTCTGCTTGCAGTTCTAATAATGAAGCATCTCAGAGCTCTGTTAGAGAAATAACAACTGAGTTTATTAATGATAACAAGCATGAATATAAAATTATACAATGTACCATTTACATAATGCAAATAGAGGGATTGATTACAAACCTAGAGAGGGAGAGGGCTTGTCAGTGAACTCTAAGCCCACAATGCTGGCATTAGGAAAGTTTTTTTGTCTTTTTTTCTGGCAATGGCATTGACCTGCCAAGTATCCATGGAAGGTGAACTACAAGTTGTGAATCTAGAGGATATAGGCTTAGATATGATTGCTTTACATCGCATTCACAGGGTGACTTAAATATAAAGCGAGTGCCTGAAAGATGTACAGCCCTTTGCCTCCCACAATTTTTTTCTCCTGTATGTGGTATCACTTAAGACTTAAAACCACATGACAGAAGATAAGTCAGGCTTGACTGTTGAGGGCATGAAGTTATACAAGCTAACTTTGAAAATATTACCTCAGCTCACAAACAATCCCCCTGCAATGGGAACTGGTCCACCTTCTGTTGGGTCATAGAAGTGAGCCAGGCAGAGTATCTGAAGTTGCTGTATCCTCTCCGCAAGCTTGTGGGGCCTTGAGGAGACAGCTCACACTAGCTATCAGGTCATTGGCTGGGAATTTAACATGGAAATGAGCATGAGAACTGGGGATCAGTCTTTCCTGGTGGTTGGACCTGTACCATGAAAACATGGGTGATCTTGTCTCCCATCAGGCAGAATGGGAGGAAAAAATCTGACAGAAGAGAAAGAAGCAGATTGACAGAAAGAAGCAATAATGAAAGAAATCATGCGCTCTCTTCCAGGCCTGCAGTGCATTTTTAGCTCCTTTATCCACAACCTTGAGACCCTGTTGTGTTCTTGCCCTTGGCTCCCATGAAATGCCTGTGGATCCTGGAAATATCCTGCTTGTATTATGTTTTTGATTAAGGTAGCTTTAGTGTGTGTTTATTATTAATAAACAGAGTCTCAACTATGATAAATAATTCACCTAAGTCACAAAGCTAGTGAGGAGCACAGAGTGAGAGAGCACTCGGGTTTCCTAACTACTTCTCTGCAGTGTTTCTATAGCTCTGCAGCTGCTGCGCTGTTTGCCAGCCCCCATCCTGTAGTCAGGACCCTCCAGGCCTGTCACGAGAGTGGAGCCCTCTTCAGGGTCCTCAGATCTCAGAGCCTGGGACAAGAGCATTCTGCTTGGCTTCTAGCATGTACAGATGTTCTCTATCAGGATGCTTCTTGATTCATCAAAAATCTACAGGACGGAAATGCAGCCAGCTGCCATTCTCCTTGCTCATCATCTTTCCTGGTGTCACTCACACCTCACTGCATTTGGCAATGCTCTTGTCGTGAGTGACATTAGCCAGAGCACAAATCAGGCAGCATCTGCTGAGGAATCGGGGTGGGGGATCACAAAGCATTCATAAAAGGGAAAACAAAATCAGGTGACATCCAGGTTGTCTTTCTGATAGTCTCTGTTTCTGGATTTGTGTTTAGGATAGATGGCTCTGATTTGTAGTGTTCCAGTTTAACTGTTCCTAAGGCTGGCTCTAGCATTTATCGCAGAGGAAACTCAAACATTAAACTGATAGAGTAGGGTTATAACTAGGATAGCCACGTGGTCCAATTTGTCCAGGATGATCTCGATTTATAGCTGTTGTCCTAGCAAAAATTTTAGTAGGGCCCCTTTCCCTCTCAAACAGGTCCTGATTTGGATGACAGATTATTTGATCACCCTGGTCATTGTCCCCATTTGACAAACCACCAACCAATGATATTTACTGAGATCCTACAAGGCATGACCTAAGGTGGTGTGAGCTGTGTGTGTGTGTGTGTGTGTGTGTGTATAAGTGTAAATGTAAGTATTTCATTAATGAACTTAATTGCAATTTAGGGCTACAACAATAGCAAAACAGAAGTGTAACTCCAGGAGGCAAAATCTTTTTTTTTTTTTTGAGACGAAATATTCTTAGTGGTGGGACTAGAGAGAGTCTGGAGATAGAGAACTCAGGTTCACATACCGACTCTTATATTTGCTAGTGATGTGACTAGGAGAAAATTAACTCATATTCACAAGCCTCTAGTTTCTTAACTATACATGTGGATGATAACAGTATCTTCCTCTTGGGGGTGTTGGGAGGATCGTTATATGTGGAAGGTAATTAGCATAGTGCCTGTGGAAATTAAGAACTCTGTAAATGAGGGCTAAGGTGGGATTCATAGCAGCAGGTCCTTACTGGCTTAAAAATCTTTGGAATCAGTCCTTGTCTCTGCCATTCCAACTCTGCGACATCTTAGATAGGACTAATCATAGAATCCCAGTGTTGTAAGACTGTACGGTAACCCAGCCCCATCCCTACCACTCAGTGGTGCGTGGCTGGTAGGTAAACAACGTTCCTCAGAATCATTCATCACATTTCTTCTCTACATTTTCACATAGAGTTGTGACAGCAAGGCAAACTGTGTGCCATGGGCTTAGGACAGATGGTGTCAGAAAAATCTAGCATGTGATGAAAAAACATGGTGCCTTCCCATCCAGCATAGGGCAAGGCAGGAACAGTGTGCACTAACTAATTCCTCCTTCCAGGTGCTGGGGGTGGGAAGAGAAGGGAGCTAGTGGAGTGCCAATAGCAAATCCCGTCACGGAAAAGGTCTAGACTGCTGCTTCTCATGGATTTCCTCCCTGGACCTAGAAAAATACTAAGTTATGTTACATGCTATTTGAACCTATGTTTCTTAGAAATGGACTAGGGACTCTTTTCATGAGTTGACTGAGAAATTTGGGACATCTTAGGACCTTGGCCAAAAAAACATGAACCCATTTAAAAAAAAGATATATAAAGCCAAATATGTTATTATTTAAATGAATGATTAGCATTCATTGAGCCCTATATGCCAGATCTAAGAGCTTTACAAGCATTCTTTCATTAAATGTTCACAAACAGATTCTATCACGGGTGCTATGCTAATTCCCATTTTGCTTATGAGGAAACTGGTTTGGAGAGGCTAAGGGGCATGCAGTCACTAGGAGGAGAGACTACTTACCTGGGTCAATCTGACTCCAGACTTTGTGTCTGACGATTATGCCTTTTGCTATGATGAACTTGTCCTGACAATAATTGGTTATGAACTAGGCAAGCAAAATGTCTTTGATGATCATTGTATTCAAGTATGGAACACTAGTGAATAGAAGAAGAGGAATTAAAATACTGAGAGCTAAAAGGGCATTTCTGGTTTAGTCGAGTCTCCCTCCTGCTCGCAATCTGAGCTCACAACCTCTGGCCTTACAGTTGGGTGGCTAGTCTTGTTTCACAAGGAAGCTCTTTTATTTCTTCTTTGGAAAATATTCCAAGATTTTAGCAATACTAAAAGGCGAGAAAGGTCTTCCAGATTTTGAACCTAAGGTGGTGGTGTGTAGTCTACCTAAATGATATGAGGTAGGAATTGGAACATGAGCTGTTTTTGCTATATTGGGTAACACACTGATTTCTTAATTTTTCTTTATTTGTATTTTTTAGTTTTGTAAATATTTATGATATTATTTCTGTATGCCAGGCTCTGTGGAGTCATTCAGAAGACACAAAGGCAAGGGAAATAGACACAATGCTTATCCTCCTAGGTTTATTTTGCCTTTTGCTTGGAAAACGCAGATTATGAAACTCTGCCATATCCAATAGTGGAATGTATTAATTGCATTTTGCCAATCATCTATCTTTAAAATTCTTTGCTTGCATGTGTTTCTAAATGCATCCACATGCTGTCTCATAATAAAGCCACAGATACATCAGTAATGGCGTATTTAATGGTTGATTGCTTTGCCTCAGAAAGATAAGGGGGTCACAGCTTTGCTAAGTAACCCAGAATAAATTGTTACATTTCTCCAAGCTTATTTACTAATTTAGAAAATGACCCTTTGCCCTCCTCTCTCTTCAGGCAAACCACCAATTTCACACGAAGGGGCACCTGTTCCAGGGTTGAATAAGCACCCGGATAGAGCCGGAGAACTCTGGAAGGCTGGTCATAAAGAATAAGCTTCGACTCCTTTTCAAATGTCTACTTTTGGGTAAGTCTCTTCATCTTTTTGTAAGTGGTAGTACTGTTCCTTGTTCTGCCTACCTTGATGAGGGTAGGATCAAGTGAGATGGATGCAAGGGTTTCTAGTGAAATGGAGCTTGAATCTGAGCCATTTAATTGATAGGCGTGAAACAATTCCCAACTGCATGCTTGTGTATCCTGCAATATTAGATGACTTCTTTGGGGGTTGCATGGGACAAGGAGATGGCAATGTGAATTATTCTCTGAACTCAGATGCCCCTGTAACAGAATGCCTCCTGTGATGCAATGTCTGGAGAGTGACCACGTGGAAATGCAGGCAAAGTCATCTATCAGTGCAGGAAAGAGTCCGAGGAATACGAGTTGGTCCTCAAAAACTTCCATTCCTCCTCTCTGTTGAGGCGAGATGTCTATAGTTCCTAGCACCAAGTCCCCAAAGCAGCCTCCAGATTATAGCGTATGCTCAGCAAGGAGTTGTTCCCTTGTCAACAATGAGCCTTAGTGCAGCAGTTGGACTGGAAGGAAAAGCCTTTGTCTATTAGAAAGCCTGCAGAGCTTGGTTGCTAAGCAACCCAGTCTGGAGGCAGCAACCAGCGTGCAGCACTAGGGAATCCAGGGAGGTGGGCCTGGGAAATGGGAGAAGTAATTCTTAGAGTCAGCTGGGGCAGAAGAAGGAAAAACACTGCCTACTAACCAGGTAAAGAACTGGTGCATACCCTGAATTAAGTTGTGCATTTTAGCATCAACGTGCTAAGTGCCAACACTCCCTAGGAACTACATGGTCTGCTGGAAAACTGTGTGACCTTGAGTAGGTGACTTTCTCCAGCCTCAGGTTGTCTGGCAAAAGCAGAAAGCTAAGGAGCCTGGTATCACTATTTCTTCCTATCCTTGCCACTGCAGCCACAGCTCCCCCCCACCCCCGACACACACCACCTTAAATCAGAGAACCATGATTCTAACTCTTTATATACTGTACTTGCATGAAAGGATGGAAAGAGAAGGATATTGTACTAAAAACCCTGAGTAAATGGTCTTTGGGATTCCTTAAGCTTGAGGTTATAAATAAAATGACTACTTCTTATTTACAATACTTATAACTAAGTATTTACACAGGACAGAATATGCCAAAATACAGATATGGGGGAAGTTATTGTTCATATAGCCAAGCTCTTATAGCTCCTCTATCTTAAAATGTATTCCTGAGTATTCTGCCAGCAGATTTGAAAAAAATGCAAGATTAGATACTTTGGATGAAGGTAAGGCAGGATCTATTCCTAAGTTACTTGGGAGGTCTGACATATCAAATAAACATTCAATAATTCTTAGTTTAGGCCTGACAATGAATTTGAACTTAAAAGAATGAGGCACCTTCCAGTGAAAATTGCTATAAAGGCGTATCCAGGGTTGAGGGCTCATGGAGAGAAGGCAGCAGATTGTAAGATTTGCAGATTGGCATATAGAGAGTTGAAGCAGAACTCCTTCCCTGATTTTTTGCTGTTAACCTTGGACATGTTACCTAAATGATTTGGTGCATAGGTTATTCACTGGTATAATGGGAATAAGAATAGTATTTGCCTGTAAGAGGTGCTATGACCTTTAAATAAAATAATTCTTGGAAACCATTAGCAGAGGGCCTGACGTATTGCAAACACTGAACAGAGACTGGTGAGCTGGCCATGTAGATACTTGGATCAGTGTCACAGAGTAAAACTGGGTGATATTATGGGGTTTTTTTGGTTTTGTTTTTTTAAAGAAAATGCATTCACAGTTCAGGGGCAGCGTGTTGGCATGGAAAAGTACTATAGTAGGAGTTGGAGGACCAGGATTCTGTGGAGGTCTAGGTCTAGGTCACTGCCAGACATTTAGAGTCTAGATGTGTAATAGTGACAGCTCAGAGGTCGCCCACAAAGAGCAGGCCTATGCCCATGACCACCTTTCCGAGCACCACTGAGCTCTAGCTCAGTGGAGTTCAGGAAAGCAGCTCCACATGCAGGTGCCTCCAGTCTGAAATCTTATCTGCAGATATCACTTGCCTTTGAGTACATTCAGAGTATTTTGTATTCTTGCATCTGGGACTCCTCACACTCTCTGAGTGGTCTGCCTTCCAGAATAGAGCTTCTGCAGATTCTTTCCTTTTGTGCAGGCCTTGATTAAAACAACATGCCCTCTTACTCTCTGGCTTACCATTTCCTCACCAGTAACAAGAAAGATTGGCCTAAATGCGTTTTGAAGTTACTTCAGCTTGTCTTTTATACAGTTTTCCTAAACTTTTCTTAAGAGTCTTGGAGCTTTTTATTCATTCATTCACTATATAATTTATTTTATTTATTTATTTATTTATTTTTTTAAATTTTGTTTTATTGCTTAAAGTATTACAAAGAATATTACATATGTTTCCTTTTTTCCCTCCCCTTGACATTCCCCTGGCCTCCCCTACCCACCAGTGTCTTGTGTCCATTGGTTATACTTATATGCATGCATACAAGTCCTTCGGTTGATTTCTTACCGCGCCCCCCCCTCAACCCTCCCCGGGCTTCCCGCTGTAGTTTGACAGTCTGTTCAATGCTGCTCTGCCTCTGTATCTATTTTTGTTCATCAGTTTATAATGGTCTTTATTATCCATAAATGAGTGAGATCATGTGGTATTTTTCTTTCATTGACTGGCTTATTTCACTTAGCATAATGCTCTCCAGTTCCATCCATGCTATTGCAAATGGTAAGAATTCCTTCTTTTTTACAGCAGCATAGTATTCCATTGTGTAGATGTACCACAGTTTTCTAATCCATTCATCTGCTGATGGGCACTTAGGCTGTTTCCAAATCTTAGCTATGGTAAATTGTGCTGCTATGAACATAGGGATGCATATATCATTCATTCACTATATAATTTTTATTGAGTGCCTACTAGGTGCCAGGCACTCTCAGAAGCATTGAAGATACAGTGGTAAATAATCGGGCAAAAATTTTTATTATCATGGAGCTTCCAATGGCAGGAGATGGGAAATAATCAGGTCAACAGGAATGCCTGGTTATTTCAGATGGTGATAAATGCTATGAAGTATATTAAAGAAAAAACTTATCAGTTGCAGTGTGAAAACCAACCTAAAAGTACTGTCTTAGAACAGCAATGATTTATTAATTCTCTCGATTCTTGAGTTGACTGGATCAACTGAGTGGTCCTCCTCCTCCATGTGCGATAGCTAAAGTTACTCATGCAATTGCATTCAGCTGGGAGGTCAGTTGGGGCTGGAACATCCCACGATGACTTCTCATCCTCCAGGGTCTCTTCACTTTGTCGTCATTCCATATTCCTCCCTAAGCTTCTTTATACAATGGCAGCTGGACACTACTAGTAAGTGCACAAGCCCCAATGTTTAAGTGCTCTCAAAGCATAGCTGGTTGTCATGTTTTTGGATGTCCCATTGGCCAAACCAAGTCACATGGGCAAGCCCAGAGTCAGTATGGGAGGGGGTCACACAAGGGCATGAAACAGAGGCATGGTTCATTAGGAGTCACCAAAGATAGGGGACATTGACTACGTTATATTGGAAAATGGATGACTTCTCAGAAGCAGTATAATGTGAACTGAGACCTGAAGACTATGAGAATGTCAGAGAGAAGAGGGCAAGCACAGAGGTGCTGAGATAAGAAAAGCTTGGCATCTTTGAGGATCAGAGATTAGGCCTGTATGACTGGTACTTTGTGAGAAGAGTAGTTAGAAGGTTAAGTCAGTGAGGTTGGGCAGAGGCCAGATCATAAGGCCTGTAGGCCATAGTAGAAGTTTCAATTTTACTCTAGATACAGTGAGAGGCTCTTAATATGTTTTAAAAAGAGGGTCAACTAATCTGATTTACATTTACAGAAACAAATGTCAGACTTCTTTGTGAAGAAAGGATGTTAAGAAAATTGGCTCAGTCTTTTCAAGAAGTCAGAAACATAAGAGAGGGACTATGCTAGGTTATGAGTATGATTAAAGTATGGTGTTGAATTAGGGGAAAATAAGCTGTAAAGACATTTCAGGATCACTGGAGAAATTTTAGAAATTACTGAAATGCACAGGTGATATTATCAACTAGAAAAAAGTTATAAAAGAGTAGGGGAAATATATTTTCAATTTGGTTAAGAAACAATGTATGTATATTACACATACACTCATAGAAAAGATGTATGAAGACATAGCGTTAACCATGGCGGTGATTTCTGAGTGTAAGATTATAATGTCTTTATTTGCCTAAAAATAATGGATGGCAAGGAGGCTAGAGTAATAATTGGGAGACCAGGGGGAAGCTGTTACGATGAGAGATAATTATTTTGTTTAAAGGCTGATTTGAGTGGAGTTGGTAAGAAGGTGATATACTGGAGATAAAATTTGGAGGTTGAGGGGTCAGGACTCACTGATGTTCTAGGAGAGGCATAAATTAATCAATAATGACTTCTAGGCTTTTGGTTTGAGAAATGGAGAGAAGTGGTGACGTTCTGCGATGAGGTAGAACTAAATAAGTCTGGTTTGGGTGTCTTTTTCAGAGGGAGGGTCTGGAGTGACTAGACACCCTGTGGAAGGGTCATCTATAAGGAGATGTGTCATTTTGAGTTTCTCATTTTCTTGGAGGAGTTCCCTTCAGTCCCCAGAGTTGTATTGAGGCCAAACCTTGCCAAGCAGTCACAGTAACATTTAGTTCAGAAGAGGTTGAATGAATGAAGACATGTTTTGAAAAGTCACCTGGGATGCTAGGTGGAATATATTTAATATAGCAGAGGATGCTCTGTGGAATAATGGTTGCCTTCTTAAGCCTCTCCATTTTAGAAAGTCAGTGGCCAGCACTTGAGATGTTCCAGTGAAATGCAACCCAAATGCAGATAAAAATGAGACCATTGAAGAACAGAAAGAGGAGTGAAGGCTGCTATGTCCAGTAAGTGAAATCGGACATTTTGGAGAAAGATTATTATTGATTGGAAGAAGGTTTTGAGCCAGCAGTTACCTGAAATCCTCAATTATTCCTAACTCCTATCATCTCTCTGATCATGAGTTTACCATGATAGTTTCACAACTTTGTACGATTGCCTGGGAGATTTTCCTCTCTAGGCTGAAGTTAACGCAATGTGGCTTTTCCGTTAATCATAGCAAGACCATGTTAGGTTAGTTATGAAGAAGAGCTTTCCAAGTACTAAGTCAAGACTAGAATGGATGATTCTTTGAAAGGATTTTCACCCATTGAGACTGTTTCCTAATTTATGACTTTATGGCCAAATCTGTAAAGCACAAACAACCAAACTCTTGAAAGGCAACTCCATCCCCTGTATTTTTTTTAACCTGGCTCATACCCAATCTACCCAGCTGAACCAACCCAGATGGTTCTTTGAAGCAGCCAAACTGAGCATTTCAGATGTGTCACAAATTTGGATACTGGGATTTCAGACCCTTCACTAAATAGCAAATCTGAGATGCCAATTACAGATGCTCAGGGGCAACAAGATTGAAAAGGGTAGGGGTAAAATGTCAAGTGATGAGCAGATGTGGGTTTTAAAGGGAAAAAAACTGCCCAGCCTTCAGTTGATTTTGGGTATTCAACCAAGTTCTGTTAGTAATGTTTAATTTTTATTAAAAAAATTTATACTCTCTGAACAATAGAGTCTCTCAAGATACATGCTGTTAGTGTTCTTATTTAAGAAGCAATTTCACAATGGCAAGAGGAGAATGTATGAAACACTGATTGTCTTAACAGCCTGTACAAAATATTTGGGTATATAAACTAAAGGTTGGCTTTCTGTAGCAGAGATAGACTATTAAATTATAACTCTTCTAAACATTTGCTCTAAAAAATACCCATAGAAAGTAATAATTTTCTAAATATATCACTTAGAAAATACCTATCAGATATATCACATTTCATTCTGCAGTTATGAAATATAGGATTGGAAAGGTACAGTTGTGTAACAATAATTCATGGTATTGCATGTGAGCAGAGTCAGATTAACTACTAGAGCTCAAGCAAGTGTCTAAGGTGAATGGAGCACCAAGAAATGTGTCAGAATAAGTTAGAGGTTGAAAATGATGCAGATCTACCTATCGATGCCGTGTGAAGAAGCCCAGAGATAGGCCATAGCCACTGTGCTTGATCATTCCTTGCAGGTAGGTCTGTTTTCAGAGGAGCAAAGAGCAGTGCCAGAGATGAAATGACTCAGGTCACAAAAACTCTCCTGGCAGAATCATCCAGAACTAAGTTCAATCTCTGACTCCAACAATTATATTTAAAGGAGCTCTATTAATTGAACCTAGTGCTTCATTTTTCTAAGTCTGCATATTCTCATCTGTAGAAGGGTTGATTATGAGGATTAAATAAGCTACTTCTATATAAAGTGTTTGTACAGTGTTTGATATCTAAGAAGTCTCAGTGTTAGCTGTTTCTATTATAATCCAATGACAAGAGTAGAACCAAAAATCAAAGAAAAGCAAAGAATAAATATTACTGATTTTTGAATTTTATAGCAACCATGTTTCTGAGAATGCTATACAGTAGTCCTCCCACTCTCATCTCTCTCTCATAACCGAGACAGCTACCAAATTACTCCTGGGCAGGGAGCATATACAGTGTGGATATGGTGGACAAAGATATGGTTTCACGTCCGGGGTAGGATGGAGCAGGATGGTGCAAGATTTCATCATAATACTCAAAATGGTGTTCAGTATAAAATTTGTGAACTGTTTACTTTTGGAATTTTCCATTTAATAGTTTTGCACCACCGTTGACTTGGGGTGACTGAAACCAAGGATAAGTGGGGACTATTGTATTTCCTTCAGGTTGGGTAGGGACTAGAATTCTGTTTCTGCTCG
Source organism: Myotis lucifugus (assembly GCF_000147115.1). Classification (NCBI taxonomy): domain Eukaryota; kingdom Metazoa; phylum Chordata; class Mammalia; order Chiroptera; family Vespertilionidae; genus Myotis; species Myotis lucifugus. The sequence continues at coordinate 5,502,900 of NW_005871104.1, read as the reverse complement.
CACAGGTGTGGCTCTCTGAACACTTATAGCCTGCCATTTATTTATTTATTTTGGGTAACTCTGATTTTTTTTTTAAATTAGTAGCCCTGATTTTACCCCTACAGAGATAAAAATGCCATGGTAGATTTATCTTTAGCATCTTGATTTCCTGGTTTTGTTTAACTAGTTTTGGTGGATGACCACTGACTTCAGTCTGGGAGTGCAAAGAGAGCCCAACTCTGCCCTGGAGCTGAGTTCCATCCTGTTCACTAGAGCTATTCTTCCTTGACCCCTAACTGCCCCAACTCTCAGTTTTGCCTTTTCTTTGCATGTCAGGAATCTGCCTTCATCTTACATGGACTTGAACACCTATAACAGGTTGGCTCACTTTTTAAATCTGAACTGCATTCCTCATAATAGTCCTCTGATGGGCCAATCAAGTTTGAACAAAGTACACATACTGCAAACAATGGGAAGACTATTACAAGGCAATGCTTGCAATTTGCAACAGCGCACATCCTTATGTGAGACCATGCTTTACTGATGGGGGACCTGAGGGCCAGTAAAAAGAGGGGAAGGAAAACATCAAGTTCTGGTGTTCTGACTACGAATTCAGTGTTATTTCAATTCTGTCATTCTGCCTGAGTGTTTTGACTTTAGGAGTTCGGATACAAAGAATGATATGGGTGTGCTGGGGCTCATCAGCCCAATTCTGGGCAGAAATGAGTCTCAAAGGCTGTGATAGACAAAGGATGGGCAAGGCGGGCATTTTAAAGTAGACCAAGCCACACATAGCCCAATTTGATGGTGATAATTCACACCCTGCATTTTGGGGAGGAAAATCCTAAGTCTCTCACTTGAAATTCTTTTTATCCTTAGGATGGTAATGTTATTTTCTAGTGAAGAATACTTTCCTGCCCAGTAGGTGGTCTGGCTGTGTTCCTAATTTAATCTTTCACTGAATATATATAGTCCCTCCAATACAGTATCTCAGTTGACAGTTATTAACCGCCTGGTTGACACCAGGCATCAAAGAATCAGGGAACAAACAGGCGATGCCGCAGATTCATTTAGCAATCAAAGATAACTGCGGGATAAATAATGCCCAGAGCACATGTGTTTTCAGGATGAATGGCCAGTTGCTCTGAATTGCAATTCCTGAATTTGTCCTCTTCATCAGCCTGCCAGAACACTCCAGAGGCACTTGTTTGAGGCAGTTCAGAGATTGGCTTTTAAATTCTCACTGCTGCTTAACAATCAGTCCTCTTGGATACGGAAATGCATTTTCCTCTCTCATATTTTTCCCCCATGCACTGTGCATTGTGTTTTTCTGGTTATCCTAGCTGTTGTAGCATCTGTTACTTATGAATTCATGGCACTGAGAATACCAGTGAAAAGGGAATTTGTCAATGATAGGGTCTTTTCCCCACCTTCCTTCCCAATTTCAGCAGCATAATTTTAAGAGCTAGGAGAGGCATGTCTGGTGTGACTCAGTTGGTTGAGCATCCTCCTACTAGTGTGCACTGAAAGGTTGCCAGTTCAATTCCCAGTCAGTATCATTTTTATGTGCATGTGATCCCCAGGACCACTCCCAGATAGACAACAATGGCTTGTTCTCTTATGCAAATGACTCAGAACTCAGCTCAGCTATTTAAAGGAGGCCAGGGCAGAGCCAGGGTTCAAACCCAGTTTGTGTGTGTGGGGGGGTGTCTGAACAATACATAGCATACATAATCTTAAAAAGTAGGTCTGATTTCCCTCAGACTTCCTCATTTAGAAACTGGAAATAGTAAGTGTAGAGGAAAAACTTTGCAAATGGGTAGACTTTGGATCAAATTATAAGACCACTACTTTCAAAGTATGTGACTTTGTGTAAGTCCTTTCAACTATGGCTCAGTCTCCTCCTTACTGGGTCTGCCTAGAGCGAGCAGGTAGTGTGTGGGTTCTTGACTTCATGCAGGAAAAATTTCACAACACAAGTCCAGGTGACTATGAGGGAACATTTATTAAAGCTGGGGACAGTAAAACAACAAAGGGTTTAGCATAGAAGAAACAACAGGAGAGCCTAGGATGGGTTGCCTTAACTCACTGGGAAGCCAGAGAACAGGGGCGCTTGGGATCAAATTCAAGGGATTAGCCTGGGACAAGCTGCTGCTGCCCATTGCTCCCCTGGTTGCAAGCCTCATGTGTCATGGGCAGCGGTCACCAACCGGTGGTCCACGGACCACTCGTGGTTCCTGAGGTCCGAAATGTTAGCAACCGCTGCTTTAGGGAGTACGCACAGGCACACTGGATCCCTTCTCTTGAGGTTTTAATCTCTTTCTCACTGGTGAGAATCTTAGGTCTCAGGGGAGAGTTTCAGCAGAATCTTTGTCAGTTTTCTAGGTTTACTCTTTCAGGGTCGTGGTCTCCACTGATTGGTCAGTGTCAGGGCAGGGGGTCTTCAGTCACTGCAGCTGATCCTGGTGTTGCCCACCTGGTTTTGCCGCTTTTCTGGGTCTGGAACTGAAATACACAGGGATCTACATGTTATTTCTATGGAGGTGACCTTGTGTACCTGTGTAAATTGCTCTGCTATCTGTCTTAGTTTCCCTATTCCACTTGTACTGCCTCATCCTCAGCCATAAATTGGGTGGCAATAGTAGCCCACTTAATGTTCTGAGGATAAAAGGAGATGATGCATCTTTGTAAGGCACTGATACCAGCAAGTCTTCAGTGGATGTTAATAATATAACCCAGTGGAATGTGGCAGGGGGACCATTCAAGGCCAGGTCTGTCAGACTGTACAAACTGCAACCTTTTATTTATTTATTTATTTGGGGGGGTGTAGGGAGGAGTCAGCCTCAGACAATTAATTTTACTGAATTTAAAATCAAGTTCAACTAAGCATTGTAGGAGGTGACAAGACTCAAACGCCATAGAAAAATCTATGTAAACCACAAGCAAGCTCACACAGGTCTGTGGGCCATTGATGAACTTTATTTTCGATTCTGAACACCCCCTGGTGTGCCAGTGTGTCAACATGAGGACACCATCTTTCCTGCCTTCTGTTGCTTCCCTCAAGCCAAGGTTGGAGGCTCTCTCCTGCCCATCACAGTCCACATAGACTCATTGCTCTATGACTCAATAATAGGAACATAACCCCAGCAGTTATGAATATACAGTTAATAGTGTACGAGAGAGGAAGGTTCCATTTGTCGCTCGATATTTTTGTCTAAACCCTGGGATTTTAAAGGGAATCCAGGAAAACTATATACAGTTGGTTTTCCCATTGGTGCCAATTCATTTTTTAATGGTAAAGCACAGTTTCTTTTTAATGAACATTTGAACTAGTTCAGTGGACCCTTTAGCTGGTTCAAATTTCGTCTGAAAAGCACAATTTTTCCTCTGGTTTTCGGCAAGAAAGCAGTCTGTTGACACAGATATTGCAAAATTCCAAAGGAAAGAAGGAGTGTGACTGAACTGTGAAGTTCTAAGTACAGTTAGAGACAAGGGGAGCAGTTGAGAAGGGGAGGTGTGGAAGGAGTATTGATTGATGGGGAGTCAATTTTTCATCCGTATAATAATAAGGGAGGAAATGAGATGCTGTAATGAGAGTAAGGAAGGACCCAGGTAAATGGTATGTGATCTCCTCTGGAAGGAAAGGAATATATTCAATCAATCAGGTTAACAAATAAGTACCAGGATATGACCCAGGAGTGGGTGACAGTTTACCAGAGAGCTGTGGACAAGTCGTCATTGCCAAGAGCCTACTGGCTGAAAGGGAGCAGGAGGAGCCGACCCATAAAGCAGGAAGCTCCTACTTTACGGCACCTCCCCTGACCCCCAGCCTCCATCCCGAAACCGCTCCTGGATTAGCCCTGTGGGTAGGCGTGTGCTTCCACATCCTCCCCAAAGGGAGTATCTATCACACGGGTGCTTTTCTTCAAGCTGAATGCTGAGGTAATGAATGAGGCCTTTGCTTCTGAGATGGATATTTTTGGTTGTCTTTAATTTTTTGGTTCCTGAGCTTTTGCCAAGATAACTCAAGTGAAGTTGCATGCCTCCTGCTGTGGTGTGGTAGCTGTCACCTGGCAGGCCAGGTGGGTTCCCAACTTGGTTGAACCCATACTCCTCCCTCTGGTTAGGAAGTCCCTGCCACTGAAATCTGAGATGGGCACCTAACTGTCACTGCACTGGATGTGAGACATTAGGCAAGATACTTCTCCAGGACTCAGTTTCCTGACCTATCTAATGGGGAACACAGCTGGTTAAGTCTCAAAGGTTAGAGAACTTGTTCTTTGTGAAAGAGTTAGAATACATTGGGTGCTAAAACTAGTTAAGTTCCTTCAAACCTGATCATGCAAATCTCGTAGATGATGGCTGTGACCTTTCTCTTCTTTGAAAGGGAACAGCATATTGAATGTATTTTGAGAAATAACTTAGACCCTGATGCTAGCTATGTCCTTGGCATTCTGAGAGGAACAGTGAGCAAGAAAAACATTGATGTTGCTAACCTGAAAATAAAGGCAACGTATGTGCCCAGGGCTATTCCACTAATGGGTAATTTTCTATCTTTGCAATTTTAATACTAAAAGCCTAGATAATTTTTAAGGGCTGTGTCACCACATTTTTTCTCTAAATCCCAGAATCAGAATAAATTGTATCAAAGATCTGAAGTATCCTCAGTTAGGAGAGCGTTCAGAGTAATGTAGTGCCTGAATGTCCCCGCTGCTAACCTCTGTCTATTGTGCTTATGTACCACAGGCAATAGGGGACTTGTTGGCTCTCAAGGCTGTTTATTCTCATCTGAACTTGGACAGCTTGGGCTGTTCTATGTAAATCCAGTATAAGAAAGATAGGCCTCGCCGAAACCGGTTTGGCTCAGTGGATAGAGCGTCGGCCTGCGGACTGAAAGGTCCCATCAGTTAGGAGAGCGTTCAGAGTAATGTAGTGCCTGAATGTCCCCGCTGCTAACCTCTGTCTATTGTGCTTATGTACCACAGTCTCTCATCGATGTTTCTAACTTTCTATCTCTCTCCCTTCCTCTCTGTAAAAAATCAATAAAATATATTTAAAAAAAAAAAAAAGAAAGATAGGCCTGACTCCTTGCAACTTCCAGAAATTCAATTCTTGCTGTCACAAGGTACACGATGAATTGTTCCTCAACAAGGTAGTCCCTTCCTTTGATTCAAAGAGGATACATAGACCTTAGAATCTTTTCTTGCCAGTTAAGTCACCTTAGGTTGTCCAGCTATTCTACATGGAACACAGTTTGCAGATCTTTTGTTTCCTCATGGCAACTGCCCTCTTAAAACACTGACCTGGTGGTCTGGTGTCCTTCTAGGATGGCACCCAGAAAAAATGCACAGGCTTCTCATCTGAATTCTACATCTCATGATTCTCATAATCTCAGGTGCATTTCAAGTAGTCTCAACCTTCTTTTCACAGAAGCTCCTGCCTGGTCACATCTTCCTATTTCCTAGATTAAATTATGTATTTTAACTTGGTTAAGCTACGTATTTAAGATCTTTAGTCTTTGTGTTAGCTGGTCTGGAGATAATTTTCATCTGGGTTGTTTTTTCCCCCAGCCAGGAAAATACCTGCTCATCTCAAAGAATGTTTTACACAGAAAAGAGTTTGGATTTTGTTATATTGGGCCAGGTCCTTCAACTCCTTGAGCCATTATATAAAATGGGCAAAAGGCTAAGACCTACCAAACAACCAAAAGTGATTGTTAAGAAGATTTAAAGAGTTATATACATCCTAGTGCAATGCCAGGCCCATAAGTAAGTACTCAACAAACGGTCCAAATTATCCATTAATAGTGGTAGATAGTGACTCCCAGAGAAGTCAAACCCATAATCCCTCAAGTAAATTATTTTTATTTTTCCGTAATTTGCACACACCAGAAGTTATTTGTGTCTAGCCATTGGCTTTATGGTCTCTGGTTTCATCCTAGGAGGAAAATGGTTACCAACCTCTGTGAATAACCTTAGTCTAATACTTTAGCCATTGTCTTAAAATTCATTCATTGATCTCAATTTTCAAAGCACATGAATTTCCAAGAGAAATGAAACATGGGAATTTTGTCTTTAGCCTTTTGAGGTAACAGTGTTTCTCATTTTATGTGTCTTAAAACTTTAATGGATTTTAAAACATTACCAGAAGAAAATAGGACCTTCTTTTTAATTATAGAAGATTCTAGTTTATCTACATATACACTGTGTTCAGTAAAGAGATTATCTTCTGGAAATGAATACTCCTGATGTAAATTGAGATTCAAGAGCCTGTGTTTTAGCTTTGCTCTGAAATTATGCAGCCTACTTGTGTGCATATTGTCAGAATTCTGCAAATATTGTTCTGCTTCAGACTACATGTTGGCTTACTCCATGGTTCCTTGTGAAAAATGGGGTTGCATGCATAATTACAAATTATGTTTTTATATGTTCATAACACTTCACTTTAATAAGCAACAATATATACATACACACATATGTACATATACATATATGTGTGTGTATATATGTATGTATACGGGGGGGGTGTGTGTATATATATATATATATATATATATATATATACACACACACACACACACACACACACACATATACATATATATAGTAATCCTCACCCGAGGGTGTTTTTTCCCATTTATTTTTAGAGAGAAAGAACCATCAATGGCTTGTCATCTATATACAACTTGAACAGGATTGGGCCTGCAGCCCAGGTACATGCCCTAGACTAGGAATTGAACCCAGACCCTTTGGTCAGAGGTTTGATGTTCTAACCACTAAGCCAAACTGGTCAGGGCAGCAATACCACATTTTTAATGCAGTATTTATTTTACTCTTTGATTATGAGGAGTTATTTTCCCATTTTACAGCTAAGCAAACTGAGGCTACTCTAATGTCTTAATCCAGAGTCTTTAGATGGAGTTAACTGTTCTCTTCTTCTAAAGGAGAGAAAAAACGATGACTATTAAATGAATAAAAGAGCTGGTAAAGCAATAGCAATCTGGTATTATAATTCAAGGGTGATAGAAATGTTCCATGTTCATAGGACGTTTGCTATGGATGATAAGGATTGGTTTCTCTGCAGCATTTTTTTCAGTTCCTCACCATCCATAATAGATATTAATAGACATAACAGAGCCATGAAAGCAAAAGGAGTTTAAAAACATCTATGGTGTGTGGCTGAGCAAGAAGATGTTTGATGTTCATGGTACCCTCATCCAGTCCCTTTATCCTAGCTGAAATCACTCTTCCTCTTCACTAGGCTACAGTTTCTCTAACCCAGCGGTTCTCAACCTGTGGGTCACGACCCCTTTGGGGGTCGAATGACCCTTTCACAAGGGGTCGCCTAAGACCATCGGAAAACACATATATAATTACATATTGGTTTTGTGATTAATCACTATGCTTTAATTATGTTCAATTTGTAACAATGAAAATACATCCTGCATATCAGATATTTACATTACGATTCATAACAGCAAAATTACAGTTATGAAGTAGCAACGAAAATAATTTTATGGTTGGGGGTCACCACAACATGAGGAACTGTATTAAAGGGTCGTGGCATTAGGAAGGTTGAGGACCACTGCCTGTTTCGAGAATGGTCTTTACACAAGTGTGAAAACCATGAAAAATTGTCACATGGGCATTTCTCACATGACAGGTTGAGTTGTGTAAGAAATCTGCCTTCCATGTGGGGTGCACTAGAAAGATTGTAAGCATTCTGAATGGAAAACGAAGATGGTGTGTCACCACTGGGAGAGCTGCTATTATTTCAACAAGCTTACCTTTGGGAGGGGATTCTGGATAGGGGACTATACATTTGGTAGTCATCCACATCTAGGTGGTATTTATAAACAAAAAAATAGGGATGAGTGTAGAGAAAAAAGAGGATGGAAGCATGGCTTAGTCCCACAAGAAGGGGAGAAAGCAGCCTAGGGGATGAAAATGGAAGGGAGTAGAAGCAAAACCAGGGCCGTGTGTTATCCAGGAGGATCTGATTTCATATGAAATGCTATGGAAAGGGCAAGAAAGATGAGAAGGGCCATGGAACACGGATTTGGAAACAGGTCTAGAGCAGTGGTGATCCTGAATAGCAAAGTTCTGTGAGAAGGGAGAGTGGATTCCAGAGGAAATTAGATAAAATGTCACAGTTTCCAAGATTACAATGGGATTGAGTATGAGATGTAGTCTTTTCCAGGCTAGCAGGATCTGTCTCAGCTTCGTCTGAACTCTGTCCCAAAGGAAAATGGGGATATTCCTCATCCATAGGAGAAGCCAGATGAGGCAAGAGACTGAGATTTGTAGTCTCATATCCCTACTAGTTTTTTTTATTAGGATCAGTCTAAAAACATCTATAAAAGATTCGGCAGATGTTTACCTGCTTTTCATATATGTTATCTAATTTCCAACAACCCTTTGAGATAAATAGTATTCTTTTCCAAGTGTTATAAGTAAGGGATCAATTGGGAAGTTAGAGATTAAGTCCCTTGACCAAGATGTGACATAGGTGGTCATCAGTGCAGTGGGGTTGTGAATCCGTGTGGTTCGATTTTACTGCCTCCCCAATTAGTCTGTAAGTAGGTTCTTACAATGTGCATTGTGCTTTCCTGGTCCTAGACATTCCCACCTGAAATTTCCTATGCAGAGGAAAACATTAAATTAACCATGCTATACCTTTAGCAAAGAAGGGAGCACACTCATTAGTCATTAGCAAGTGAAACAGAAGCTGAAGAAGGCTGCTGAGAAGAAAGGAAAATAGAATGACTCACGAAACTTTCCCCCAAAGGATTATATGCAAAAGAGAAGAATTGTAGAGGAATTATTGAGCAGTAGTTTCCTATATTGAGCTAGGGTCTCTTCCAGAAAGGCTTGAGGATTAATGAGTTAATCATTCAGTGACATTTAATTAAGAGCTGGGAATCTAATCAATGGCTGACCCTTAGAAATATTGGGGTGCTGGTCTGGCTACTTGCCTGGACTATCCAACTGTAATTAGCAATTATCGCAGCTGGATAACCCTGTGCTCCTGGGAAATTTGAAAAAGGAATAGCTATTTGTGGGTGAGAATTCCACCTTTTGCCTCCATCACTTGGTATTAGGCAGTATGTTTATTCAGTTTTCAATGTCTCATTGATGGCAAGATCTTGCCTTAGACCAACAATTACTGTAATGAGGAGAAATAATGAAGCTCTCCCAAAGACAGGTCCAAGATCTCAAAAGTCCTTCATTTTCATCTTCACAACTTCCTACCTTCCCGTCACTCTGAAATGTGGCATTATTTCATTATATTAATTGTAGTTCTTTCTTGACTAAGTGGAAAAAGAAACCCAACTCAGCATGAAGAGGAATTTTTTTGCCTCAACTTGAACCTGAGAGTTTTCAATGAAAATTGTTTTCTCAGGGTAAAGAGAAGCCTCTACTCTGACTCTTTCAATGTTGTCTTCTTTTGACCCCCACTTTCAAAGGTGTAGATTCAAATTGCTGCTTTGCCCCTTTGTGTCCATGGCCCAGTGATTTAATCATTTTGAGGCTATTTCAGAGGGGATGGTCAGGAAAGGCCTTTCTGTAGAGGTATCATTGAACTAGGAGCCAAAGGATCCTATTTCATGATCATTAGGAATGAGAGTGAAGAGAGCAGCTTTGGGCCAGTGTGGCTGAACTCATAAGCCCCAGGAAGAATGGCACATTCCAGGTCAGAGAGACAGACCACACAGGGCCTTGTAGATAGAGAGGTGCAGGAGGACTATAGTCTATATGCAAGGGCACTCTATGACATGAATTTCTGTGTAGATGACTTATTAGGAGTAAATGTAAGTTGAGTGCTTAGCACAAAGGCTGTCTTATAGACTGAGAAATGTCAGCTGTTATCTTTCTGGTTGTTCTCCGTGAGGAGCATCCCTAAGAGGGTCGGTTGGAATTTTCCATGAGAGCAGGGCTTGGCCTTAAATCACTATTTCCTTGGCTCCCAAAGCATCTAGTCCAGTTCTGTAGGAAGATGTGCTCTCACCATTCCCCACTCCTGCCCACCCTCTCAACCTATGGAATAATGTCAATGGCCACGATGTGTGTTGTCCGTCTTAGGTGTGTCGGGTGGAAATAACGGTGAGGACTTCAGCATTTCTATCTAATCTCCTTCTGCAGAATTACACTGCCCCGGGATCAAATCAAATTCTGGTTTGGAATACAGATCATTAGAGAACCCATTTCTAAACCAAATGGAGAAAACCAATATTTGCAGATAAGGCACTTTTCAGGGAACTCATTATAACCTCAATTGTAAAAGCTGTGCAACGGAAAACAAGTTACATTTTCTAACTTGTTTATTTGCCACTGTTAATAATGCCAAGAAGTGGCCTTGGGTGACACTGGATGCATGGGCAAGCATCCCAAAAAATTTCATCTCATTTGACCTTCTCTGCATTCTGATGACTTCCAGCTTTGGGGGAAATCATAAAAATTGTGTGACATGGCCAGCCCCACAAGTGAGCTCCTAACAGGGACCCATCCTTGTAAATCACAGCCTGGCATGATTTTCCTTATCCCCAATGGCTGCTGCCACCACTAGCCCTATGTTCCCTTCATGGCTTTATGGAGGGCAGGGATAGCTAAAATGCCATTTGGAAAGTGTGCCAGTATTAATTTCATGGTATTCTGAGAAGGCAAGATTCTGAATTTGAGTTCTTAACAGAGAGGAAATATAAGTCTTCATAATGTACGAGAAGCCCAGGTTTCACTTAGAAGCCAACTGAGTTTGGAAAGGGTTTGCTCTCTGGCACATGAAGGTGTGGAGAATGACCAGCCAGATTTGTTGTGTTTTCAAGCTATACTGTTCGTCAGTCTTTTTAATGAATATCCCCATATAAAAGCAGAACTAATAGTATGAGGAAATTTAAGGAATAGACCACAATAGGATTCTCTCTACTAGCATGAGTCAATGTCCTATTTGTTTTTTATTTTGTGATGTATTCAAGTACACTTATAGGGCAGCCCATGCATTTTAAGTCAGACACTTGAATAATGTTTATCCAGTGAATATAGTTATGCAATCACCATCCAGGTGAAGGGATGGAACATCTCCAGCACCCAAGAAACTGTCCTTGCGTCACTCCCAGTCTCCACCACATTCTCAGGAAACCACTATTCTGATTCTCTCACCTCAAATGAATTTTTCTGATTTTGAAGGGGTGCATATGATGTGGTAGGACATTGGCAGTGCATTTTTTACCCAGCTTCCTTGAGGTACCATATTCATAACATAAAATGCAACCATTAAAAGTATTCATTCGGTTTGGCTCAGTGAATAGAGCGTCGGCTTGCGGACTCAAGGGTCCCGGGTTCGATTCCGGTCAAGGGCATGTACCTTGGTTGCAGGCACATCCCCAGTGGGGAGTGTTCAGGAGGCAGCTGATTGATGTTTCTCTCTCATCAATGTTTCTGACTCTCTATCCCTCTCCCTTCCTCTCTGTAAAAAAATCAATAAAATATATATTTTTTAAAAAGTATTCATTGAATGTTTATGGTAAACCCAGAGAGTTGGGCAACTTCCTAATTTAGTGTCAGAACATATCTAGCCTCTTGAGAAATTCCCTCTACTTGCTTCCAGTGAATCACTACTCCTAGTCCCACTTCCAATCCTAGATAACCAGCAATCTGTGTCTGTGAATTGGCCTTCTCTGGAAAATTTGTAAAATAAAAGTAGATAGTATTTGGACTCTTATGTCTGGCTTCTCTCGCTTTGCATCATGGTATTGAGATTCATCCGTGTGTAGAATGAGTTAGTAGTTTTTGTTTTGTTTTGTTTCTGGATGAGTAATATTTCATGGTATGGATTTCATGTATCCATTTATCACATGATACACATCTGGACTCTTTCCACTTTTGGCTATCAGGGATAGTGCTGCTAGAACACTCCTGTACAAGTCTTGGCAATGGAAACACCTGTCTCATTTATTTGAAGCAACTCCTTAGAAGTTGAATTGCCGGGTCATATTACAAGTATATCTTGAACATTTTAAGAAACTCTATCTATTTATAACAATGCCTGTACCATTTTACATTCCCATAAGCAAGTTATGGGGTTTTTAGATTCTCCACATCCTTGCCAACAGTTAATCTTGGCAATCTCTTTGAGTAGAGCCATACTTATAAAGGTATAACGGGTTGCATTATAGTGTCATCTGCATTGCCCTAATGATTAATCATATTGACTATCTTTCCCTGTGTTTACAAGCCATTTATATATTGTCTGTAATGAAATTTAGACTCTAAAAGTTTTCTCATGTAAAAATGTAATCAGGTTCTTATTGGGTTGTAAGGATTCTTTATGTATTCTGGATAGAAGTCATTTATTAGATATATAATTTGCAAAGAGTCTGTGGCTGTTTTCCTAGTTTATGGCTTTTCTCTTTATTTACCTAATGATATATTTGGAAGAATAAAGGTTTTTTATTTGGAGAAAATCCAGTTTATCTTTTCTTTTTTTTTGTCTAAGTTTTTGGTGTCATGTCTAAGAATGTGTGCTATGCTTTGTTTCAGAAGTTTTACATTTGTAGCTGCACATTTCTGCCTATGATGCATGTTCAGTTTCTTGTGTAAAGTAAGGACCCAAGTTTATGTATGAATATGCAATGAGCCCAGCATCATCTGTTGAAAAGACTTTCCCTTGACATGAGCATAATGTAAGGGTGATTTCTTGACTTTTTGCTGTCCTGTGGGTCTGCATGTTTATCCTTATGTCAGCACCTACTGCACTGTTGTGATTGCAGTACCTTTATAGTAAGTTTGGAAATCAGGTAGTGTTGGCCTTTCAATGTGTTGTTCTCTTTCAGAATTGTTTTGGCTATTCTAGGTCCTTTGTCTTTTCATATATCTATTACAGTCAACTTGTCCATTTCCCTCACTACTCTAAGACTAAAAGAAAGCATCCCAGAAGTGTGGTAGGAATTGTGTGGAACCTATGGAAGCATTTGGGTAGAATTGTTATCTTCACCATATTCAGTCTCACAGTCCATGAATTTGGCATGTCTCTCCAGTTAGTTAAATCTATTGTAACTGTGGTGGGCAACATTCTGTCGTTTTTAGAATAGAGACTTTTATTGTTCCTAACTATTTTCCTATGGATTTGATTCTTTTGCATTCAACTGAAAATGGAATAGCTTTCCTAATTGTATTTTCATATGTAATTGTTAGGGTATAGAAATGGAATGGAAGCAACGCTAACATCACTTTCAGATACGTCAGAATTCAGTGACTACAGTGCAGTTGGTGGATATGCAAATCAATTGCAATTTCATACACAAACAACAGTTAGCAAATACATATTTGAAACCATTCACATTAGAATCCTTACAACATTACATCTCTAGGAAGACATCCACCGACAGATGCACAAAACCCATCCAAACCACAAAATATTACTGAGAGAAATACAAGAACACCTACATAAGGAAGGGTACTTCATACTCATGAATTCAATGCCCACTGTTCCGCCAGTATCATTTCTCTATTTCATCCCAATAAAAATGATTGCAGGCATTTTTCCATGGAAATTGACACTGATTCCAACACCTGAAGAGTCCCAGAGGTGTGCTTACAGACATCAAAATTAATTCTCTAGCACCAGAAATTATAAGGAATGGTATTGATATGGGATAGATATATAGACAATGGAATACCCTTTAGAACCCTCAAACCAATGGATACATAGGCAGTTACCCGATTCATGCACGTGCATTCTAGTGGCAAAAACATCACCTGCACAGTGCCAGTACAATTGCCTTAAACAACACAGCTCATCCCCTACCTTACATCACACACACAAAGTCAGTTTGGTCTCTGGTCACTCCCAAATTATCATAAATACAGCAACCAAGTTCCCACACAATAATATACAATAGAAAACTTCATGACCTGGATGTAGAGAGCGTGGTCTAACAAAAAATTCTTAACAGGACCCAAATAACACTAATCATAACAACAACAACAACAAAAAAAAAACCCAAAACAACCCATTACATTGGACTTCATTAATATTCTGCTTCAGGTTCTTCTGTTTGTTCCTCCCCCCCCATCTCTTTAAAGATTCAAGAATCAAACATAAAATACACTAGTTTTCAATCCACCCTGGTACATTATTTACCACATTATGGAACTTAAAATGACATTTGTGCTTTAAATGATTACAAAACATTGCATATCTTTGCATAAAGCCATTCAAATTGCATTATCATATAAAGACCATCTTATCAATTTCATACTACTACATATTATGATGTAGAATACTATTACAAATGTATTAATATAGTTCCCTTTAAACCATGTTCTCCTGTGCTATTGGACATCTGACCAAATTCAACTGTAAGTTTTCAAAATTTATCTCTGCATTTGTAAAAGAAGATTGCAATTTGACAATATACTCTCTTCTTTTATCACAACATACCCACATACTCTTCTTTCTCCCTCTCTTCTTCCTCAATGACTGCCCAGAAAAAAACAATAACAAATTTTTCCACAACAACCATACTTGCTATTGATTATATGTAGTTTGGTGATTCTTCATAAGCAAAATCATACTCACATTTATTTATTTATTTTTATTTTTTTCTTTATTGATTAAGGTAGTACATATGTGTCCTTCTCCCCCCCACTCATGCCCTCACCCCCCTGGTATCTGTGTCCATTGGTTAGGCTTATATGCATACAAGTCCTTTGGTTGATCCCTTCCCTACCTTTCCTCTGAGTTTGACGGTCTGAAAGATGCTTCCTGTCTCTGGATCTGTTTTTGTTCATCAGTTTATGTTGTTCATTATATTCCACAAATGAGTGAGATCATGTGATATTTATCTTTCTCTGACTGGCTTATTTCACTTAGCATAATGCTCTCCAGTTCCATCCATGCTGTTGTAAATGGTAAGAATTCCTTCTTTTTTACTGCATCGTAGTATTCCATTGAATACTCACATTTAGAAAAGTAATTGGATGACAGTTTCCTTGAAGTCATGCACTATCTCAGATATATTCAGGTGATCAATCTGACATGGCCAACAGTACCATTCATCACAGACTTAATCTGCAGGACTCCAAACAGGACCACCGCTAAGCAGGAAAGGTCTTGTGAGTAGCAAAGTGAGCACCACTGGTGCCTTATAAAGGCCTGGCATCTACCTCAAAGTACCACGTACACCACTGAGTGTTCTGTAGGACCTTGGCTAAGAATGGGTAAGGCAACTGGGACTAGAGGCCACAGGAGCCAGACTGAAAAGATGGGCAAATGATCACATTTTCTTGTAATATAAGAAAAAAAAAAGCACCTCACAGACTAGAATTAGAGAAGGGCCTTCACAGCAGGGGAAAAGGTACTTCATCATGGCATAAAGAATGATGGAATGCTCAAGGGGAGATATGTCCTGCATGGTGAAGGGGGAAAGTATGGGAAAGATGTGACCAGGAGGAATAAGGAACTGGTAGTAGAGGAGATTAGTGGAGAAAATTCAGATGCTGGATTAGGAAGGGCTTTGTATAAACCTACTTGGATTTCATTCTGGAGGCAAAATTTTGAGTGGGGGATTACTCCTTCTAAATCTCTGAATCTGATCATTCTAAAAACACAACCTAAATCAGTGGCCGGCAAACTCACTAGTCAACAGCCAAATATCAACAGTACGATTGAAATTTCTTTTGAGAGCCATATTTTTTAAACTTAAACTATATAGGTAGGTACATTGTTATTAACTTAATTAGGGTACTCCTAAGGCTTAGGAAGAGCCACACTCAAGGGGCCAAAGAGCCGCATGTGGCTCGCGAGCCGCAGTTTGCCGGCCACGGATGTAAATGAATGCTAGAAGCTGATGTGGGACACTCCCTTTACTTTGATTGACAAACAGTGCATGCTTATTGTAAAACATCACATGGGACATTGATGTGTCAGGGAAAGTGAATGACATCCACCCTCCCACAGCTGTACCTCTTAGCTATCAGTGTTAAGACCTAGGTATTTATCATTGCATACTTTTATCTACAATGAAAACATATCAAATATATACACGTCCACACACAGTTCATTGTATAAAAATTGGATTTTACTATAGTCATTGCCCTCAAACTTGCTTTTCAACTTCCCAAGATAGTAATTACAAACAAACAATGATACTAGTGCCTGATATTTTTGAGATTTCACAAGGTACCTGGTGCTATTCTAAGGATTTCATTTGCATTATATGTATCTCCTTTAACTCTCACTCAAATCCTGTGGTTAGTGCCATTATTTTCTCCATTTATAGACAAGGAAACCGAGACTCAGAGACATTATGTACCTTCCCCTAGGTCAGGCCCACCAGCTGGTAAGTGATGGAGCCAGACTCTGAACCCATGCCCTGAACTACTAGACCAGCGGCACCATTCAGGGGGATGAGGGCTGCCAGTGATTATGTAACAAGGAGTCAGAAGAGAAGAAAACAATCATGAAAATTGTTGAGGCAAAAATCTCTGCAGCCCAGTAGTTCATTGTATGTGTTGGGCAGAAGGAGAGGAGTAGGTTGAAGTTGAAATTCCAGGTTTCTAGCCCCGTGGTAAAAGATGATGATTTTCAAAGAAATCCATGAACTGGGATCAGCTTGAGGGGCACGTCTGGGGCTGGGAGAGAGGACCATTTTCTCCATTTCCCTGCATTCCTGCTGGCTTTCAAAACAGGAACTTAGGGATGTGTTCCAGAGAAAGGGCCTATCTTTTCCCTCTCAGAATTTCTCCCTTCAAAAAGAATATTATCTGCTTTCTTGTGGAGATCAGACAAAGAACTTCCTGCAATGCTTGTGCTACTCAGCATGGGACTAGGCAGTTAAATATAATTAGGGGTGTCTGAGGGGGTGAGAAATCCCATCTGGGAGCCCATCCCAGGGTTCCTTCTCCTAACCAACTTTACCAGGAATATGCTAATATTTTTGGCTTCCACCTACGTTTTTTCTCCACTAGTTCTGACCTTGAAGGGGTGTCAGGGTAGAATAAATTACTGCATTCAGAACCAAATAGTGGTCCCCTGATTTGGGTGCTCTCATAGAACATTCACATGGAGGAAATAGTCATATAAGAATCTTCCAACAAAGTGCCAGGTGTTGGCCCATGAGGACTTGGAAATATAGGTCTATAGTTTACAAGATATACATGAACAGAGAGAGACTGTGAGGACAGAAGACGGGGGGTCCAGAATTCCCAAGTAAGTTATCTAGAATATATTCTCTGGCCTATTGGAAGACAGGAAGGCTCTAAGTCAACGTATATGTTGAAATGTACATATGTTGGTTGATTTATTATTATGTTCAACTGACATCTACTGAAACTTGGAGGTAATATAGCAATGGTTGATTTCTCTTCTTTATCCTGTACCATGGGCCTTTCTCAGGGCTCCTATAAACATATCTCACTGTGGCATTTAGAGAGGTGGAAAGAGAGGGCATTTGTGCAGATGTCTGAAGATGAATTGCTATAATACTGCAGCTGTATTAAACTGTCATAAGCAATATTCCCATCCGGCCCACGGATACAATACTGGCTTTAACGAACGCCTCAGGACTCAGTCCAGGACCCTAAATTATGTCTGGCTTTAGCCACTTGTTACAGAGCTACGATGGATGTATGGGCATTAATCATGCCATTGGAATCCCTCTGGGATGTTGATAGACATGAAACATGTAGATACCATGCTACAATTCAGATTGATGTAGCAAAAAATGGATTAGCAGGAGAGGCAGTATGTCTTGGTAGAGCCTGGCCTGGGTTAATTCCCTGTGGCCTTTGAAAACTGGGCAGAACCCTCAAGCTTTCCCACTGCTCCACTCCGGTGTTGGGCTGAGTTGGAGATCAGAAACATCATTGCTAGGCCCATGTATGTAATGGTAAGTCAATAGCTTATGACATGTCTTCTCACCAAGAATGAGGGTTTTAAAAATATAGGAATTCTGTGGCACCTTACAGTTCTGATAGGTTTGGGTCAAATGACTGTTTTCTATCAAATAAATAGGGCTTTCTGTTATATTTGGGGCTCTCTTTTCTATAAGTCTCAGTCTTTTATTTCTCTGCCAAACATAACTATAGGAAACTCAACATTAGTTAAGTGTTGTTAATTTTGTTGCCCGTGATAACAATGGTGTGCTTATGTAAGAGAATAGCTTTTTATGTATGCTGGTGTGAAAAGGTGGCTTTTATTTTTAATGGAAAATATCATGTAAGGTATGTAAATAACATAACTGTTCATGCTTTAGGACTTGCAAAGTAAGACTATAACTTTCACATATATGATCTTATTGGCCCTTGGCTTTCTAATGCCTTTAGGATTAGATTTAAAATTCTGAAAATATCTACAAGGTCCTACATCCTCTGGCCCCAGACTAATCCTTCAGTGTCCTTCTGTGCCACTCTCTCCTTTGATTAGGAAATTTCAGCCTCTTGGAGAATACGACATCTCATGTTCTTTGCCTCCTCAGAGTCTTTGCAAATGCCATTCTTTCAAAACCTACATTACTACTCTTTTCGACGTGTCTTCGCAGCCATTCAGTAGCCAACTCTTACTTATAGAACTACTCAGCTTTGACTTGGTTATGTGCAGAAACAAACATGCCACCACCACCCCCCCTTCCCCGATCATGACAGATTACAGGAATAATAGTGCGTTTCTTGATCTTCTCTGGACTCTCACAACAGCCTTCTAAGGACCTTGGGAAGTGTATTGCCTTCACCTGCCTTTCCCCCTCACCTAAAAAATGGCTGAATGGTATATTCATCCTTCCCATTTCTTAGATCTTTCCATTGTACTAGGTTATAATCCAAAGTCCTTAAGCATGACCTATGTCACCTGACCCCATCCCAAACTCTGGTCTTACTTTGAATCTCTTTCTCTCCTTCTGGCTCTTTGCAAGCACTCCATCTTTCAGGGTCATGTGATGTTTCTTGGTTCTAGAAGACTTTGACCCCCCCACTCCACAACTAGCAAACTTATCTCCAGGTCCCAGGTAAAACATTCATTCACAGAAAAGCCTTTTGAGTTTTCCAGTTTAAAAGAGCTTTACTGCTCATAGGAAGTGGCAGTGAGGATTGTGGCTAGCAATGCAGGCTCGGAGTCAGACTGCCTGGGTTGAAATTTCAGCTCTGATAGTCCTTCCTAGGTGACCTTGCAGAAGTTATCTGAACTTATTTTCCTCATCTTTACAATGGTATAAGAACTGTACCTGCCTTAAGAAGCTGTTACAAGGATGGTGTTCATTACTATAAAGGGCTGAAAAATATTACTTAGTAAATAATTTTTATAATAATACTGGAGGCCCGGTGCATGGACTCGTGCGGGGCATGGCCTGTGGGTATCTGCCTGCTGTGGGAGCGCTGCTCATCCTGGTCAGCCAAACAGTGCTCCCTCTGTGGGAGCACACTGACCACCAGGGGGCAGCTCCTGTGTTGAGCATCTGCCCCCTGTGGTCAGTGCGCATCATAGGGACTGGTTGACTGGTTGTTCTGATCGTTCTGCCATTCGGTCGCTGGGCTTTTACATATATATAGATTTCTAATAATTTACTATCATAGTTTTGTGTGTACATTTCCTGAATACTGCCTTTTCCAGTTGAAAGGCATTTTAAAGATCTTAACGAATCATTCCCCTACCTCTGAAATCCTTTCTGATATTCCTAACAGTCACTTAGTTCTTCTTTGAAGAATTCCTTGAAAGACTTTACTATATTGCAAAGCAACCTTCAATTTCTGTAGATTTGTGTTCCTATAAATTCCACTGCTTAACTCTAGAACAAAACAGTTACATTCCCTTTTCCAAACAACAAATGTGGCTTTCCTGGCAGCCCAAGGAACACTATTTCTAGTGCCAGTATCCCTGGTCTCTCTACTATCACCCTCCAGTCAACTTTCATATTTGGAGTAATCTTGGATGCCACCTTCTCCATGCCATATGAGTCTATAAGTTTGTTTCAGTGATGAATACGTGGACATGTTGAATGTGTGGGTTTGAGCTGATGCAAGTGAGCAGGTGGGGAGGGGCTCTGCCAGCATAAAGAGGTAGGTCTTTCAGACAATGCCGACTACATGCAGGCAATGCAAGCACATTGACACAGTCTGTGGACATACTCTCATCTGGATTCCTCCTCCTCATTTGTACACTATCATCCAGGACATTAATGGGTTCCACTTGCTCAATCAGTAGTCGCTTGATGTGCAAGGCTGTGTTGAGTATGGGGGTGCAGACACCCTGTCCTCTTGGAGACTAGAATCATGGAAATTTCCAGTCTAGATTGCAGGGAATGCATATGTGAACTCATAATGGAGTTGGGGGATTTTGAAAGTATTGGTTTTTATCACAAAATTATTGAGTTTGTGTCAGGACTTTAGCATGCAGCCTATATTAATCGAGTACATGCTGTGTGCCTGTCATTGTTGGTGCTGAAATGAAAAAAGAAGCAAGGAGGAAATAGAACAAACTCAAGTCAATACAGAGGTGAAGAAAAGAGTCAACATGTGAAATCTTGAGGACTATTCTTCAGGTGTTGCTAATGCACAGGAGGAAAATACCTCACCTGTCAGGTGAGAATCCTCTCACCTGACTGAAAGGAGCACATGGCTAGGTGCCTTGTCCATTCCCAGCCTCCAGGAAGGTGAAAACCTGCTCATTCTTGATCTGAGGACTGTGTATCATTTTCATCAGGATCTCTGGAGACAGATTCTAGACTTCTGTGGCTGACTTACTGATTCTATCCTTTCTTCCTCCTTTCTATCTTCAATCTCTTCTGCCTCACTTAGGTCCCTTTTCTCCTATTTTGTCTGACAACCATCTAGACCAGCGGTTCTCAACCTGTGGGTCGCAACCCCTTTGGGGGCCGAACGACCCTTTCACAGGGGTCGCCTAATACCATCGGAAAACACATATATAATTACATATTGTTTTTGTGATTAATCACTATGCTTTAATTATGTTCAATTTGTAACAGTGAAAATACATCCTGCATATCAGATATTTATATTATGATTCATAACAGTAGCAAAATTACAGTTATGAAGTAGCAACGAAAATAATTTTATGGCTGGGGGTCACCACAACATGAGGGACTATATTAAAAGTTCACGGCATTAGGAAGGGTGAGAACCACTGATCTAGATAATCTAATCAGCACACTTTTCCATCGCACAACTGCCAGTTTCCGCTAAGCTAGAAAGGCTCTGACTGGGCTCCTGACACTACTTGCCTCTTTTATCAACCTTGGTACAAAAAGGTTGCCAATAAGAAAGCCCTGGGAATAACAGCCACCTGCTCATAGGCCCTGGAGCCCTTGATGAAACTCCATCTTTTCTCTCCCCAGAGGGAGGGAAGAATTGTTGCTTTTCTCAATTATTTTTCCAGCCTATTAAATTGACATAATTCCCATGTCTTTGTGAGAGGTGGGTGTCCTGTAGCTCATCTCCGAGAGATAGGGAACAGTGGTGCCCGAGGAGATGTTCTCCACATCTGTCTCCCACCAGAGACAGGAAGATGCTGATGGGAAAGCTCAAAAGCTATAGCACTAGATGTCCTGGAGAGATGGCCGATACAACACAACAAGCGGAACCAGGATGTGTGCGCCATCAGGTTATATAAAATATGCAGCTTTAATCCTCTAAGCAGTTTATCTTTTCCTGCAGCTTAGTTTGCTGGGATAATTACTTTCCTGGGCAGTCCATGTCATGGATGAGGCAGAGTGTGTGCAAAATGCACAAATCTGATTGTGCCGTAGGAAAATATGGCAGTGGGAGGCGTATTAACTCAAGGTTTGGACAAACATGCTGTAGTCAATTAATCCAATCTGGGAAGTCAGCTGCTCAAAATTTCTCTTTTGTTGTGAGCAAAACTGTTAAGCTTCATTTTGTCTCATAAAAACAGCTAATGGAGTTCTGTGTTGAATATTTTTCAAGCACCACAGAGGTTAAAGAACAACGATCTCTAGTGAGGGCATGTCTATGTCTGGGCTGAGATTTGACCCCAGATCTTTGCCCCTGAAATGAGCCCTCTGTACTTTCATGAAAACCCAGCACCTTTAACTGTGCACCAGGCCCCATTCCCTCCTGAAACATGTATCTCCCTTTCGCTGTTGGATCTTTCCCACCAGCATGCACAATACTGGTTTCCCCCACCTTGTAGAACCTCTGCTGACTTCATTTTCCCTTTCAGTTATTACCTCATTTTCCTGCTCTTCTTTATAGCAAAACTATTTAAGAGACTTGTTAATGCTTCTTGTCTCCAATTTCTCTAATTCTCGCCTGAACCCATTCTGATGAAGCTTTTATCCCACCACTCCGGACACTGTTCCTCTAATGGTCACCTGTACATTGCAGCATTTGACCACAATTACTCCCTCTTTCTTGCAACATTTTCTGCATTTAGCTGCCAGAAATATATACTCTCCTGGTGTTCTTCCTTATTCACTTCCCATTCCTTCACATTATCCTTGGCTGGTTTCTCTTCAATTCCCTGAATTGTTATGAAGTCATGGAAACTTATTCCTAGGATGACTTCTCTTTTCTGTCTATGCTTACTCCCTTCTAGAGGTGACTCTAGAATTTGTTCCTTCAGCATGAAACCCTCCCAATACGTATATTCCTTTGAGTGCCGAATAGCCATTTCTAACTCGGCATAGCTCAAACTCATCTACTGACATCTCCCCTGCCCCCCAATTCTTTGCCAAATCTGCAATTATTTACATCTCAATTGATGGCAACTCCATCCTTCCTGCTGCTCAAGCCAAAACCATGAAGTCATCTTTGACTCCCTTATTTCTCCCATACTCCATCTCTACTCTTTCCAGAATTCTATTGGCTCCATCTTCAGTATATATTGACTCTCACTACTTACTCATCACCAGTGTTGATCCTACCATTAGCAATGTCAGCAGCAGATTTTTACCTAAAATACTGCAAATGCCTCCTACATGTCTCCCTGCTTTCACCCTGCATCCCAGTCTCAATACACCTGTCATATGATACTTGAACATTTGCCAGTCAGATCCTGTCACTCCTCTGCTTAAAACCTTTTGATAGCTTCCCATCTAACTGAGAAAACAAAAAGTCCCTTGCAAAGGTCTACAGGGCTCTACATGACATGCCCAATTCCCCCTCCAAATCTCTGGTCTCATCTCTGAATCACTCTGAGATGTAATAGCTTCCTTGTTAGGTCTCCTTGCTGTTCTCTCTGCACACAATCCTCTTTCTCTGGATATCCATATGGTTTGCTCCCATTTCCTCCTTTAGGTCTTTGCTCACATGGTTCCATCTCAGTGATGCTGTCTCTAACTATTTAAAACTGACCGCCCACATATCCACACAAAATTTATTCCCTGAGTTATTTTCTTCATACCACTGATTGTCCGTTAACATAACTCATCATTTATTTATGCTCTTGGCATTATGCCTGCTCTCCTAAACGAGGATAAGATGCCAGTTCCTTGAAAGCAGAGGTTTTGTCTGTTTCCTTCACTGCTATACCCCAGAGCTTAGGCCACTGTTGGAAACACTGCTAAGTGACATTTGTTGGGTGACTGAATCTTAATAGTTGTTGTCACCAGAGATTGGTGGACATGACATCACAGTCGCAGATTCATCTTCTATGTGGGTAGTGTGCTCCCTGGATAGGAACTGTAGGTGTAACCCCTGAAGTTATAATGTTTATGTTTACTTGTGAGATGGGTAGAGTGCAGAGGTTATGTGTGCATTGCTGAAGCCAGGAGAGTTGGCTATGGAGAATCCTACCTCTGGCACTTACTAGCCCTTTAAGTTTCTAAAATTGCTTGTGCCTCATTTTTTTTCTCATCTGCAAAAAACGAGGTAATAATATTACTACCTGAGAGGGTGATTCAACAAGTTAATATGTACAAAGTGCTTAGACCAGCACCCAATAAGTGGTATCTATAATAATAAAAGCCTAATATGCTAATTAGACTGGATATCCTTTCAGATGACCTTCTGGACAAAGCCAAGGCAAGCTGCCGCGGCTGCGAGGGCCAAGCCCCTTGCACGAATTTCGTGCATCAGGCCTCTAGTTAATTATAACAGTGGTAATGAGGATAAAGATAACAATCACATTTGTGTTCATCAAGAGAGATCAAAGATTGTGGTCAAAGAGTGAAAACTTTCAGTTATAGGATGAATGAGTTCTGGGGACTTAAGGGACACCATGTGAGTCATTGGTACTGTATTGTACACAGGGGAATTGCTATGAGAGTAGAGTAGCGGTTCTCAACCTGTGGGTCGCGACCCCTTTGGTGGTCAAACAACCCTTTCATAGGGGTCGCCTAAGACCATCCTGCATATCAGATATTTACATTACGATTCATAACAGTAGCAACATTACAGTTATGAAGTAGCAATGAAAATAATTTTATGGTTGGGTCACAACATGAGGAACTGTATTTAAAGGGCCAGAAGGTTGAGAACCACTGGAGTAGAGCCTTAATTTTCTCACCATAACAACAACAACAAAATGGTAATTATTTGAAGTACAGACTGTGTTCACTAACCTTATGGTGGTAAACATTTCATAATACATACATGTATCAAATGATCATTTTGTACATTTTAAAAGTACACAGTGTTATATGTCCATTAGATATCTCAATAATATTGAGACCAAAAAAATCAAAGAGATACTATGGATGATTCTGTGAAAAATCTTCCATTTCCAAATAAAGCAACTTAAAATGTATGCTATACCCTATGAAATACATCTTAGTGACATTATATGGAAAAAAAACATCTGCATCATAAAATGACCTGTGAGTATAGTGATGTTTATACCAGCAATGAAGATTTATTGAGCACTTATCCATTACTAGGCACTGTTCTAAGCATGTGACATTGATATATACAGAATAATTAGGCTCATTTTTAAAGATGTGAAAACTGAGGACAGAGAAATTAACTAATTTTCCAAACTATAAAAAACAAAACTATTAAGTTGTTAAGCCAGAATAGAAACCCAATGTATTTGCGTAGTGACTGTAAAAGAAAAATCTTCCAGGTATAAAGAAATGTATTCAAGTCACTACCCAAAAACGTCAGGTTACTGATAACAAGCAGATCAGGTCACCAATGCAAAACATCATCTGTAGGCACTCTGGTCTATCTCCTCAACTTTCCCACCATGGGAGCATTCAATGTGTGGTTATGGCACTGATGTTTTCTAACAATTATGAGATGGGCTCTTGAATAATGTTTCCTCACTGCAAAGTAGTGACATTTAAAACTGATTTAAACAAATGATTAGTATGGAAACAGGGTAATCACTGAAATTATGCCACTCTTACTATGACATGCTTTCTAAACAGGATGAGAAAGGAGGAGAGTTAGAGCTAGGATGTTGAGAATCACCCTTAACGGACAGCACCTATGCCACAACCACCTTAGGTGGGGAATGATGGCTGGAGCATCAGTAGTAATTGTGCTGATTACTGCAGCACTTACAAGGTGTCATCAGAGTTATATCGATTTTGAGGCCTCATCAAGGCCTGAGATACCCATGGGACACTGTCACTCACTGAAATAGCATGTGTTATAGCAGAAGAGGTTGATACCTGCTAGACACCTGTACATTTAAAATGTACAGGTGGTGAGTGTCAATAATTATAAGAAATTGTATAGTTAAGGCTGCTCTCTGCATGCCAGAGGTTTGGTATTTAGTTGAAGAACTCTGGTCTCACATTCAGAGAATACACAAAAGAAGTGCTGATTGTAAGACCAGTACAGACCAAGGAGAGCTCATAGCTGGGTGATGGTCAGTGAAGATATTGCTCTTGCTTGGATCTTGTGCTAAGTCCAGACACAGGAATAGAAATATATTCTATCCTCCCAGGAGTCATTGGGAACCCATTTTCCTCCAGACCCTAATGCCCATGTGACTCTGGTTACCTCAGCTCCTGCCACCATCTAACTGAGCCCTTTGGGCTTCTCCCACAGACTCCTTCAACGTCTTCAAGAAACGTGGACTTCTGTTCAAGATGGCGGAGTGAGTAATCATTGTGATCACCACCTCCCACAAACACATCAACATTAAGAATGTTGTGGCAATTAAGAATCAGAGGGGTATCTTGGCAGCAGAGGTCCCCACACCGGATTCCTTAGGCAAGGGCACCAGTGCTGGGGAGAGGTTTCCACATACCAACTGGCTGTGAAAACAAGTGGGGACTGCATCCAAGGAGATGAAGGCTTCAGGAGTCCCAGGTATTCCTCTTTAGGGGCCTGTGCACAGAATCACTTGTTTAAAAACTCAGCCCCTTTGGCTCCAGGATGAGGACTGCAGGGGTAGCCCTCTCCTGGGATGGAAATGCTGGCAGGCACCATTGCTCCTTTGTTAAACGCTCCTCCCACTCAGCTGGCATCAAATCTGAGCTATTCAGTAACCTGGGTAACACCATTCACTCCACCCAACTCAGGTGCCTGACTGAACCTCTTCAAGTGGCTTTTCTTTGCAAGCACCCCGCAGCTCATGCGGCAGACTTTCAAAGGTCCACAAACCCCAAACAAGAAGGGGCTGGCTTCAGCGTGCCCTGTGCCTCTGGCTCAGCGGTCCCAGGCCTGCCTCGAGCAGTCTCAACTTATATTGTCACTCCAGCAGGTAGCCCCCAAGCCTGGCATAGCTGTAGCCAGTGTCGGCTTGGAACCCAGCTTCAAGTAAGCAGCCATGAGTCCAGCAGCACAAGTGGTGGCTGAACTCAGCTCATATCATAGTGCCCACCAAGGGGTCCCAAGCCTGGTACTAGCGGCAGCTGGCCATGGTCCATAACACAGCCTCTCCCAAACATCTCCAAGCAGCAACCCACCACAGATTACTATGTAGCTCCCACCAGGAGGTCCCAAGCCGAGCACAAATGGTGGCTGATCTTGGCCTGAACTGGAGGCCCTCCTAAGAGGCTGCAGAACCCAAATACCCGGAGGCCTGCTTCAGACACACTAGAACACCACCCAGCTCCTCAGAGGACAGACTTGGCTGGCTCATTTCATTTTGTAAGCTGACTTTGTCATCCTGTGGATCCCACAGTGACCTACAGTCCCTGCTCTTAGTAAAGGAGAGTCCATTTTGCATTATCATTGTGAGCACCTAACTTCACCGGTGCCAGAGAAGAAGTACATGGGAAGTGAAAGACAAATGACAACAGCAAAAATGGCAGAGGAAAGATGTCAGAAGATCTCCTCCTCTATAGAAGTAGCAAATTGTTCAGAATCTCATTTCCAGAGTTCTGAAAAAGTTAAGTAGCATTGAAACCATAGGAATGTTTATTTTAAAACAACAGCTGAATCTAGGTAAGAAGAGTGAGCATTATGGCATTTTCACTTGTCCTATTTGCACCACAGCAGCCTTCAAAACCCACAGCCTGCATTATGGTAAAAACTGATAGCGGCTGGAGGGAAAAGGATGAGATTGGAGCTCTTTCAAAACCCCATTAATAGAGAATTTATCATTGTTTGACCTGTTTGGTGATTTCCTGAGAGACCCCACTAACAAGGCGATCTTTATTTGATAGAAATGAAGCTCAGTATTTGAGGCAGTAGATAACAGTTGGGGCAAATAATAGGCTAACCAAAAAGCTTAATTAAAAGGAAATCTAGGGAATAAGTCCAAAGGGGGCTTTGCAAAGTGCTGATGTATTCCGCAGAATCCGGAAAGCCGTGCGCATGTGCAGGGCTATGTAAACACTCAAGAAACACCTGGGAAGGCCCTGTAGCAGAAGCAGGAGGCTAAGTGAGGGTTGTTCCCTGCCTGGAAGAGCATTAAAGGTGTGCCCCAACATACACAGAGCTCCTCAGCAACAGCTGGGAGACTCATCGGGTCCAAGAACTTAAGGAAATCTCTATCCAAGTATTTAATCAAAGTGAGCAGAGGCTGCAGTGCCCACACAACAAAGAATTAATTCAGAAAAGTCACTAAAAAATAAACAACAAACTCTGGGCAGGGAGAGAATCTGATTTCCAGAGTTTCCACATTTATTTTAAATGTCCAACTTGAAAGGAAAGACAAAACAAAACATGAGACAAACAGAGACACAAAAAACTATAGCCTGTATATTATGTTGAAGATAAAGTATTCAACAAAGACTGTCCTTGAGGAAGCCAAGACATTGGATATAGTTGAAGAAATGCTGCATAAAAATATATCTAAGAAGTTCAATAAACTCTTAGAAGGATAAACTCAGAGATATAAGCTCAGACACAATAACTGAACTGTCAAACATCTAAGAAAGAGAGATTCTTAAAAGCAGCAAAAGAGAAGAAACTGATCATTTACAAAGGATCTTCAATAACAATTACAGCTGATTTGTCACTAGAAACTGTGGAGAAGGCAGTGGGATGACAGCTTCAAAGTGCTAAGGAGACACGAATTCCATACCCAGAGAAACCATCCTCCAAGAATAAGAACTGTAGACATTTCAGATGAACAAAAACTGACAGAATTCATCACTTACTTCACCTATCCTGCAAGAAAGACTACATAGATCTTTTAGGCTGAAATGAAGGCACTCTAGAAAGTCACTCTAATCCACATAAATAAAAATACTGGTAAGGTAACTACATATATACGTATAACCCCTCTCCCCCTTGATCATTTATCTATTTGTTTGTAGCTCTTTTTTCCTCTTATCTGATTGAAAAGAAAACTGCATAAAGCAATAATTATGTACCCATCAACATGAATGCATAATGTGTAGTTCTGTATAGAACTACTTTATATGGCAATAGCAGCACAAAGAACATGGTGAAGATATTTAGGAGCAAAATTTTTGTATAGTATTGAAATAAAATTTGATTAATGTAAACTATTTTAAATTGACATGAAAATTATAACCCCTAAGGCAACCACTAAGAAAATAACTAAAAAACATAGTAAAAAAAATTATAAGGGGATGAAGATATACATTTGAAATATCTATTTAACACTAGAAAGGCAGTAATGGAGGAGGAGGGACACATAAAAGACAAAATACCTATAAATATTATATAGGAAAATGGCATATGTAAATTCTACCATATCTGTAATCCCATTAAATTTGAATTTCTTAATTTCTCAAGTTAAGAGGCAGAGATTAGCAAAATGGTTTGAAAGGAACCTTAATCCAACTGAATGTTGTCTATCAGACACATACTTTATATTATCACCCATATAGGCCAAAAGTAAAAGGATGTGAAAAGAAACAGTATGCAAACAGTGACTAAAAGAGAGCTGGGGTGACTATACTAATATCAGGCAGAACAGACTTTAAGACAAAAACTGTTACTAGAGATAAAGAACAATCTAATCTAATAAAAGAGAAACATGAAAATTGACTATACCTTCGCTATACCATCCAGCCACGCCCACCAGCCAATTAGGAGTGAATATGCAAATTAACCCAACTAAGATGGCGGTTAATTTGCATTCTAGGCACCAGTGGTCTGGGTTCGGGAAACATCATAGGGCACCCAGGTCACTCCGAGGTAGGCCCCGTGTGGTCCCTGAGCAGCCTAGGAAGGGCCTGGGCCAGGGGGATCCTGGGCAGGGCCTGAGCCTGCAATCAGAGCTGAGGGGGCCCCTGCCCAGGCCTAAGGCTCCCAGAGGCTTGAGGCCTGGGCAGGGGCGGAGCTGGAAATAGCAGGGGGCTGGGGATCCCCTGCCTAGGCTAACACCCCAGCCAGAGGCCTTAGGCCTGGGCAGGGGCTGAGCTGGGGATCGGTGTGAACTACAGAGGAAACACCTTTTTTGACCACTCATTGGCTAAGCTCCCTGTATGCCACTGGTAATATTCTTAGTAACTTGGGTAATAAGAATCCAGAAGGTCCGCTGCTAGAGGGCTAAGAAATGTCATATCCTGTCCTAGCCGGTTTGACTCAGTAGATAATGCCTGGGCCTGCCCACCGCAGGGTCTGGGTTCAATTCTGACCAAGGGCATGTACCTAGGTTGCAGGCTCCTCTCTGGCCGGGGCCCAGGTCAGGGCTCATGCAGGAGGCAACCAATCAAAGTGTTCCTCTCACTTTGATGTTTCTCTCTGTCTTTCCCTTTCTCTTCCACATTCTCTAAAAATCAATGGAAACATATCCTCAAGTGAGGATAAAAAAAAATAATAAAGAAATGTCATATGCTATGAAAGACACATCTTGAAAATGCCTAAAGAAAGTTGTCAATTTTTCATGGTGAAGGGACTGGAGTCCATGTTGATGAAAACACCTTGGTGGCTGCGGTGACTGGCAGTGGCTGCAGCACCGGGGTGATGGGGCTGGTGCCTTCCCCTGATCAGCCCGGTGGCCTCCCACAAAGGGAGGCCAGACTGAGGCTTAGGCCCGCTCCCCAGGGGGAGCAGGGAGTGGGCCTAAGCCGTCAGTAGGACATCCCCTGAGGGCT
Organism: Myotis lucifugus; assembly: GCF_000147115.1. Taxonomy (NCBI): domain Eukaryota; kingdom Metazoa; phylum Chordata; class Mammalia; order Chiroptera; family Vespertilionidae; genus Myotis; species Myotis lucifugus. The sequence continues at coordinate 5,472,542 of NW_005871104.1, read as the reverse complement.
CCCAGTATGTGAGAGGGGGCAAGCTGGTATCAGGCAAAACAGACTTTAAGACAAAAACTGTTACTAGAGATAAAGAACAATCCTATATAATAAAAGCCTAATATGCAAATCGACCAAATGGCAAAACGACCAGTCTCTATGATGCACACCGACTACCAGGGTGCAGATGCTCAACGCAGGAGCTGCCCCCAGCCCGGGTGCCCCCTGATCACCCTGCTGGTTGCCCCACAGATTGGCCCTGATCGCCAGCTAGGCCTAGGGACCCTACCCGTGCACGAATTTCATGCACCAAACCTCTAGTATTTTATAATGATATAAAAAAATTATCAAAAATATACAGGGAAGGCTATAAAATTCAACAATAATAGTTGTAGACTTTAATATCCCAATTTAAGTAATAGATAAAACAAGATCAATAAGGAAATAGAAAATTTGAACAAAAAAACTAGACATAAAAGACATCTATAGAACATTCCATCCAACAATGGTTAGAATAAGTCTATTCCTCTCAAATACACCTGGAACATTCTCTAGACCTGACCTTATGTTAGGCTACAAAACATATTTCAATAAGTTTGAAATGACTTTGGGTGGTAAACACACATTATTATATATAGATGAACTGCACACTTGAAACCTATATGAATTTATTAACCAATGTCATCCCAATAAATTTAATAATTTTTTTTCTTCATCCAAGTCCCTTGAGTAGAATCCTCTTTTAACAACAACAACAAAACACACCTTGTGAGGAGCCACACTACAGTGAACAACAAAAGTTGAGCTGCTATGATTACAGTGGGGGCTGGGTCTGGTTGGAGCAAGAGGCTGCCCATCCTATGTGACCTTTCTCTTTCTTCTCTTCCTGCTTTACAGTGGCTCCTGAATACCTCAGCAGAACTCGCGGCCTCTCTGTGACATGACTGAATAAAAAGGAATGTACCAAAACTCAGAATGGCACGTTCGCTCTTGTAAGTGGGTTGGTTGTACAATGAGCTATCTCATTATTCCAACCCACAATACACAACTGCCTTTGAAGGCAACTCCTAGTCTTAAAAAAATGGAAAGTTTAGAAACAAAAGGCATTGAGCTTAGGAAGGTACTCTTTCTTGTGATATAAATTTAAATTGGGTAGCCGCCACTGATTTGAAAGTACCCATGGGGTTCAGGCCAACCTTCGGAAGTTTATTTCCACACATAAACTAATATGGAAAGAAACTGCTATCACTCTGGAGCAGCGGATCCTGCAAATCGCACACCTGACAAAGCAATTTACATCTGCCGACCCCCTTCCTTCCCCTTGGAGCAGATAATGGGCTCTCCATTTACTAAGGTGGCAAGAGGCACTGGTTTTGGAATGAATTAGATTACCCTCTGAAATGTATATTGCATTTTATCTCCCGCATCCTTACTGCATAAAAGGATTTAAATACCATTCTGTCTCACTAGCACGGCCAGCTGCTGACCATTCCTCCAGAATGAGTCCCTTTTCAGAGGTGACCATCACACAGCCCAGGAAGCTGTAAAGGCAGTCAGCTGGCCACCATGAACCGTGGCTCCTGGGTTTCCCATAGTCTGCTCTCTCCTCTGCTCCACCTGACCACCCCCACCGCTCTTGCCACCAGGCTGACACCATCTCAACACTGGCCCATCAGCCGCTCCAGAGAGATGCTCAGAAAAATCATATTTGGTGCTGCTCAGTCTCACGAGTCAGAAAGTCTGATTAGATTTCCATGCCTTCCAAATACAATACTGCATGTGGTTCACCAAGCAAATCACTGGGCACTTTTAATCAGTCATTTCAGGTGAAGTTCTGGGGGCCCTGGGCAGTGGCAGCCTTCTACGAAGGGGGCGTAGGAACCGCTCACGGAGAAGAAGCCAAGGCTGTGGGTGCATGCTTGAGGACAAAGCAAGAACAATTTCAGAGTGCTTTACAATTTACAAAGTACACTCATTCTTATTCATTTCAGGCTGACCAATGAAGTACCACAAAAATGAATATGCTCCTGAAATCCATTTTTCAGTTAAAAAAATGTGTTCACAAACATAGTCGCTAACCCTATTCCATGCAGACTCGCAGCGGGGATTTTATGATCCCAAATCTGGTGGTGTTGGCATTTTTCTGCACAATGCTGACACCCACCACCGTCGCTCACGCAGCAGCTAGTACTTGGTGAAGTACTACGTGCCAGGGGCTCTGCACAATGCTTTTCCTGCATTATCCTCATAGGCACCCACCCTGGGAGATGGATACTGACAGGTCAGAGGACCTCAGGGAGATTGTTGTGTGTCTAAGTTTGCCTGTCTCCAAGCTAACAAAGCAGTCTTACACTCTGATGCTTAGCTCTCTTTACCTGTACAACAAAACCTTCCTGAACCTCAGGGAAATTAGCTTGACTCACACATGGGCTTTCTCAGAATTTGCAAGTTCACTATTACTACAATGCTTAACTTTCCATTCCTGACGCTAATGTTTTCAGACCTAATTTCTTTCTAAACCTAAGACTTCTGAACACGTGTACCTTTCAATATTTGTGGATCACATTTTGTTTTCTATACTGATCAGGAAGCCTGCCCGAGCAAATATTATGTCCTAGTCCAAATAGCTCCAATTAAAGCAGAAGCTCTTAAACAAACTGGAAAACAGGCTCAAAATACATATCTTTGGGGTTAAATCCACCAAAAACTATATTGTGGATTAATTTGTGTCTACAACAGGAGAAAAAGGGTTATTGCTGAATTTAACAAGTATTTTACATTTCTCAATTTCAGGGACCATTTAGGAAAATAGGACAATGCAGGAAATATTTGTTTTAAAAAGTAGCCCAAGAGAGAACATACCAAGGCTAAGTGTTAATTTGTTATTGTCATTCAGAATATACAGTCTTGGTGCCATAGCATGGAAGATCTGTAAGAAAGAGCTGGGCAATCTCATGTAACAGGTGAGGACACTGAATCTTGGAAATGCTAAATGACTCACTCAGGGTCACATGATTGCATATCTAGCACATTGGTTCTAGTTTCAATCCCATCTCCAATGAGATTGAAGCACTTTAGGAATACACAGATGACAGATATTAATGTAAGGCTGAATAGTCTGAGAAAACCCGCCTAATTTTTTCATTTATTTTTATTTACTGTTTTTCTTCGAGGTAGGGGGAATGATGGGTCTTTTCAATTTTGCAAATTGTACCACCCAGGGTATTAAAACACTGTAGTAAATAGTTTGAGTGCTGAAAAGGCAAAGAAGGCCTCATCCCTATTCATCAGATGTAAATGTAATGATTAGACTGCAGTTGTCATTAACTAGCTAATAACTACTTATGACCTCAGGATGCAGTTTCTACCCAGCTAATGGGCTACATAGTAAAGCTATGATTTTATCTCAGCTGTTACAGCCCTCCATCTCAGTTGCTCGCATTAAGGGATGAGCGGGTTCTGCTGATTATCTACATAATAAAAGATCATGTTCTAAGGGCCTTCAGTAAAACTCTCATTAAACAAAATTGGAGTTGTGCCTGAGAACAAGTCTTGCAGAATAACTTGTTGATTGCCCCAAATAACCCTCAGGAATCACACTTACAGGAAATGGATCATGCGTTTTCTCAGCTGCATTTTCCAGCAATTGGGAACCGCTAAGTGCGGGGCATTGTATCTGCTGACACTATGCAAACAAGGTTTTTCCATGCTGCTTCCACTTAGCCTTAGAGATGGCACCCACTTCCTGTAGGCACAGTTTGAAGGAACATGCAGAGAGTCACTTCTGGCTGAGCTGGGCTCAGAGTGCAGAGGTTGGCTTCAAGGGAAGAATAAGGCTTGGCAATGCCTACATCTGCTATTCTCACTGTTCTTCAAGCCAACCTCCACCTTCTCCTCCTCCCCTTTTTTTCTCCTCAAGAAACTGTTCTTTCCTCTCAGGTGATAGAGCAAGGAAATCTGTATATGTTTACTAAATTGTGATTAGTGTACATAGATTTACAAATATTTCTACATATACCCATATGTATCAATATTAACTTAAATATTTATTAGTTCAGACTGATGTCTTCAACTCTAATCCAACACCACATGGGTCATTCTCACTTCCTCCCCTTGCTTATCTATAAACTCATACTCCTACAAGGAAAAACCTGGATGCCCACCATCCATTAATTATTCAGTTTCAGTTTACATGTATAACAATATCAGAACTGTTAACCTATTGACCTGTGAGAAACAACTCTATCAATTAGAGGATAGTCATTATGATGGTTCCTTTTGTCTTTAGACTGGCAGACCCTACTAATTTTTAAGTTTCGTAGGCCAGTACCTTTTTGCACACCCTCTTTGGTGGTTTTATGCATCTATGATACAGTTAGATTCTCTTGTCAAAGTTTTCATTCCTTTCTGGAATCACTCAGCCTCCTAAACAATTTTTAAAAATATCTACACAGATTATGTTCGCTCTTTTATGTTGTAAATTTCTTTGGGTTTTGACAAATGAATAATATCATGTTTCTATAATTACAGTTCCATACAGAATATTTACACTGCCTTAAAATATCTCCTGTGTTTCACCTATCCCACTGTTCCCTTTCACTGTCTCTATAGTTTTATCTTTTTCAGAATATTATATAATTTGAATAATACAGTATTCATATGGCTTATTGTACTCAACATTATGCGCTTAAGGTTTCTCATTATCTTTTTGTGGCTTAATAGCTCATCTCTTTTTATTGTTAAATAATATTTCATTGTATGAATGTGCCACAGTTTATTTACCCATTCACCTATTAAAGGACATCTTGGTTGCTTTCATTTATTGGTGACTTTGAATAAAGCTTCTTTTAATATCTAATACCTGGAATTTTTACTTGAGCTGTGCAAGAAAATGAAAAACTGTCCCAGTGGCCATATCATTTGCATTCCCACCAGTAATGAATGAGAGTTCCTATGGTTCCACATCCTTGTCAGAATTTCGTATTACCATTTAAAAATTTTTAGCCTTTTTGATAGATGTGTAGTGGTATTTCATTGTTGATTCAATCTTCATATATATATTTAATTTTTTAAATTCTTTATTGTTGAAACTATTACATATGTCCCCTTTCCCCCCCATTGTCCTCTGCCAGCCTGCCCCAGCCCAGGCCCTCACACCCCTCTCCCCCACTGTCTGTGTCTATTGGTTATGCTTATATGCACACAAGTTCTTTGGTTGATCTCTTATCCTGCCCGCTCCTGCCTTCCCTCTGAGGGTTGATAGTCTGTTCCATGATTCTCTGTCTCTGGATCTGTTTTGTTCATCAGTTTATGTTGTTCATGATATTCAACAAATGAGTGAGATCATGTGATGCTAAGATTTGGAAACAGCCTAAGTGACCATCAGCCAATGAATGGATTAAAAAACTATGGTACATCTACACTGCTATAAAAAAGAAAAAACTTTTACCATTTGCAACAGCATGGATTGACCTGGAGAGCATTATGCCAAGCAAAATAAGCCAGTCAGAGAAAGATAAGTATCAATCTTCTTATATTTAATGCCCTTCCTCACAATAGGACAACTCTTTCCTTTACTATGTCATATGTCCAAACCCTTCCAAGCCAATTTCAATGCCATTTACTCCATAAAGCACCTCTCAAAACATATATCTTCTTTACCAAAGAAGGTATCTTTCTTAAAATTCTGATGCCCTTAATCCTTAACATTTAAAGAGTCCATAAGATCTTCAAGAATGTCATTATATCACTTTCCTCAGTCAAATTTTGAAAATTAAATATTTTTCAACACTTTAGGTGCTTATTGATAGTTGCTACATATATGCCAGTGAATTGAAAACAACAAAGCCATGTTGAGGTGGAGAGAAGTCTGTTTGGTTCATTTACCAGTGACGTGATTCGTTCCCACATACCAGCCTTACCCACAGGGAAGTCAATCACCTTGTAGTCTATCATGCCCTGGGCCATTGCAATAACGTCGGAATTGTTGAAATAATGAATATTAAATCTGTGCATGAGGAGTGTCTACAGAACCATTTTCAGGGCACACTCTTTTTTTTGAATTATAATTTCTGCTCCTGTCCTATTTTCCTTCTAGACTATTAGCTGTTGAGGATAAAATGTTTCTTATTTTATATTCATGAAATATTTAGCAAATAATAAATATTTTCAACACTACAGTTCTATAGTGTTGAAAAAGGAAAAGATTACTCTTTCTTATAAAAGAATTACCTATAGCTTAATTGATTCCTTGTAATTTTAAAGAAACCTGAAAGAATAACAAAACTCTAGGATAGACTCCAAATTGAGGCAATCTGTGGAGAAGGCAGTCCTGGCATTGATATCAATGCCCTCAAGAGGGACATGTGTGCCCTTTGTCTCATGAAGGCTGTGGCTATGGAGTGGGTGATGGTGCCCAAGTGTTCAGCTTCCTCGTTGCCTTGGTGATTTAGCCACCCTTGCTGCAGTCAGCAGGTCTCCCTGCTCTGCCCCTGAGGAGTGAAACTGCTCACCTGTTCTTTCTCTGCGTTTTCCACCTGGCAGGCTGCCTTTTATTGAACACAAAGCAGGGTTGTGAACTTCTGTCTATGCTGTGGAGTAATCGAGTGCCAGAATACGGCTAACTATAGAAGGGTGGCCTGGGGGCAGGGAGACTGATAACCTCAGGGGATTTGAGGACATTATCTCTGCCACACAGCTAGGGATCTCACTGTGTCTTTCTTTGAAGAAGCAAGACATGTGCAAGGAGACACTATTCAAGGAAACCTCCTCTGTCCCAAAGTGTGGCTCTATCATGTGAGTGTTTCCAGAAGACACATGAAGAACACAGGTGAGGCCACAGGCCCAGGACAGTGCTGAGTGGGAGGTTGCTGCTCAGTAAAGAGAGAACTGTGTCAGTAAAGTCAGAGTTCCTGGAGGTCCCCGATGCTTTGTGCATTCAGGACTGGTTCTGCTGGTGGGAGTGAAAGTGAGCACACCTCAGGTGGCAGTTGAGGATTAGTAAGTCATGTATTAGTTAGCAAAGAGCTAGCATCCTTTTCCAGTTTCACAGTATTTTTTAGCATCTACTTGCTATCAGGCACTGGGGATTGAATATAAATCAAGACAGATTTGTCCTGTTCCTCATAAATCAAGTTGATCTTTAAATTCCAATTTGCTAAGCTATTCCTTTGATATATTATTTTACTTAGAAAGCATCTATTACAATTCATGTATTTCCTGGGAATAATTATTAACATTCATATCAACAACTCTAGTAACATAATCTCTCTATATTTATAGTACTTTATAGCATTCGCAAAATTCACCATCTCCGGAACAACCATGTGGGTCAATGTTTTTAGATCATTTTGCAGTTGAGGAAACTGAGGCTCAGAGAGCACCTCACTTGTCCAAGTGAAAACAGTATTTCAAGGGTGGTCTGAGGTTCATTTACATTAAAATTACTAGGAGAGATGCCTGTTGAAAAATGGAATTTGGGGGTCAAACCAAGAGCTACTGGACCAGTCAGTAGGGGTGGGCTCGGGGACTTTCATTTTTGATAGTTCTAACTCTCCACTAACCCACTGCCACATACCTTGGCTCATCCAGGATTTTAACTCATGCCTTCTGAGCTTTTTACACTTCCTACCGTATCATGCTGACCAGAGTGCGGTCTGGAAGAATTTCTGCCTCTTGCTAACCTGAGACAGGTTTGAGACTCCCTGCATCTTTCTCAGTCCTTTCCTAAGTAAATGCTTCTGTGAAAATGGAAAGGAGGCCTTCAGCATGCTGATTCAATGTCCTCATCACTCCACTCCACCCTCAAAGGCTGACCCCTCAGAGCCCAGGGCTGCACTGAAGTGCTTGGATCACCAAGAGCCTCTTTGTCTCTTAACTGGTGGCAGCACTTTGTCCCTGATGTTTTCTATTTTGACAGCTCATCAGCAGAGCCACTGGAAGGTGGCAGGAACCTCACTGTTCAATTAAGGTTTACGTGTCATCAGAGCATGTGGAGGAGGAGAAAGAAGAGACCTGTGTGGAGGCAGCCGGAATAAATGAGCTTTAACAAGAAGATTAGCCATCCTTCAGAAGTCAGGGCCCTCCCAGGATTTCAAGCGTGGTGCTTACGTGCGGTGGGATACAGTGTCGATTCTCAAGGCCCCTGTTTTCCTGATTTACACATATTGCTCTTTGTCAATTATTGTGTTCTACAAAAGGCCTTATCATCAACAAGTTTGTATAGAGCATTCACTCTGCTATAAATACACAGACAAGGACCCTACCGTAGCAGTATAGCACACCGATTAGCAGGGACTACAGACTTAAAAGAAGTAATTAAAAACAACATACAATAAGGGTTCCACAGAGAAGTTAAGAAAGGTATATCATATAGCAAGGGAATCTACCATCACTCAGAGCTTCCCAAAGTGTGGTTTGAGAGTGACCTGGTCAGTAACATTTGGGGATATTTGTTAGTAAAAAATGCAAAATGCCTAGGTCACCCCACATCTACTCTGGGGATGGGCCTGGCAAAGCTACATTTTTGACAACTCCTGGGGGTTGTTCTTTACACACTGAAATTGAGAATCTTTGGTTGCAGAGGGGGTGTGATGCGACTTGAGGAGAGGCTGTGAAGAAAGGTCTTCGTAAAGAAATACTATGTGCAAGACAAGGTTTAAAGTAAGGGGGAATGGGCAAGAGTTTCCCATGGAGAAGCAATCTTGTATATAAAGGTCCAATGCGAGAGGAAGAAGGCACACAGTACTCTGTGGACTGGAGAAGAAGAGAGATGGAGAAAGGTAGATATAAAGCCAGGACTTCGGATGCAGGGGCATGCCAGTTGGTTAAGAATTTTAGCATTGAAGCATTTTGATAAAGGACTGGTTTAACAGTATTTTAAATATGCAATATTGAGGAGTCTGTAGCAATAATGGGATAAGAAATAATGCTACCTTGGCAATGAGACTGGAGATAAATGAATGGATTCAAGAGATACTTAGAATCACTAAATCCTGTTGACCTCCTATCAAAATGCCACCAGACCCATGTTAACTCACCCTTCAGTTCTGAGGATAGCAATTGAGTTGAGCTGCTACTGCAAATATGAGAACAGGTTCTTTCAGGAGACCGCCTGCCACTAGTCTCTTCTGTTGGCAAGGACATGCTTTGGTTTGGATAAGAAAAGGCTGACTGGGGGAAAGCTCTCCAATTCAAGAGCTCAGGAAGACTTTTGTTTTATTCCAGATTCTGCCACTCAATGAATCCCTTTGGCCCAGTTAGGCCCTCAAGTTTCTAAATGTTTGGCCATTTTTATATATTCTCTTTGCATTCTGTGCTTTCCCTCCATAGCACCTATAACAACTTACAATTAAGTGAGAAATGCCTTCGATTATTTGTTAAATATCTATCTCATCCATTAAACTGTAAGTTCTGATGACTAGGAGCCAGTAGGTCTTCATTGTTATCTCCAGCTCTGAGTTTTAGCTTGGGTACCTGGGTAGATGGCATTACCATTACGGGAGGTAGAGAAATCTCTAGGAGAAATACAGATCTTAAATGTAAGACAAGCTGGAGCATCTCAACTGTAATGGGAATAGAAATGTCTGTCAGGAAGTACACTATAGAATTTTGAGGCTCTGGTAAGAGGTCCAAGTCAGAGGTTTTCCATATACTTTGGAAAAGTAGCATAAATTCTTTTTTTTCTTTAAATCAATTAGATGTCATACGATTTAATAAAATCCAACTGATGATCCTTGTTATTTATAACTAAGGGGCAGCCTCAGTTCTAAATGCTTTGACTTATTTAATTGTCATACCAACTTTATGAGGTAGATGCTCTTATAATTCCCATTTCAGAGAGGTCACTGAGGGATAGAAAGTTTGAGTATGTTGTCCAAGGTTACACAGGCCATAAGTGCTGGAGACAACCTTCCAACCCCAACAGTCAGATCTACTGCATTTGCTCTCAAAATGCTGCTCTTCTACCTGTCACACACTTGCTCTAATAGCAGCCAGTTGTCTAATAACTGTTCACACTCTGTCTCACTTCAGAGCTTGTGAATATCTTGGCCAATTGGTCTCTTATTATTTTTCAGATGAGTAAATTGAGGCCCAGATTAGTAAAATAACATCCATATGATTACATGGTCAGGGTGTGGGTGGACCAGTATTTAAACTTAGCTCTATCTATTTCTAGGATTAATACATTTAAATGCTACATAATCTTACAAAACTGTATTTCTGAATACAGCTCTTTTATTATTAGAGGAGGACAAAGAAGGCTGAGCATTGATCTGGAAAGCAGGTAAAGTAAAACCTGGTCTAGGAATTGTCATTAAATTTGTGATGTCAAAGAAATGTCACCGGACCCTTTTCATCTTTATGTGGAAGCATTTAGATTAGTTAGCTGATCAAGCTCTAGGACTTATAATCTATCTATCTATATAAAAGGCCAATATGCAAAGTGTCCCCTTGGGAGTTCGACCAGGAGTTCGATCACTAGCTATTACATGCGCTGACCACCAGGAGGCAGCTCAGAATGAAGGAAGGCCCTGGCTGACAGTCGGAAGGCCCCAATTGGCCCTGATTGCCGGCCAGGCCTAGGGACCCTACCCATGCACAAATTTCGTGCACTGGGCTTCTAGTTGTTAAATAAACTATTATAAAGGGAGCAAAAGAAGTTGAAACACTTTAGAAAGCATGATGACCAACTTTAAAATACCAAATTATTATCATTTGTTAATCAGTGACTGCTTTAAATGCAACGTCCTACATGACCCTCATGACCAGTCTATCAAGTGGCACTGTCATTTATTGTCCACTGGTAACAATAAGACAAAATATGCTAAGCCCCACACCACCAAATCGAGACTCAATTTAATTACGGTTTCAGCTATATCTGAAATGGAACCTTAAATCAGTGAAACAGGAATCAGTTGACCAGCATTAGTTAGGTAATCTGCCCAATAAACAACCCCTATCATCCCCTGAAGGACAGTGACCTTGCAGTAAACAATTTGCTTTTTTACCTTGTATAACTTCTTGCTCCCTCTCCCTTCTGTCTATAAAAGTCTTCCATTTGTACAGCTCCTCAAAGCTTTTTTCTATCTGCTAAATTGGATGCTGCCTGACTCATGAATTGTTGAATAAAGTCAGTAAGATCTTTGAAGTTTACTTAGTTGAATTGTGTGTGTATTTTAAAACACCATCCTGCCTCCATTGTTTTATAGAGCAGGAGATTGAAAAGTAAATTAAACATCTCAAGGGCACACAACTAGTAAAGGACAGTCCAGTTTCAAATCAAGGTTTGTTGTATGCCCAAGCTTAAGCTGTTAAATACTATATATTATTGCTCTTTGACTTACTGTAGAAATTATTGTGCTAAAATTGGAATTTAATCAACAAGAGACATCTGGAGCAGGTAAATTTACCTTAGATAGCTGTTTGTGAATTAGGTGTGCACCACAATGAAAGCACCTTTTTCTTTGCCATAGAGAGAACAGGGTTATTCACAACTTCTCAACTGCTCCATCCAAGTTGTCCAGTCTGCTCATGATGATGCTGAAAAATACTACAATAGGTTCTACTATCTTGACTAGGGCGAAGTACAGACTCTACCATTTCCAGTGACATCTGGACATTGTGATGTAAATACTGTGATTGGTGGTGATAAATTTACTCAAATATATCTCTTCACTAGAGGCCTGGTGCACCAATTCATGCACGGGTGGGGTCCCTCAGCCTGGCTGGCGATCAGAGCTGATCAGAGCAGTGGGAGGTTGGCTGGCCGGGGGGAGGGACCTTGGAAGGTTGGCCAGTGGTGGGGAGGGGCCACGGGAGGTTGGCTATGGGAGCGCACTGACCACCAGGGGGCAACTCCAGCATTGAGCATCTGCCCCCTGGTGGTCAGTGTGTGTCAGAGTGACCGGTCATTTGGTTGTTCGATAGCTTAGGCTTTTATGTATATATAGATATGGACTAGCAGCAAAGTCTTCACCCCCATTCCTTTATTAGGTGCATTTTTAATGTTGGCATTTTGGATTCTTACATTTTAAAATGATCTTAATTATCTCCTGGATTTTAGCATATGGTTGGTAGGATCTTTAGTTGCACAATAAACAAGAAACACATAAAAAAGAAAAGCTGCTAGAGAGCAAGAAAGGCAGGATAGGTATTACATGTAAAATAAATGATGTCCTCGTTCCTACTTGCCTGAAGTCTTTAATTGCCTAGATCAGTGAGTACTTGGCAGTTTGGTTCTTTGGGTATTTCCTCTTTGAAAATGCAAATGCCCTCAAGGGCCAAAGGATGGTCATTTATAGCCTAGTATGTATCCATTTATGCAGTTTACTTTCTAATTTTTAGGTCAGTTCCTCTTAGAAGAGTCTGAGAGAGCATCTGTTCCAATCCCTCTCAACAGATCTGTCACTAAGGCTAGGAGAAGGGAATGGTTTGATCAGGAGTCCATAACTAGTTTTAAAGGTAGCTTTGGATTCAAGTAGGAGGAATCTCAGTACAGTGCTCTATCCTTCAATACCAGGTGCTCCGGTGTTAAAATACAGAAATCATGTTACAGGCACGGCATAATCTATAATTAAATATAACATGTGGCAATACGTAGACGTGGCTATTCCACTCACTAGCTTTGAGAACCTGGGAATGTTTCTTATCTTCTCTAAGCCTCAATTGGTTCTTCACTGAAATGGAAATAAATATCTATCTATGATATTATGAAAATAAAATAGAATTACACCTATAATATTCTTAGCAGAATGCCCAGTGCTCAGTAACGAGTCAATACATGCTAACTCTTAAAAATCTACTACTTAGAATTAAATGACAAAAACTGTGGTAATTATTTACTACAATACATGTGGATACAGATCTTAGATGAAGATTTTGGTCAAAGTGATTTTAAATTTTTTTTCTGGGTCTAAATCAATCTTGTTTGATGTGGCCAGTGAGTGCTACTATAAAATGCCCATCTCTAAAAAATTCCCTTGCCAGCATCTCCTTAAGTGTAAAAGCAGAAAACATCTTTTACAATTGGTAATTTCTTGACATAGATGTCCAAGTTCATTGTGCGAGAGGCCTGATCCTTTTAATTAATCCCTGTGAATTTCTAGTTTACACGAAACAGCTTAGGTCTTGAAGAAATTAAAGATAAGTGAGAAATTTTTAATGGCAAAATGTTGGAGGGACATTATGATCAGAGGAGATGAAAATAGTAGCCGTAGACACAATTTCTGCAGGAGACTGAGAACACTGTTATTTGTCAAAGTCCTGAATATTAGATAAGCAACAGATCGCATTTTAGCCAGTTTTTAAATACAAAGTTCAGTGAAGATTAAAATAACATCAATCATTTTTGGAGGCCTCAGTAATCAGACATAGGCAAAATATGTCTGAGAAGATGGGACCCTAATGCTATAGAGAAACTTCCATCAGATATAATTAGCTATAATTAATGGATAGATACTGTTTCAGATTAAGATTATGTTATTGAGAAAAACTCTAAGCATATGTTTAAGAGTTTAAAGTGGATTTCTGACTTCCACTCAAGATGCCAAAAGCTAGAAAGTGTTGCTCTCAACTTGACAATAAGAAAAAGTGGAATAATTTATGAAAGCATACCTTTCATGAACCTATGAGAAAACTGAGGTTGCAGGGCAACTGACTAATCTGAAATCTAAGAAAAAAACAGGCACCTCCAAAGAGATGTGGGCGCCCCTGGGGCATTCCTGGGGCAAAGCACAGAATACAGAGCCACCACACAAGTGGATAAGAAGACATTCTATTCAAAGGGGAAAAAATAAGAATTAGGACATACTTCTCATAAGAAACTAAGCATAAAGCAAAAGACAAGGGAGTGATATCTTTAAAGTGCCCATATAAGGTAAAGTGAAATGGAGTACCATTTAGACTGACAATCAATAACCGTTCAGCAATGAATGGTAGACTGATATTTGTCAGTGACAGCATTATTAGAGGAATTTTCAGTGTACTGAAGAAAACATGTTTAATATCTAGAAAGCAAAATAGCAAAGCAAAGTAGTAATAATTTCCAGTATTTCTGAGCAGTTATTATGTACTAGGCACTAGGATAATGCTTTCACGTGTTTTATCTTATATAATCAAGTGTTACTGATTATAAGATTTTAGAATTTAGAGGAGTAGTTCTCTGGTAAAGAGAGAATTCAGGAAAGCTCCATGGAGATCACGAGCATAGGATCTGGCTTTTGTTTGGGGCTCTTGCCAGGAACTAGAGAGCAGTGTGGCCCTGGGGGAAAAATAACCTGCTTCACTCCCAGCCATGGAGCGTTTGTAGTGATAGGCAACACAGATGGGCCCCAGTAATTTGTCTGACTTCTCCCATTTCTTGTGGCCTTTGTCACTCCCTAATGCTACCCAGATTATTTAACAACATTTTTTCAAATCTCTTTATGAGTGGATAGCCAGAGCCACTAGGAGAGGCAGTCACTATTTCTCACATTATTCAAGACAATATTTCTGAGTGCACAAAGACCCACATTTGAAATCTGCAACCCTCAGCTTTTCTGGGCTTACATACAAGAATTCTATTCCCCAAGGTATCATTGCTTTCTTCTTGACAATAAAATCAACCTACTGTGAGGAATAAAAAAACTAAGTCCTCTTTTTTAGTCTTTATTCAAATGCCTACAGTATTTCAGAAACTGCCCTAGCCACTTTATAAACATTTTCTCATCTACACATCACATAGTCTGATTTCAAGGAAGCAGCAGCTGAGGTTAAGAAGTGAAATGAATTTCTCAAAGGTACACAGATAGTCCATAGGACTGGGATTGTGAAAGCCTGAGTCTGAAGCCCATGCTCTTATGTGCAGCATTGCATCATCCTATCTCACACTCAGTTGCCCAATATCGAACCCTATAGCAGAGTATAGGACACCAGTACCAATGCTGTTTTCTTGAAAGAGTGGGCCACAATCAGAGTCTGATGTGCATTAATAGTGAAAACAACACCAACTTATACTTGCATTAATACTCACTTTGACAGCTATTAATCACCAATAAGTACTTATTGATTATCAACTTTGTGCCTGACATTTAGTTTTATTGTCATAGTAATTATATTAAGATGAGGTTCAAGAGTTACTAGACATATACCTTGGCAGGTTTTATTTCATCAATGTTTTTCAAATTGTTGCCCATGGAAGATGTGTGTCATAACTACCTGAGTGCTTAATTAAGAATATGGATTCTGGTATCACAAAGTTATAGTAATCAGAACAGTATTGTACTGGCATAAAAACAGACACATAGATCAATGCGACTGAAGAAAGGGCCCAGAAATAAACCGACACCTATATGATCAATTAATCTATGATAAAGGAAACAAAAATATGCAATGAGGTTAAGACAGTCTTTTCAATAAATAGTGTTGGGAAAACTGGGCAGATACAGGCAAAATAATAAAACTCAGAATGGATTAAAGACTTAAATGTAAGCTGAAATCATAAAACTCCTAGAAGAAGCACAGGTAGTGAACTCTGACATCACTCTTAGCAATATTTCTATTTGGATATGTCTTCTCAGGCAAGGGTAATAAAAGAAAAATAAACAGATGGGACCACATCAAACTATGGTTTCCTTTGCTGTGCAAAACTTTTTAAACAAAACGAAAGGACAACCTGCTGAATGGAAGAAGATATTCACCAATGATACATCTGACAAAGGGTTAATATCCAAAATATATAAGAAACCAATACAACTCAACAGCAAAAAACACAAATAATCGTTTAAAAGATGGGCAGGGGGCCTGAATAGGCACTTCTCCAAAGAGGGCACACAGAGGAGCAATAGACATATGAAGATGTTCTATTCACCAGGGAAATGCAAATTAAAACCACAATGAGATATCACCTCACACCTGTCAGATGGCTCTTATCAATAAATCAACAGACAAATGTTAGGATGTGGAGAAAGGGTAACCTTGTGTTCTGTTGATGGGATATAGTACACCTGCTATAGAAAACAGTATGAAGGTTCCTCAAAAATTAAAAATAGAAATTCCTATGACCCAGCAATTCTACTTCTGGTTATTTACCCAAAGAAATCCAAAACACTAATATGAAAAGATATATGCACCCCCACGTTCACTGCAGCATTATTTAAAATAGCTAAGAGATGGAAGCAATCTAAGTGTCAATCAATAGATGAATAAAGAAGAGATGGTGTGTGTAGATATATTGGAATATTAGCCATAAAAAGAAGGAAATCTTGCCATTTTTGATAACATGGATGGACCTAGAGTGTGTTAAGCTAAGTGAAATAAGACAGAGAAAGACAAATACCATATAGCTTCATTTATATGTGGAATCCAAAGAACAAATAACTGAAACAAAAACAAACTCATAAATATAGAAACACTGATGGTTGCCAAAGGGGGAGGGGTGGGAGGAATAGGCAAAAAAGGGGAGGGGATTAAGAAGTATAAAGCCAGTTATAAAAACAGTCATGGAGATGGATATAACATACAGCATAGGAAATGTAGTCAGTAATCTATATATATAAAAGGCTAATATGCTAAGTGTCCTTCCCACTGTCCGACTGGTCACTATGATATGCACTGAGCACCAGGAGGCAGACGCTCAACACAGGAGCTGCTGTGATGCACACAGAGAAACAACATCATGGATCTGGCGCTGATAAAGCAACACTTGGCTTCCCCCAAGTGGGACACAGGCCTCGCCACCACCCCGGAGCGACAACCCACCAAATTGCAGCCTATGCTGCCATGGCACATTTGGTGCCATATAATGATGTCACGTTTTTATTGACATTCTGAAGCTGAAATTGTCGACAGAATATGTCTGAAGACCAACATATGCCACAATGTACCTCTGAGGCTGAAAGGAAGTGACATCAGTGACAGAATATGTCTGAAGAACAGTCATTGGCAAGTACTACCAATACTGGTAGGAGCTGCCTTCATAGGGAAAATGAGGTAAATGAGGATGCAACTATCGAACACAACTGCGGTGGAATGACTGTTACATGTCAATGTTGCCTATTTCTAAATATCTCTAATGAAAAACCATCTGATGGAAAATTTACTTGATGTTGTAGCAAAGGCAAACTTTGTCCAAATGATATAAATTTTCCAGAAACCCGGCATATTTTTAAAAAATTAATGATAAACGAAGATTCTGACAGTAAAAATTTCATGGAAAATATTCGGTTATATCATGTTATTGTTTTTAATCAATTGATATATTATTTTCATGTACATTTTACTAATTTTCTTTCATCTCTGACACTTCTATTATAGAGAAAGGGCGAATAGCAATATTAAAATATTTCTTCTAATTAATTTCCTTTCAATGTGTATGAATTCGTGCCCCGGGCCACTAGTATTGTAATAACTATGTACTATGCATGGTGTCAGATGGCTCCTAGACTAGTAGCAGTGACCATTTTGTAAGTTATATAAATGTCTAATCATTATGTTTAAACCTGCAATAAAATATTGTATTTCAACTATAATAGAAAAATAAAAGAAAAACAAAACTGAACAAACAAACAAACAAAATGTATGGTATCTGGGATTCAATCCGGACCTCCTGAATCAGATTCACTAGCAAAGATAATCTGCATGTTTAAGAAGTTCCTAGGGATAAGCTTTGCCTACACAAAAGTTTGAGAAGCACTGTAATAAACTATACACATAAGATGATAAGCTTTTGGGGAAACTTTTGAGTTGTTTTTAAAAAGGAGGGGTGGGGTGTAGAAATGGTCTGGAAGTCTGGCATAAAGTCTTAGTTTTTTCATCCATCAAATGCTCCTCAGGACATTTTCTAAACTATTAGGTTTTCTTGCACATTATCATTAGGTAAGTTTTCTTTTCAAGTGAATGCCATGCATTCTGTATCTTGCTTCTGGTAGAACTCCTCTGTGAGTGAGCCATTTTAGAAAGAAATGAGAAAATTTTATATGTGTCTTTACAGATTCCCAAATTTTTCAGCTTGCTCTACACCACCATTGGACAGCAGAGTTGATCTTTGGGGTCCACATTCCCTTACTTAATAAAAATGTCCTCCTCCCACGATCCCCAATCAGGGCACATACAGGAGGCAACTAAGTGTTCTCCCTCCTCCCTCCTCCTCCTCCTACCTCTTCCGGTGGCCTCTATATATGTTTTTGGCATAAAAGACCGAAACGATATATGCGGTGGGGGGGGGGGGATGGGG
>NW_005871104.1:5386146-5454252 GCF_000147115.1 Myotis lucifugus | reverse complement strand
ATGTGTTGTGTTCACTCATGCCGATAGTCCCCCCGATAGGCCGGCGCGTCGGGCTCACCGTAGGGTTAATGAAAAAAAGCACACAATAGGCTCGAACGACATATACCGAAATGAGAACACTAAAACTAAAAAAAAAGAGAAATCGTCCTTCTTCTTCTTCTTCTTCTCTTCTTCTTCTTCATCATCTTCGTCATCTTCTCTTCTTCTCTCTCTCTCTCTCTCTCTCTCTCTCTCTCTCTCTCTCTCTCTCTCTCTCCCCTCCCCCTTTCCTCTCTCTCTCAAATCAGTGAACATATCCTTGGGTGAGGATTTTTAAAAAGTCTGCTTCCCCCATTCAAACTCATCAGCCTTAATTTTTATGACATGTTTTCTTTCTAAGTATCAAAATGAAAGATTTACTGATCCCAACTAACTAGAACTGACTATTTGGTTTCCACTGTGAATGAGGAATTGCATCTCAGCAGGTAACTGGCTTGTGTTTTGCAAAAGAAGAAAACATAAAACAATTAAGAAGATAGGAAGCTGCATGTATTTGTTATTTCTGTAATTAGCAATGTTCGGTGCTGAGAATTCTGAATTTTTGAGAAGGCCACATTCCTTAGGCTCTCATTAATAAAGGCATATTGCAGAGCCTTCTAGAAAGAGACAAAAATAGCCACTGGGGTCCCCAATTCAGTGATTGTGGATCTACGGGTTTCTCATACCTGCCAGAATCATAAAACACTTCTATTTAGATGTTACCTCACCTTACAGAGAATTATAGCTATCTCTGGATTCAGTTATTGGTAACTTTGTAGAAGTTCATAGTCATAGTGCAATAAATAAATAATGTTCTCTTTATTTTACAGCCTGAAGCAGAGAGTGACACACAGAATTACATCTTACTTTCTCTTCTCTACTTAGAATCATATCTATCTCTTAGGACTAGAAAGAGACTCTATAATAACATTAGGAAGCTTATTATTTTTCATTTTTATCTCATAAAGGGTAAAATCAAAGAAACTCCAGCTTTTTCAAGGCAGAATAAGCGTTTTTCTCTTGTATGCTTATTGAAACTTGAGCTTTTTTTTATCGCCAATGTGAACATTTCTTGCTTCTTATTTTCTGAACATTTTCCCCACAGGTATAGTAAAACACTCAGCAAATATTTATAGAACAACAGAGATTGTCTCCTTGACCAAACTCTAGACACACTCCATTAGTTAGGCCTCCGATATGATACACAGGTTCACTTGTTTCATCTTGCCTTAGATTTTCAGCATTGCTTCTGACTTGCTTTGATTTATTATATGATTATGTATAACCAAAGTCAAATTTACAAACACCACTGCCCCATTACCTCTCTTCCCCTATGGTTAATTATTTCTATTTATTTATAAATTTTCCATTTTTATAAATATCAGCATATATGCAATTATACTTATATTTACCCTTTCTCTTGGATAAGTGGTAACATACTTTTTCATTCTTTTTACACCTAATATATCCCGGAGATCACAGTATAGTAGTTTACAGAGCTATGGCTCATCCCTTCTTACCAAACTACAAAGGGCAAGTGTGTCACAGATTATTCAAAAAATCCCCCACTGATGGACATGTAGGTGGTTTCCAGTCTTGCAATTGCAAAGTGCTCCAATTCATACCATAATACATATATCTTTTCATAGATAGTTTTGTCTAGAATACCTTTGGGATAGATTCCTAGAGGAGGACTATTGGGTGAAAATGTATGTGTATCTCTAGGTAATGTCAATAACCTCTCCAAAAGAAATTGCAACAGTTTGCATTTCCATTATCAATATGATAATGACTTGAAAAATTCCCACACAGCCACACCGATAGAGTATGCTGTCAAACTTTTAGATCTTTGCCACTCTGAAAGGTGAAGTAATGGTATCACGGCAGAGTGGAGAGAGGTGAAGTGCAAAGGGTGGACCAATAAAAAGATATAGGCAAGATCCAGGTGACAAGTGAAATGAAATTGGAGTCATGGTAAATTCAGGAGAGAAAAATGACAGGGCTTGATGTAAGATAAAATTCAGAGAAAGAAGGAAGGGAATACCAGAACAAGGACAAAACAGAAATACATATTTTCACTTGTACTTTCCTCCCTATCCCTGCCCTTTCAAGAATAATTTTTGTATATTTCCCTTTCTCTACATGGAACACTTAATTCTTTATTTGTGAAATTATTCTGAATATAACATTTTGAAATATATGAAAATATATTAACTAAAGCAAATTGTGCTAAAAATATTTGAATGGATCAAGATGAACATGTGGTATCTGAAATGTGTTTAATGCAAATTCCCTAGCTTCTCATCTGGCAGTCTTACCTTCTTCCCGAAACATAACTGAGCTAAATAGGAAACAAAAACATTTCCTTAAAGTCCAAATAGATTGCGGGAGAGTTTTGTTAACTATTACTGATTCTTTGGGTAGAAACACACAGTGTGGGTTGCATTTCCTGCAATTGTTTTCAATATCATCTCTCTTTTCTTCCTACCCTCACACGGTCAGTCTAGCCACATGTGCCCTATTTCATGGCACCTTCATCCATTTATATGGCATGTCTCTCTGCTCAACAATAATTCAAACCCCACTTACACTTCAAAGTTCATATTTTAAAGATTCACCTATATTCTTAGAAACTTCTCTATGTATTCTTAAAACCCACATGGGCCTTTTTTAGTTTAACTTTAAGGAATGCACAAAGCAGTAAAGAGAAGGTGGGATGAGCAGGGGAGGAGAGTGGAGTACAGGGGCCAGGGGAAAAAACAACAACAACACACTGATTTAATGAGATGAAAGAAGACCTGGGCTTTGGTTATTTGGTTGAGTTTCTTTGAATCTGAAAGTACTTTAACTTAGTGAACTGAGACAATTTTACTTTGCGGAACCCAGCTTTCTTCAGGTGTGAAATATTGAGAACAATAGCTTTCCTGGTTCCTCCTTGTTAAAGATATGTAATTGTTAAATAAAAATTTATGAGTATATAGTAAAATGGTATGGGTGGTAAATAACCATGACGAATTTCTCACCACCTTTTTACATGCCTGTGTTAAACTTGTTTAATGTGTATATACATTCAGAAGTATATACAGTATACATATATACTGTGTATACATGTATGTGTTTTCAGGTGCATATGTGTGCATATGTATAGTGCAGTATATTACATTGCCAAATTGTAGAAAATGTCCACTAGACGGTATTAGAAATGAAAATTAGCACAAACAATCAGATTTCATCAGAATGATTATTTATAAAAATTTATGATTACTGGTACTTGCAGAAAAGTGGTTTTAATTAGAGGAAGTGTAGGAAGTAGATACCTTTTGCAGGGAGTCTGAAGGAGGTTTCTGAACACTTAAATGCACACATTCATAATTATGCATTATTTGATATAAGAACCTCTTGAAATTGGTGAATAATCATTAACACTCGTCTTTTTCATGTTGCCTTGATGAAAGGTGGAGGAGCAAAATGAGAGATGGAGATTGATTCCTAACCTCTTAGCAAGAAGTAGAAGAAGAAATAAAGGTTACAAAGAACTTATTTAATAGGTACCAGTTCCTGGGGAATTAACATGAGCCAGATAAATGGTCTCCTTACACTCTCCAAATGCTGATATTCTTGTTTGCTTGCTTTTGTTTATGGCCAGGTTTTTTTTTTTAATCAAATAATAACATACATATTTTCAAAAAATGCAGGAATTATGAGTGTTCACCTTGATCAATGTTCATAATTTGAAAACGCCTGGTGTATAACTACCACCCAGATCAAGAAATGGAAAATTACTCAGAGATGCCTGCCTTTTCACCTGTCTCAGACACAAAACCCTGTCACGGAGAAGCATTGTCCTGACTTCCAAAACTGTAGGGTAATTTGGCTTGCTTTTGAACATTATATAAATGGAAGCACACAGTCTATATGCTTTTGTATCTGGCTTCTTTCCCATGTGGTGTCTGGTAGGCATCCATGCTTTTGTATGTACTTGCCATATGTTCATTCTCATTGCTGGATAGATATAGCTTTTTTGATGAAGTGGTCTATGTGACTTGCTCCCACATCTTTTTTTATATTTTGTAAAAAAGGGTTATGTTTACCCTCTCATTTACCACTCTGTTTAAGATGGCAATTTTAAGGGTTCCTTCCCTGCTTTGTTTTCCAACAGAGCACTTATCATCTGTCAAACACATTAAATATATTAGTTACTTACCCGTTTCCATCCCCACACAGGCATGGAATTTTTTAGTGCACTTTGTTCACGTCTATATCCCCAGTCCCTACAACAATGCCTGGAACATAGTGGAGACTCAATAAATATTTGATGACTAAGTGATTGATTGACAGACAACTTAAGCCTTTGTAATTTTTGTTGATTTTCCCTGTGTTTCTTGAGTTACATGAAGCAGATAGGAGTCATTTCAACATTACAGCTGTGGTGAGCAGAACATGGACCATTTTTACCTCATCTGCAATGAGAGGAGAGGCAGAAAATCTATTTGAGTCAGCCACCGAGCTAACATCCATGGAAAGCTCTTGAGTAATGGAAACAGTCTCTATGAGCTCTCAACCTGAAGTTTTCTCTATCCTCCACGGAAGCCCGAGCTGAAGCTGACTGTTAATATATGTTGTTCATGGGTTCAGGAACATTTTGGATTTGTGACAGACCACATAGGAGCAACAAGGTTGAGGAAAATACATCACAACAATTTATTTTAATCCATGTGGCCATATGCTAAAAATTAAAAAAATTTTCAATGCTATTTTAAATTGAAAATAAAAATGGCTAAAAAAGCAAATCAAAGAAATTGGTGGAAAATCTTCTTTTCCTGTTTTTTTTTATTTGCTTAGAATAAAAAATATTGGGTGGGGCAAAATAGGTTTACAATTATAAATACAGTTTATTCTTATATTATTATTTATTAAGTATTGTAGTATTTTCCATATGAACAATTGTAAACCTACCTTTGCCCCACCCTGCATATATTATCTAGAAAAATAATATGTAATGTGTAATATAGTTATATAAAACATATAATTGTATTATATATAATATCTCTCTCTATAAAACCCTAATATGCAAATAGACTTAATGGCAGAACAACCAAACAACCGAACAACTGAACAACCGGTTACTCTGATGTGCGCTGACCACCAGGGGGTGCATGCGGAACATGGCAGGCGTCGGCAGCAGGCAGGCAGCAGAGTGTGGAACATGGAGGGTATCAGCCGTGGTGGGATGGTGGAACAGGTGAGCGGGGGCGCCAGACCAAGGTGGGGTGCCGGTCACTGTTATCAAGGCGAGTCTCTGGTGGTTACTGAAAATTCTTTGCTCCCGCATTGCACGGTCCAGCCGGGCACTCGCACTTGCTGCTGATGCCGGCCCTCCTCGCACCCGCTGCTGGCACCAGAGCCACCACTTGCAACCGCTGCCGGAGCCTGGTGCCAGCCCCGATTGCTCAGCACCATCAGTGGGTGTGAGCGGCGGCTGCCAGCTCCAATCACCCCTGAGGGCTTCTCCATCTCCCCCTTATCCTGAGGGGTGATCAGGGCCGGCAGCTGCCACTTGCACCCGCTGATGGTGCTGAGCAATCGGGGACGGCACTGGGCACTGGTAGCAGGTGCGAGTGGTGGCAGTGGAAGTGGGGCTGCCGCCAGACGGGACCCGGATCTGTGGCGGAAGGGGCCGGGCAGAGGCGCAGAGGATGGGCTGAGACTTGCCCCTGTGCCCAGCACAGCCTCTTGGCTCACAGTTCCTTTCAAGGTGCACAAATTCATGCACTGAGTCCCTAGTATAGGTAATTGAAAGCATTATTATTTCTATGTTAAATATATCATCCTCTTTTTAGGCAAAATCATTTTCCTTAGAAAACTATTAATAAAAATGGTGAGTTAGAATCAAAGAAATAAGATAACCATGATAGAGTGAAATGCTCATTAAATAAACTAGCCACTAGGATCTGTAGTTAGATATCCTTCTCCAGTGACCCTTTGATAAAAGTGGCAAATTATTGATACTTGTAAATATCAATATGAATTAAGAACCACTTCATAAAAAGTATCCAATTCCTGACTAATAAAGTGACAGCTGACTTAACCAGGACTGCTGAGGAGGATGATATTATTGAACAGTGACTGAATCTTCAGATTTTTCTCCTGTCATATTTAATAAGACCCAGCATCAGTGAATCTGGGACAAATAGAAGGGGGAATCAACATGACAAGATGCTTTGTTCCATTGTGCTTAATATTTTTACCACACTGTGATATTTTACATGAAAATGGTCAATGGATTTTTTCTGTATTCTCTGATTTGAGGAAACAAAGATATCAGGAGCCACAGGGAGTAGCCCACTGGGAATCTGAGGTCAGATGCAACATGTGTGATGTTCAGAAATACACAGAAGCAGCTTGACTACACATCTGGCTACCAAGAAAAAGTGGTTACAATGGACTTTCTCTTCATCTTGAACATACTTAGGAGATGATGTGGAAAATGTAGGGAGATTACTGTAGGGTCAAAAATCTGGTCAGAGACACAGATGAGAATGGAACAGAGGTGAGCTCTGGTTTCACCTTAGAATCTAATGATCCATGCCATGTTCTGTACACTCAGCTGTCACCACAGAAAAACCTACAGATTTGCTTCTTTAAGAAAGTCATAGCAATACTACATTTGTTTTGGAGGTATACTGTGGTGACTAGACATTATATAAATTATCAAGTGATCATCCCAATAAATCTCGTACCCATCTGACACCATACATAGTTATTAGAATATTATTGACTATATTCCCTATGCTGTACTTTAGATCCCCATGACTATTCTGTAACAACCAATTTGTACTTCTTAATCCCTTCACCTTTTTCACCTGTTTCCCAACCCCCGGCTTCTGGCTGAGTGGCACTCCCCCTGTGGGAGTGCACTGACCACCAGGGGACAGCTCCTGCATTGAGCGTCTGCCCCCTGTTGGTCAGTGCACATTATAGAGACCAGTCATTCCACTGTTCAGTCGATTTGCACATTAGCCTTTTATTATATGGGATGATTCTTTCATCAATCTTGCTATGACTTTCTTTTAAAATCATTTTTTAGTTTTCAATTACAGTTGACATATCCTATATAATAAAAGGCTAATATGCAAATCGGCTGAATGGCGAAATGACCAGTCGCTATGACGTGCATTGACCACCAGGGGGCAGATGCTCAACACAGGAGCTGCCCCCTGGTGGTCAGTGCGCTCCCACAGGGGGAGCGCCACTCAGCTCAAAGCTGGGCTCATGGCTGGCGAGTGCAGCGATGGTGGCAGGAGCCTCTCCCCCCTCCACGGCAGTGCTAAGGATGTCCGACTGCTGGCTTAGGCCCGCTCCCCTAAACTGTCAGTCGGACATCCCCTGAGGGCTCCTGGTCTATGAGAGCGTGCAGGCCAAACTGAAGGACCCCCCAAGTGCACAGATTTCGTGTACCAGGCCTCTAGTTTCAAATAGTTTATTATGGTTAGTTAATGCTTTAGTAAACGGTGTACTGAGTAGTTGCATATCTAGTCCTTCATTCCTATATGTAATCTGAGTTTCCTTCATGATATGGCTACTGTGGTTTGATGGATGATCTTATTTCAATGTGCACCTCTCTCTTTTGCTCACTTAGTCCTCTAGTTTGGTTTTACAGCAATCGGTGGAATAAGATGAGCACAGGGATGGATGGTACCAGGTACTAGAATGGGGCCCTGCCCAGGCCTTCTGCTTCATGGAAGAGCCATTGCAAATCCAGATGCTCTGGCTTTCCCAAATGGATCCTGTTCCCACTGCAGTACACAGATATAACAATAGCATACCTTGTTCCCTCTGGGCAGACAATCCCTTGACTTTGGGATGGCAGGATCAGGTTATGCCATGTACTGCTTTTAACTTCCATAACTTTGTGTTCTAAATCAGAGCCCACAAAGCATGGGGTTGAGAGGGGGCTCAGTACTCAATGAGCAATCAAGCTCCTTGCATCCATGAGATTCTAGGGTTCTGTAACATCCCCTAATGTCACATGGAGGTGGCTCACTGGCCAGTTTGGTTATTGCACACCCTCAATAAGTCACAGTAATAATCAAGATTGATGTGATCCTTCATCTCTATAGAATACTTGAGTGCTAAATGTAGCTTTTTTTCTGAACTGATTAAAAAGTAGGGAGATTTAAGTGTGAGGACCTATTGGAAGAAGTAAAACTCAATACAGGATATCCCTGAACACAACAGAGTATGGAATTAGAATGTTTGGGCTTTGGATTCAGAACAGAACCACTTTGGATTAAGATCTTTGTTCTGCTGCTGGGTCACCTCTGGTGAGTCATTTAATCTGTCAGAGCCTTCTTTCTTTCTGTTTATGAAATGGGAATGACAGACTTCATTCATAGGATCATTGTAAAGTTAAATAAGATGTAGTGCCTAACACTTAGAATAGAGTGTAACATTCAGCAAGTACCCACTAAAGGTTTGCAGTTATTATTACATATTTTATTTATTTCCAATTATATCCCTGTCTCATCTGTATTTTTACTTAGGTCTCTGGGTTTAATAACCCAGTTGTGTTAAGGCCCTTCATCTCACAGGAGCTAACAAAACAAGCTCTGAGTCACTTTCTTTTCACGGAACACAGAGCCTTTGCATCCTCCTACATGAAAATGGCAAATTGGAAAACAATTCCTAATGCTATGCATTACATGTGTCGAAAACCAAACTGAGGGAAAAATACTCCATCAGATGATCTTTAAATTGAACATCCTGGGCTCCTGAATCTGGGTGTTTACCTCAGTCGGTAATTGACATTCCTGAAGCTGTCTAAGCAAATCCAAGGTATGACAGCTTTTGCATTTCCTCTGTATTAGATGCAGTCATTCACTCAACAACCATTTGATTATACAGGAGAATCAAATAATCTTGACACTAGAAAGGAGCTTACAAATAATCTGTTACAATGCCTCTTGTTCAAGAAATAGGTCCAAAGAGCTTAAAACTGTCCTAATTCCATAGTGAGTAGAAAATAAGCAAAGCTGAACAAAGAATACTGCAAGGCAGCATGGGAAATACAACAATGAGTAGGAGCCTCCACTATTTAGTCTCTAGGATCTGAAAGGTTAGCAGGGAAATGAGATGTGTGCACAGATAACTATACTACAAGATAGAAACTTATCAAGTGCGATAGGAATTTTAATAGGACAGCAAGAAGGAATGATGGAAGTGGAATCTTAATGTCTGTGCCATCCATGCATCCGTTTCCCTCCTTCTGTTAGAAGAATCCCCCTTTTCCTTTCAGAAGTCACACTCCATCACTCTCAGTCCCCAGAGTACAGGTGGCACTAAGCCTACTCACAAGACCAGGCTCTAAATATGACTTTGCCCAATTGATTGGAGAACCACCTTTCCCAGACATGTCAATCACCATGGTCCAATGACAGCCATGAGAGCCCTACCCAGGACTTTTTTTGGATATACGGCAAATAGGTTTCCTCATTTTAGTAGGGGTAGTTAAGTTTGTAGAACCTATCCTTGAGGCAGTTGGAAGCCATTTTTTGCTACCTCAGAAGGAGATCTTAAAATCTATTCAACACAAAAATCATCAAGGATAAGAGATAGAAATATATAGATTCCTAATGACATCATTTGATCAGCTGGATCCAATTACATTGTAAGTGAACGCAATTCCTATTCCTGTCAGTTCTATAGTTATATACATTTACCCAGTTTGAAGTAAGATTTTAATTTGCAACTGAAAGCAGTGATATTTTTAACTTGGCCTTGATGGGTTAGCAGACATTAGACCTGTGTGTGCATGAGAAAGAGAAGGTAGACCTGTAATGAGAGGGCAGATATAGGAAAAGTATAGATTTATCTGGGAAATACAAAGCTTGCTATTTGGTTGCAATAAGAGTGAGTGAAGAGACACAGTGGGAGGATGAGTTTGGAAATGTGGGATAGAACTCAATTTTGGAATGTCTTCAATCCTACACCAAAAAGTCTGAACTTGGAGGAGATATATGAGACTCCAAAAACTTTAAAGAGGAGTCTGGCAGAAGCAGCACTGTGCTTTGGAAAGAGTAAGCGGAATATTGTATCCTGGGTAGATTTATAGGGAAACAATTTTCTCCCTTTGATAGAGAAAGCCCTGTGATAGACATGTTATTAATGTTCTTGTAAAGTTTCTCTTCTATTTCAGAAGCAGCACCATACTTCTATTTCCTTCTTGACATAAATTTGTGTTCTGTGAGCTGATTCATTCTGCTGATGTTTTTGATTGCTTAAATGTCACTCTTGGTTCTTGGAAAATTCCAGGGGTGTCGTTTCACATTCCAGCGCATACATTCACTCCCAGTGATTATTTAGAACATCTAATCTCTCCTCCTTGAAATTGTCTTTAATTCAACTTTCTCAAACCCATCACCATTAGCTTAGACTAACATGGGGAAAAGTTTACCCATCATAAGCATGGCTACATTTGGGGAATAGGTTATTAATATCTTATGTTCTTATGAATTATTTTCATTTTTTTATTGAGCCTTAACAACTATTCCCTCCTTTGATTATCCAAATATCCTGTCAAATAACTAGGTAAGTTTTTTAAAATATATTTTTATTGATTTCAGAGAGGAAAGGAGAGGGAGAGAGAGTTCAGAACATCAATGATGAGAGAGAAGCATTGATTGGCTGCCTCCTGCACACCCGCTACTGGGGATCGAGCCCACAACCTTGGCATGTGCCCCTGACTGGAATCGAACTTGGGTCCCTTCAGTCCACAGGCCTACGCTGTATCCACTGAGCCAAACCAGCCAGGGCAAACTAGGTTAGTTTTTATCCTCCTTTAACCGAGTAGATGACTAAAGCCCAAAGATGCTAAGCTGACTAGTTAGAGACAGAAAACATACTAATTAAAGAGCCAGGGTTTTAATTTCAACCTTCAGAGACAACCCCAGAAGTCTTTCCATGATTCCAACATACTTTTTCTAAGGAATTATAAGTAGAAAGAGGGTTTCTCCATCCAGCTGAAGAAGAAATCCACTGAGGGAGATTTCTATGCTTTGGGAAGAAATGTGGTGAAGGATTTTGTGATAGCAAACCTTAGAGTAAACTTTGCTAGTGATACTGGAGGGTTGAGATTGGCATGACCACGTGTTTGTATTAACTATAGAGAGAGGGTAGTTTATATTCACTATAGAGGTATTAAAATAATTTATATTAACTATAGCTCACCCTAGGGTCATTAGTTTGACAATGACCTAAGAAAAAAGGTCTGCTCATTTTTACTACAATAGAAAAATCTTGCTTCTTTTCAAGAGAGACCTAAGAGCATTCCTTTTAAAATATTGTTACTCAAACTTCAACAGACACCAGAATCACCCAGAGTGCCTAGTAAAAATGCAGATTCCTCAAGCCTACCTTCAGAAATTCTGACTTAGTGGGTGTGGATGTGGCCCTGGAATATGTATGTAGTGCTTAACTCACACTTTGAGAACATTAAAGCCCTCTTACCATGTCAGTCAAGCAGGTTCTAAAGTTGTGTCATTGTAGTGAGACTCCTATAGCAACAATATGAAGAGCTCCTCTAACCCAGATATACATACTATCAAATCTCAGAAGGAAGGCAGGGGTGGGTGGGTCAATGAGGAAAAAAAGGTGCATATGTAGTACTTTCAACAATAAAGATTTAAAAAATACACTGTCTGCTGAGAGTTAAACAAGGAAAGGTGGATTCTATTAGAGGAATGTAAAGTCCCTTTAAAGAGTCCTTACGACAACCAGATGGAACACTAGGATCCATAAACCTAAAGAAGTATGCGTTAACCAGAAGAGGTCAGCTATAAATAAAAGCACAGGAAAATGGTGTTTCAGGAGCAAAGAGTAGCAGCAACCATCCAGGGAAATTAGTTCCTTGGCTCACTATGGAGCTCCCAGTGCCCATAGCAGGTCTATTCCTAACATGGAAATGAGCTGCGCAAGGCTCTGCTAAGTACACCACTGCACATTTGAAATTAAATAACTTCCTTTTTCTCGTTTAAGCTTTCCAAGGAAACTTTTTATTAGTTTTTGGTTTTTCAGTTAGCTTTCTGCATAAGAAAGCTAATACAGATATCCTAGCTCATTTTACTCATTTACAATGAGAAACCCAAGGGCATTCTAGAGTCTTTATCAGTTTCTATGATATTGATTAATGATGACAATACTGAAGGCGGGGTCTATACTTTTGTTTACTAACAAAAATAAGGTGTCTAAATTTGCAAGGCCAGACTCTCTTCTGATTAACCAACTGGCCTCCCTTTACACACTGTTTATCAACCTTTTTTTGTATCACTTCCCTATGGAGTCTTTTAGACCTTTTATCCCCTAATTATTACTCTTTGAAATTTTATTATCACAGATATATTGCATATCTGTATTTATATATGTATGTTGTATGCATGTCTGCAATATATGCCTCAAGAGTAAAATTTTTTTGCTCCTCCTTCTAAAAATCAATTTTTTCCCCCTGGGTGTCAATATCATCCCTTTTGAGAAATATGCTCTCGAAATATTCCAAAGTTGATCTCTGTCTTACAATTAAGCTTCAACCTTATGCAACAGATCTTTCAGAAATGCCAGTATGCTTTCATTTTCAGCAGGGTGGGGAATGTTCGGCCCATGGGTAGTATAAGGCCCATGAAATCATTTGGTCTGGCCCTGCCAAGGCATTAGGGCTGAGTTAATTAAATGTTTGACCAAATATTGCAGGCTAATTTTTAAGTTGATAATTTTGTATGGGCCACGAGTGATGTTTAAATATCCAAATGACCTTTGGCAGCAAAAAGGTTCCCCCACCCCTCCCCATGATTTAGGGGATACTCTTAGACTGCAGTGGTTCTCAACCTTCTGGCCCTTTAAATACAGTTCCTCATGTTGTGACCCAACCATAAAATTATTTTCGTTGCTACTTCATAACTGTAATGTTGCTACTGTTATGAATTGTAATGTAAATATCTGATATGCAGGATGGTCTTAGGCGACCCCTGTGAAAGGGTCGTTCGACTGCCAAAGGGGTCGCGACCCACAGGCTGAGAACCGCTGTCTTAGAATGATGCTCTGAAAATGACCATGAAATTATATTCATTTTCTTTGTACGGAATAAACTGTTATCTACACTTAAACATGTGAACTGGCCCTTTAAATACAGTTCCTCATGTTGTGACCCTTGCTCAAAGTCACTGGCAAAATGGAAAGGACCTGTTATGTCTCATTGCTAGATCCCAGCTACCAGATCCACACAGATGGTCTATAAGTCTTTCTGGACTTTGTAACTTTATATTTATTAAACATCTCCTTGTCGATTTTTCTGGGACAGAAGTCTATTAATTTCATCCTTGTTCCAAAATACAATAGCTATTCTTTTCTCTATATTTTTGTTACTGCTTCTGTTATCCTTTTTTCTACCCATCGAAATTCAAGGCACATTTTTTTTTGGTAAAGTGCTCACAGCCCACAGTGACCTCTTTCTTCTCTCCTTCAGCAGCACCTCTCTGCGTCTAGTGCTCATTTGGTAAGTATTTATGCACTCCTCACAGACGTAGAATAGGACCCACACACACTGCACCAGCATGAGGAAGGAGACTCTTTTCACTCCTTTACCCATGACACATCAACAGTCAGTCACCTCAATCCCACTGAACAACAAAGAAGCTCAAGATAGATGCTCCTAGTGATGCCAAGTTAATAGACAAATAAAAGCTAATTGCCTCCTGGGCTTTGTTATCTTTATAGACTCAGAGCCCCCAGCGCAATCTGTCACACACAGACTGTGCTCAGAAATAGCTATTGCTTTGGTAAACGAATGTATGAATGTATCTACCTAATGTGCATGCCTCCAAGAAGGCCACGGCCCACATCCCAGAGCCCAGTGCAAGGTCAGAGAAAAATGAAGACATTAGGTGGGAGATAAATATTAATCACACCTGGGTGACATTTGCCTAAACTATTAATGTCTCTGGATTTCTATTTCTTTTTTTTTAAATGATGAGTGATTTATTCTAGGACCAAATCCTTAAGTTTCCCTATACTTGAAATTTTTGAATAATTATTCCTCATAAGTGCCTTTGACACGAAAATATTTGCCAAGAGGGCACAAGACTCAGGTGAGCCCCCAGTAACTGCTTTTGTATGTGGGAAAATGTGATTGAGCTCTCAGCTCAACGTGAAGAAGAAAGTTCTTACAGCAAATGCTAGTCAAGGCCATAGCACGCTTCCTTTGCAGATGCGTCCGGGTCACTGGAAGTGTTGAACATGCTTGACCTCTTTGAAAGGAATCATTCGAAGGCATTCAAACAACAAAAGGGGGCAAGAGGAGACTGGGTCACCCTTAAGTTCTTCTCCAGCCTCATGAGACTGTAATTCAGATGATTTGAAGGGGTTCAGAACAACTCTCCCCATAATGAACCACTTTGGCATACAGACTATTTTGAACTGAAGACAGTCAAGGCCCAAAATACCCAGGAAGAGATATTTTTATTTTTTTTATCTCCCCCTTAACTGCCTAAAATAATTTAGATAAAGGGCCTAGTTCAGGAAGAGAACCATCATCAGAGATAACAAAAAGAGCAAGGGCTAAGTATGGTAAGCTTGTAGCAGAAGCTCAGCAGGGCCTGGAGATCAGGTTCCTTTCTGTGTCCCATTTTATCTTCACGGCACGGCAGAGAAATGTCTTCTTCTGTGAATCTGTTGTCTGCCACACATTTGCTCTTCCCATCTTCCTGTAAATGGTCTTCCTCCCCTTTAAAGTCCCAGACCCTTATCCCCTTCTTCTTAGTTCAGGATGGCATAGAAGCCTCCTGACTGCCTGTGGGTCTGATCTTTTTCTGGGGCCCCCATATGTAAGTAATTAAATTTGTTTTTCTTCTGTTAACTTGTCTTATGTTAATTTGATGATTAGACCAGCTGAAGAACTGAGAAAGGTAGAAGAATATTTTTTTCTCCCCTATTGGTTCATTCCAGTCCACCTGGGTAATTTATTGGGTGTCATGCTCAAACAGTACAGGCCAATCTCTGAAGGGCCCTATTCCTTTACCTTCATGAGGACACCAGCTATGCTCTCAAACATTGCCACTTCTTATGCTCATTGACAATCAAAGACATCATTAAATTAGAGAAAAATAAAAAAATAGCTTTTAAAAATTATTATTACTGCTGCAAAGAAAAGAGTTTGTTAAATTCTACCCTTGTCCTACTTACAAAATTACCAATATGTTTTTTCCAGGTATGAGGTTGCTGTTTTGATTACAAGCTGTTTGAATATTACATTTCTTCCCAGATAGCAACTTTGTGCTGTAGGCAAATTGAGCCATTTCATGTAAATACAGCCAATGTTTCAGCAATATTTTAATTACCAACTCCAATGAGTACTTGAAATTTTTTTTGTATGGAATATACACTGAATTTTCTAGGAATGTAACTATAAGTAAGTCAACAGAAGATTGTATTTTGTTTTGTTCAGCACTTTACTAAAAATGGTTTACCACTTTGGTAAACCATGCAATCAACAGCATTGCTTTTCATAGTGTTTGGCTTGCTAATGTCACACACTTGTATCAGTCCACATCTGTAGCTGTGAGAGTCATTGTGATTCTAAACCTGTGTGTGTATGTGTGTCAGTCCTAATTTCAAAACACCAATGCTAAGAAAAAGTGTTGATTATATTTAGTTTGCTTCTCTCAAATCCAAACACACTCATTGCAAGTAGATATGGGTTCCAGTATAACTGTACCCAGGTACTAAATAGTATCTATTATAAATTGATGTTCTTTTATTTCCCTTTTAGGTTTTAGGTAGAGCATTATTTTGATTTTCCTACATGTGTGCATCAACATTATGTTATCTATAAACTTTGTATGGGGATATGTAAGGAGAACATTACAAATATTTATTATGAAAAGGGGGCTTTCAGTCTAGTAAGATTGAACTATGGATGAAGAAATGGCGATGTGTGGATGGTTGTTACCTAGATTACCAATGCCACGGGCCAGGGATCGGTTATATTCACCTCTGTAGCCCTGAGGCCTAGGACAAAGCATCCTACCTAGTGGGGTCATTCACCTGCTTTACGGACATTTGCTGAACACTGCTCCGGGTCAGGCATAACAGGGATATGACCATGGATGAGACAAGCAACCAAGAAGTGAACAGATAATGACACACACAGACGGCAGTGATGTGCCAAGGAGGAAGATACGGCAGCAGAAGATAACTGGCGGCACAGGTAACTCAGAGAGCATGCCAAAGTCAGGCCTCTCTGAGAAGGTAACTTTCACACTAAGGCTGGGTCCTGAGAAGGAATCAACAGTGAGAGAGCCAGCAAGAGCATTCAAAGTAGAAGGAACAGCAAATACAATGAACTGAGGCAAAATAGGGCTCAGTGTGATCTCAAGACACAACATCTGACATGTGGTTGGAGGATGGTGAGGAGCAGAATTTGTCACCCCATATATGCCTCTTTGGCGTAAGAATTATTTCAGGTTAACTATTTTTAAGAAATAGCAGACACAGAAGAAGCTCTGAGAACAAGAGTTACCCTTTCGTAAGAGACATGTAAATTTATAAGGGAAATCTTCATTTGTAAGAGTGTCTCCCTGGCTGTCTGAGGAAGAGGGGGATGACTAAATGTCTAGAAACTATCAATCATGAAGACAGACAATTAAATTTGCATCACAATATCACAATCATATCCTTCTTTACTCTGCTTTCCCATGACTGGTTTCACACTCTCCTTCAGTGCGCGCGCGCGCGCGCGCGCGTGTGTGTGTGTGTGTGTGTGTGTGTGTGTGTGTGTGTGTGTCTTTAGCTGGAGATGGTATTTAAGGTGATGACTTAGGTCTTTTGGGGGAGTCACTCAGTTTTCCTGGATCCCTCCCATGTGCACAGGAGGTATATATGTTATTAAACTTGTTTGTCTTTCTCCTGTTAATGTGTCTTTTTATTACAGGGGATCTCAGCCAAGAAGCTAGAGGGGAAGGGGAAAAATTATTTTTCCTCCATTAAGTGGTGATGGAGATAACAGGGGATTTGAGTGATACAAGAAGATGAGTTGACAGAGACAAGCAAGGGTCAAATCCTACTTGGCCT
Organism: Myotis lucifugus; assembly: GCF_000147115.1. NCBI lineage: Eukaryota > Metazoa > Chordata > Mammalia > Chiroptera > Vespertilionidae > Myotis > Myotis lucifugus. Next base: position 5,437,119 of record NW_005871104.1, on the reverse strand, counting down.
CATAGGTCCTGGTAAAGTATTCGGATTCTATTCCAGGCACAATGTGAGATTACTGGAGTGTGTTGTTTTAGGGAGAAGAAAAATGAGGAAAGAATACCATAGGTAACATAATATGAACTCACTTTACACAAGCTGCTAAAATTGTTAACTTTATGAAGGTTGATGCATTAGGAAATGGTCCTACTCTTGCTCTCTAACTAGCCTGGGAGCTTTAACTTTTGACCTTGCTAGTTCTGCATCACTGCCTAGATAGCCATTTCATTGTGTGTCGATACCTGGCTATACACCAGCCCTCCAGATAACCCTCTGATTACTCCCTGAAGGCCTCACATATCTGAACCACCTGGCATCCACTGGGTATCTATTATTCAGACCACTGGACTTGACCAGACCTCCTTGAGCCCATCTTGTAGACCACCTGATATCTATCAACCAGACCCTTGACATCTGACTGATAACAATCTTGGGCCAATCCTAGGGCTAAGAATGCAACACTGCCCTGGCCAGTGTGTCTCGGTGGTTAGAGTGTCGACTCACACACCAAAGGGTCATGGGTTCAATTTCCAGCCAAGGGCACATACCTGGGTTGCAGGTTTGATCCCCAGCCCTGGTCAAGGTGCATGTGGGAGGCAACCAATTCATGTGTCTTTCTCACATCTATGTTTCTTCTTCTCTCTCTCTCTCTCTCTCTCTCTCTCTCTCTCTCTCTCTCTCTCTTTTCCCCCACCCTCCCTCTCTAAAAACCAATGGGAAAAAATATCCTCCAGTGAGGATTAAAAATAAAAAGAATACAGGACTGATAATTCTCCAGGATGCACTATTTAGATTCTTAACTTTTGTTTCTGCTTTGGAATACTTCTGGGGTTTTACCTAGCTGTGTTTCCAGACCCTTCAATAAATTTTTATCATTTATTTCTAGCAAAGCCTCCAGACCCTTTTTGTTTGTTCAACAGAAATATGATCTAGTTTTCATTTTTAAAAGATGAATCTGGCCATAGTGAGGAGAACGGACGGACTATTGGCATTCAACAGATGCTTAATAAATAAATGCCCAAATCCATCCATCCCTGTGTGGATGAATAAATCTATGAAGTCAGTGGTGCAGAAAAGGCCAAGGGGTGCAGCCCTGTGCAATGGCTCACACTACTCCCTCTCCCTCCTCCACCTTGCCCATTAGTCCTTTCTGGTGCCTCCAGTTCCTCACAGAAGAACAATAAGCCTTGAAGATCCCCCTCCAGCTCTGAAATAATTCGGCAGCTCCTGCCAACCCACCCTCCTGCCAAGGCTTTCTGGCTTCCAGCAGCTGAAAAGAAAAGCTGCTGAATGTGGCTGCTGTTTATCATCCTCGGCTTGGCATTCTGTCTGCAGCTGGGGCCCTCTCTACAAGACCACTCAGCATCTCAGAGCTGACTAATTTCCATGTTGATTGCAAAGCTGGAAATGTATACACTTGTCATTCTTATTCTTGGCCCAAATGCTTCGTGCTGACAGTAGCTCTGACGATGGGGCACTGACACCACTTGCTAGTTATTGTCTGATGGGCAATTGACACAAGTGGGTTTAGGAGGATGTACCATTTGATAATCAGACCCCATCTGCAAAGCAATCACGAGTCACATTATGGAGGAAATGCAAGGAAAAGCTGGGCATGTGGCTCTTATTTTTGACTTCCCTTAGCCCAGCCAAGATTGTGCAAGGAGATGTTGCCGTGCAAGATACATTTATATATATATATATATATATATATATATATATATATATTAATACAATGAGCATCTGTTAGTGCTTTGAATTTATACAAGGACAGCAAGTAGCAGATTGTGAGTTGAAATGCTTTCATGTATAGGGTTTGCGAATGTAATGTAAAACATGAATGTCAAGTTTAGAATAGTACCTAACACATATTAGGAGCTCCATAAATCTTAGCTACTCTTACTATCTCTTTTATTACTCTACCTCTCCAAAGCCAACCATACCTGGAAGGTGCCCTACACACAGCTTTCGATCTAACCATCTACTCAAGATACCTTTTATCTCTGTTTTCTTTGATTAAAAATGGGACCACAAACTACAACAGGTTTTTCAAATTTCTCCCCTCCCCTACCCCCCAGTTAAAACGTATCATGAAGATTCTTATTCTTATCGATATACAGATCTGCATTATTAATAGCTGCATAGTATTAATTTTATGGATGGGCCAGAACTTACTATTCTTCAGCTGATGAACATTTAGGTTGCCTGTGACTTCTTGCTGCTACAAATAATGTTGCAGTAAACTTCTTTGTCAATGTATCTGCTTGTTCCTAATGATTTCTCTACAGGATAGACTCTGAGGAACACAAGATCCTCTCAGTTGTATATTTGCAAAAACTCTAAGTGGGAAACAGGGTGAGTGAGGGCTGTTTCCAAAAAAGAGATGAATTCTAGAAGTTGAGGAATTCCCCTAACTCCTCACTGATAGTACCCACATGCATAGTGAAAAAGACAAATTCTCAGGTCTTCTGATTCCAAACCCAGAGCTTTTTGTGTTGCATGAGATAGAGTTAATCTCTCCAGGTATCTGATAACCTCTGTAGCCTGCAAAGTCTCTCATGTTGAAAACCCTGACTTACTAACTTCATTTTCAATGGGCCTGATAGGCCTGACTATAAACTGAGTACACAAAGCCAAAGGGGTGAGGGGAGCAGAGGAGGGACTTCTACTCTTGCAAGTTCTTTGGCTGGTCTAATAAGACAGATGAACAGGAGGGGAAAAAGCAATTTTAATTTCATATATACCAGGGCTCCCTAAGAAATGAGGCCCCAAGACAATCAGGCAATTGAGGCTTATATGCCATCCAGAGATAAGAGGAAGTTGGTAGAAGTCTTCAAAAAAGAAGAAGGCAACTCACAAGCATATGGGAAAACAAACGTTTGGTAAACAAATGTCTGCAGAGACAGGGGGCACAGAGAGGACTTCCAACAAGCTTGCCTTGCAAAGTCCCCCCCAGCCAACCACAACTACCTATCCACATTAGTTGTGGTTATCTCTGATGATCACTCTTTCTCTTAGAACAGGCCCTCTTTCTAAATTCTTTTAGGAAATTTGTAGAAGGTGGATAAAAAGCTCTTCCTAAGCCTTCTGTGTTTAAAAAATATTCAGCCTAAAATGATCCTCGCACCAAAGAGACATAGCCTCCCTCACAGCCTCCTCCCCCATAGCCTACGGTACAATTTATCCATGCTCACAGAAAGATCCCCAATCCTTAAGCAGGGGTTAAAGAGAACATTTACTAAAAACTCAATATGGAAAAAGCACTGTACAGAGGACTAAAAAGAAGGAAAGTTGAGTCAGACACTGTGGAGTGATCTTGCCTTGAGTTGCTTCACAGTCTAAGAGGCAAACAAGATATACATGAGCAATTAAATATGAGGTAAATTAATTACTCAAGAAATGTGACAAGACATAGGCTTTAAGGGCTTAGAAAGACTAGATATTAAAAACCACAGCTTACCTGCTTTTACCTTTATCCCCTAAGATTTCTACCACCATGTCCCTACAGTTAATTAGGTATGGCATTACTCCTATAACCTCAAGCATTATTAGAACCTCTAAATCCAACCACAGAGTAAGCATTTACTCATGAATGGACAGCAACCTTAAACTCAGCCACATATTTTTAGACTTGTCAGTCAATTTGTAAATAAAGGTTACAAGGTACAAAAGCTGTTGGTTAAGTGCTTAAATAAGATGGTTTATCCCTAAGGTTAGATTTTTTTGTATCAACTTTAGATCATATTCTGAAAAATATTTATCCAAGTGTGTTACACAAAAATTCCTATTTAGTACATTGTAATTATGACATTTTTTGACAAAACAAAAGTAGTTCTGATGCCTGTCTCACAGATCACTGTCAAACTAGAACAATATGTTTCCACAGCATTTATTACTCACTCTTCTAGGGCCTTTACGCTATGGTTTGAATCCATAATGTTACAAATGAAATTCTGTTTCTTTTTGGTGTTTGTGGTCATTTCAATTCCACAATCAGGTAAAAGGACAGATGGAGTTTTCCTTAGACTCAGAAAACTAGCATGAGTCTCTCTCTCTCTCTCTCTCTCTCTCTCTCTCTCTCTCTCTCTCATTCTCTCTATCTATCTTTTGTAGACATAAAACTAAATACTAGAAGCTTCAGCTATCTTTGCTATAAATTAGTGTTAGTTATTAAGGGATTGAACTTGTTGGCTATATTACTCATAGCTATTTCAGATACAAACTTGATTAGTAGTGTTCTTTGAAATTCTGATTTTTTTAAGACTGATACTATTAACATTTATCAGTTTTCCAGAGGGAAACAATCCAGCTCAGAGAACTGATGCTTTATTCTTCTACCTAGCGCTCAATCATTAATTAAACTATAGAAAAGGAGGAGGTGGAGGAGAGGCACATAAATTCATTATCACCAGCATCTTAGTTAATAACGACTCATTCTAGGACATCAAAATAAAATATTTCCTGAAACCTTGCAAGCATCTGTGAGGTTAGCAAGAAAAAAAAGAAAGGAACAATTTGATTGGTTCAGTGTAAAAGAATCAGAAACATATGTCTTGGGTTTTTCAATGTGGGAACATGGCTGGCAAAATTCACTTAAGCTGTTCAGAGCCCATGGGACTTGAAAAGGAGCTTGCCAGCCTGAATATGTATCTGTGCTGTCCTGTAAGCAATGCAAATAACTCTTAAATTAAGCCCAGATTTTCCCCCTGTGGGCTAGGAAACCGAACTGCATAATAACAGCTTGCATTTTCATAGTTATGATTTTCCCCTTCAACAATCTTGAAATGCTGTGAGCAATGCATCCATTTTTCCTTTCCCTACTTATATAGGAAGATGTTTTTGTATGGCAGAACCAACATGAAAAACTTATATATACATACATTATATATATATATATATATACACACATATTAACCTGTGTATATAGGCAAAATAAATGACATTCAGTTAAGTTTAAATTTCAGATAAGCAACAACTAATATTTTCGTATATGTATACCTCATGCAATATTGGGGTCACATTTATATTAAAAATTGTATTTAGGATATGCTTGTACTAAAAACTACTTGTTGCTTATTCATAATTCAAATCTAACTGGGTATCCTGTATTTGCATTTCCTATGTCTGGCAACCCTGGTTCTTTTGCTCCCCTCAAACTAAATAAACAAGACATCAAATGTAGTTTTTGAATTAGAGAAGTTTGTCTTTCTTCAACGGGAAAAACATCCAATAAGGAAAAGGCTGGAGGTGACAGAAACTCTTCATCAACTATTGGGATCAGAAAAGAAAGGCATTCATGATTTCTGAAAAGGACACAACTATGGTTTTATGAACAAGGCTCTACTCAGGCTCTGCTAGAAGCCCCTTCCTACTTTCAATAACTGTGGACAGTTAAGTAAGCTTAGAGGGCAAATGGTGCATATACTCTATTTGGAGGACTTATTGTGAAGAAAGAGCCTAGGAGGCCATTGCCCACCTTAGAAGGGCAAACTGAGTAAAGAAGCCTGACAGGTGTATGGGTACTCAAGGGAGAGTGGTGTTCGCCGAGGGCTGCAGACTAAAGGTCAAGAGTCCTCCTGAATCCCTTCCCCTCTATTTGTTATGTTCTCGGTTCTTAGCACAGTGCTTGACAATGTGAGTACTCAATATCTATGTGTGGAATAAATGAATAAATGGACTCTCCTGTCTATAAAAGCAGAAAAATGGAACCAAGTCATGCAGACCTGCCATGGTTCGAACCAAGTCCTGTTTCGAACGAGGCCTAAGTTTCTGAAGATGCATCTCTGGGTTTACCTTCAGGGAAGAAGCAGGTGTCAAAGCAGGCAGAGACCCAAGCACACCTCATCTACATGAGCCAGAGCATCTCCTTGTCCATTTCTCTTTTGCATTAAGGTTCAAATGAGATTTAATTTTAAAATGGTTCACTGCAAAGATTAAATAGTCGTAGAAATATGTTTAAGATTTAGGAGAAATATGTCTGTTCTAAGTTTTTTATCCCATCCACAGCCCAGTCTTCCAAACAAAATGATGCACACGTTTGCTCACAGCCAGCTGGAGGTGACTGAGAAGGCACAGGTCTACAGAACAGAAAGGGAAAGGGAGCCTGCAGAAGGACTTCTCACTCTGGTCTCCAGTTTCCCCAAACGGTTCATCTCAGTAACAGCACGTCTTGCCCGGAGTGATAATTACTCATCGAATCCCAGTACAAAAATGAGGAAGAATAATAATCCTGTGCAGTCTCTCCAGCAGTTTGTCATACTGAAAATGCGGCCTAATTGATTCTGCAAATGCACCGAGGGAATATAAAACCGTAATCAGTTTCTCTGTAATGTTTATATCTATAGTGACGGAAGTCTAATTGCAAAATTTATCATTATGAAATAAACCATAGAGAGCACAGGTATACATGGCAATCAGTAGGAGGGTGTTCCTAGATTTTGTGTAAATCACTGTTGGCATTTTTTGTTCAGTACACAAATCAGCCTGGAGCAAGCTCAATTTTGACTGTGTACAATTGTGTTCCAGTTGCCATGCTACGTATTTCATTGATCTACACCATCTATTAAGTATGGCATTTCTGTCCCCACCTCCACCTCCAGGAAATCTCTACCTGTCTCTAGCTCATCAGCTCAGGTGAGGATCTTACGGGGGGGCACTACCTTGAAAGTGCCCTCGAGCCTTGCTCTGGTCTGAGCAATAGGCTTCAATGGCTGCCCATTGGCACAGAAGAAACTCAAGCTGCTCAAGGTCCTTATCCTCAGCAGCTTCTCCTTTGGTCTTACCATGTACCCATGACTTCGCAGCTCTGTCAGATTATGTGCCAGTCACTGAAAACTCGATTATCTTTTTTTCTTCTCTGGTCCTTTCTTCATTTCTCTGAATCCTCAGATTTTTATGTGCATATTAAAATGTCTATATTTAACCATTTTGACATCAGGCATGCTTCTAAGCACATATCTGTCATTAAAAGTAGGGCAGCAGACTTCCAATTTGGGGAGGACAAAATAGATGTATTTTCCCTCTATGTCTCCTGCTAAGGACTTTATATAAAAAACAAAAATAAGGTAACTCTGAAAGGTGAGCAGAAGAAGGCAGAGCAGATAGGGAACTGTTCCCAGAACAATGAGTTCTGTGGGTTTTGTTTTGGCCTCGTATATCCCATACTGGGTGCTAGAGAAGCCCATAACTGGGAAATACAAAAATCCAAAGCAATTAATATTCCTAGGTGGTCCCAATAACCAGGCAACAAGCAGAATAGTCCTGTATCATATGCAAGATGTTGGATGTCTGTGGCCCTTTGTGTCTAACCTGGGCAAGGCTCTATAACCTAAACCAGAGAGGGTGAATTCAAAGCATTTATGCTGCTGCTCTTTGCTCCCACACCCAGGGAAGACATTGCTAACTGAATGTGACTCCTTGCTGCCAATCACTCATAGCTGTCATTCAAGAAGAAACCCATTGGTCAATCCTTGTTGATTTGCCTTTTGACAACAAGTCTTTCAACAAAAATTTCCGTTTGTATATTGTGATTTAGTGCCTATGATGTATCAAGCAACGGGGAGACAGACAGTCGATATTAGGGGGCTTAGTGTCAGAACAGACAACTCGGCACAAATAACTCTGCCTTGGGGCGGGCATGCTGCAAGCTCTGAAAGAAAGGCACAAGCCTCCAGGGAAATATAACAAGTGAGAGGTTGCATGTTACTAAGAGGCTTGGGGAGTCTTCCTGGTGATGTGTCCAGGGGGGAGAAGACTTAAATTGCCAGAGATGTGAGAAAGAGCATTCTGTACCCCGAGCAAAGGCAATAAATGTAGGGAGTGTATGGTGCACACAGGAACAAAGAATGCTTTGCTTCGATGGTGCACAGGGAGTTCTGAGGAAAATGGCCGGAGAGGGAATTTAACAGGAAAACGGGGGCCACAATCAGAGGGCTACCATCAGAGGAGGTCAAGACACCTGTGCTTGACCTCCCAGCATCCAGATGTGACAGACTCACAGACACATCCATTTCAAAGCCAGAAGAGATGTCAAGGCAATGACCTTCTCTTTACTTTTTTATACAGAGACATTTTACAAACGAGATAACGGAGAGTCGGAAAGGCTAAGTATCTGGATCAAGTTCCAGACCCCGGATGAAACCCAGGGGCCCTGCCATTTATTAGACAGCATGTTCTCTCCAGTTCCCAGCATCTGCTCCGGGCACAGCAGACAATGAAGATCACCAGCGCGCCTCTGCTTGAATCACACTTTCCCCAGACTCTTCACCAGCGGTGACTATTCCCTCATAATTCAAGTCTCAGCTCCAAAGCCACCTCCTTGGGGAGGCCTTCTCTGACCATGCTGTCTGCACTAGCCCTCTCATCACCGTCCATCCCTCCAGCCTGATCTTCTTCACAGCATGAACCACTTTTTTCATTTATCAATTTATTTTTGTTTGGCTTCTCCTTTCAAAAGTAAACTCCAGTCTTTCTTTCTGCTTCTGCCAGATTTATATCTTGGATTACTAGCACTATCCTAAACCTAGAAAAAAGCAAGGGAGAGAGAAAGAGAGACAGGCTGGAAGGTTACAAAGGAGAGAGATGGAGAGAGGAAGTTTGCAAGGAAGTTAATACAGGTTAAGGAGTTTATTCAAGAAACTGTGAACACCCACTGTTGTTGAAACACTGTGCCAGAGAGTAATGGGCAGATGAGAATGAGCAGACAGGAATGATACGGTCCTTGCTCTCAAAGAGGCTGCAATCCAAGGGTAAAGTTAAAAGGTACCAATTCACTAACCAGATAAAAATAAAAGTACAACTAGGATTAATGCAAAGAATGAAAACTACAAGCTGCTATGAGAGCAAATGACAGCCAGACTTGACCTTATCAGGGAAGAGCTGTGATTTGAGGGTAGGTATGAGTAAATGAGGTGAAGAGAAGAAAGTATACAAGGAGGAGGGAACAGTATCTCAGCAGTGGAGTGTTACAGGTCTGGTTATGTTACGGCTAGTGGTCTCCAGGCAGCCTCAATGCCCCTGACACTCTGGGACACTGTCAGTCTATCAGAGTTCCTGGACATATGAGGAAGACCTGAACAATTAATTCCATTGTTCACACTAGAGTCATTATTAGTTAGTATCAGAATAAACACTGACTAGCTAATGCAGCTTTATTTGTCTGCAGAAGAATTTTAATTTGCATGCTTTATGACACTAATATTTGTATAGTAGCCAGTAGATAGCTTTGAAAGTCAGTTTTTCTCTCCATTCTTTTAATGCAATGTGGGAAGTAATTAGATTTTTCTCCCCGTTCTACCCCTAGAACTTCTCTTTCCTCTGGGCATTGTTTTCTTTTTACATTTCCATTAATTTACTTGCTTATTAGTTTACTAGCATTTGCTAAGTTCACTATGGGCAAGGTCCATGGCAGGAACTATGGGGAATTCTAGCTTTCAGGAATCAGACATGTTCACAGGCTGAACAATCTCTTTTCTTTTACATAGAAGACAAACATCCTCCTCTACTTGCCATTCCCCAAACACACATGCTGTTCCGGGTCTTTATGCATCAGACCTGCTATTTCCTTGGCTTGGCTTTTCTTCCTCCTTTTATTTACACCAGATAATCTTTATGACTGGGTTAAATTCTATCACTTTTTCAAAGCCACGAGTCTCTCAGGATTATTTTGATTGCAACTGACAAAAGAAACCAATTCTAACTAGCTTATGTTTAAAAAGGGAATTTATTATCTTCATAGGTGAACAGTCCCAGGGGAAATCTGGCTTCAGGAATAGCTTGTTTTAAGACAAACTAATATCACTAAGATCCAGGTCTTTTTTTTTCTTATTCTAGTTCTTCTTCTACATATATTCCAGCCCCTATATGTTGGTTTCATATCTTATAGGGGAAAAAAGTATTGTCTCATAAGTCTCAGAGGAAGGTTTTGTTGTTTTCCATTGGCCTGTACTATGTCCCACAATCGTTCTTGAACCTGTTACTATTTTTGCGGGGATGGAAGGCTCTGATTAGGCAGACCTCTCATATGATAGTCTTGTTGACCTGCGGGAATTTCTTGAGTAACTATTCATTCCTACCATGTGGTCTTGCTTTTCTTTAGCCCTGCATGTACTTATAAAACTGTATCTTTTATACACTTGAATGGTCACTGTGGCAGGTGAGATGGAGAAAGAGATAGGGATACAATGATAGGGATGCTAGTCTGTAAGAGACTTACTTGCAAAAATATTAATACATCAGTATTCCTTTGTTGGTGGCTTTCTCTGCCCAAAGTAACAGAGGAAACACACAAAATTATAGTTTAAATTGTGGCCTACACCCAAGAAACTGGGATGACAGTGATGTCAAACATGATTATAATTAAAATATAATTAATGCACATTTACTATGTATCAAATATTTTGCTGAGGGCTTTACTAACATTTTGTATTTAAAACACACAACTATGTATTAATTTATAGATGGGAAAAGAGAGACTTGAAGCTATTAATTCTTTCAGCAAGTATATGACTATATTAAAATTGGAATCCACTGTAGCAAGAAATGAGAATAGAAGAGTATACAAAACTCACTCAGAAAGGTATTGCCTTCACAGAGTGACTCAACAAAAAAGTTAGACATCATTCAAATAACCAAGCATATAAAGATCAAATCACACAGTGCATAGTTTACAGTAGAAAAGCACAGGGTGCTATGAAAAATATAGCAGGGCATCTCTGGGGCATCAAAAAAGATCCTTAAGGAGAAATTTTGTTTTAATTGAGACCCTGTGGAGGGGTTTGGGTTAAAAATATAGAGAAAGGAGGAATATTCCAGATAGAGGCAGAGTGTGGTCAAATGTTCTGAGGGTGAAGAATTCATGGTATATTTGAGGATCTGACAAAGGTCAGAGTAGGTCAGGTACCAGGAAACAGCCTGGCATTTGAATAGTCGGTGTGGAGTAAAACTCCAGAGATAGTGGCCAGTCTTGCAGGTCTCTGGTAGGTTATGGTATATATTTAAATTTCAAAGTAACCAAAAACATTTGCAGGGTTTTGAGCACAGGAGTGACTCGATTAGATTGAACTGCAGAGCAAGAAAGAAGCTGGAAGGCAAACTAATAGGAATATATTGTATAGTCCAGGAGGCAGACTGCTATAAATTAACAACAGATGTAGAGGAATAAACTGATTCGAGAAATTATCAGGAGGTAAAATCAGAGGGAGGTACTTACTCATGACAGTAGGTTGTAGATTGAATGTGGGGAGCTGGGGTGAGGGAGAGGGAAGTGTCAGTGTGAACCCAAGGTAATAGAAAGGCAGCAAAGTAAGGTGACTACCTCAACAGGGGAATTGGGAAACACAAAAAGGAGTGGAGGAGAGACAACTGTGTAATCAAAAGGTAAGCAATAGGCCCACGTGGGGTGGTTTTGGTGAGCAGAAAACTGGCAGGAGCCATTTGGTGAGGATGAACAGTAGAGATAGGTAGGAAAACAGGATGGAAGGGATGAAAGAGGGTCTCAGGAACCTGGCTAAGATGTTTATACATAATCCGTAGCAAAAGAGAACCATCAAACTTTGCAGAGAAGAGGAATGACTTGACCAAATGAGCATGTCAGGAAAATTGTTGCATCTTTTATTTTATTTTTTTATTTTATCTTATATCTCCTCAGGAAAACATAGCGCTATTGGGTGCCTGTTACATCCTATGGACAACTTCAATCTCAGGTCACAGCATTAAGAGCTCCTGGTTTTGGTCCCATAAGCTCTCTTGTTGCATCTTATAAAAGAAGAATGGAAGGGCATAGTGAAGGGGAGCAGAGGAGACTCGGGGGAGAGGAGCAGTAAGGAGACTGGCATCTTAGGTTCAGAGAAAGATAGAAAGGGTTTGAAAAAGGATAATGGAGACAGAAAGGACAATCAGATCCAAATTCTGAAGTACTGTGAATGTGCCATCATGCTGGGTACTGTAAGGTTAGTGAAGGATTAATAGGGTTATCTTCTGCCAGAGGAAATTTAGGGAGGAGTAAGAGTTGGTTTCATTTCTATAAGCCCAAATAAGTAATATGAGATAGAAAAATAGCTAAGAATTTCAGAAGACAGAGACAAGAGGGGTGGTTCTTTTTGAGGGGATCAAGGAAGACCTCAAAGAGAGACTAAAATAATTTAGGGTGTGGTTTTAATTCAGTAGACAGAAGAAGAAAAAGAGATTTCAGAGGTCACAACCTCAAATGCCCATGTCTCCAGAGAATGGGATTTTGATGTCTGCCTAAAATTGTAGTGTAGCACGTCTGGCTCCTTGGTATGATTTTGCATCTCTTTGTTTTCAGGCCCAGCCAACTAAGCACCCTCTACAAATTACGCTGAGACCCATAGACCTATTCTGCAGTGGTTAATGAAGATGGTAATGAGATTGGGCTGAACTCTGATCCCAGAAAGCCCCCTGTAGACACCATGACCTCCTTGTAGTCTGTGATGCCACTCACTACCACCTTTTGTCAGTTTTGCCATTGCAATCTTTGACAGTTTTCAATCCTAATAACAGTGCTCACATCCAAGCCTATTTTATAATTAATCTTACAGACAGGCTCCCTTCAAACTCTATCACACAATTCCCTGAGATGCCAACATATACAGAACAAACGATGCATTTATTTCACGTACTATAATTACAATTCTATTAGAAAACCAGTTAAGAATTGCTAACATTTTTATCCTCATAACTCTAGGCAGCATATCCATTTATATTCATAGCTGTGGGGCTGATGGCTTTGTTAGGAAATGAGGTTATAATTACCAGTAATTTTTCTAGAATCACAGAAACAAAATATTTTACAGTGGGAAGGGGGCTAAGAGATCATCTGATGATAACACTAATATTTGTTCAACAGTTTTACAGTTTTAAACCATTCTCATTTGCTCCATGAAATACTCTGGGCAGGAACTGCCACCATCATTCTGCAGTTGAAGTAACAGTGTTTTAGAGAAGTAACATGACTTGCTCAAGGTGACACAACTAGCTACAGTGGGGCCTTGACTTACGAGTGTCCCGACTAACGAGTTTTTCAAGATACCAGCCATCTCTCGGACGATTTTTTGCTTTGAGTTGCGAGCTAAAATTCGGGTTACGAGCCAGCTTCAGATACCCCACTGCTAGTTGGTGCAGCGAACGTCACAGTGAACGCCACAACATCAGCCCAGCATCACGTGTCTCACTTGTTCACTTTTTGATTTGACATACGAGTAATGTGAGTTACGAGCTCCGTCACGGAACGAATTAAACTCGTAAGTCAGGGCCCCACTGTATTGGCACACGAGCCTGGAACCCAGGTCTTCTGGTCCTTAGATTTCTACTAGTCTAATTACTCCACCGTGAGTGCTTCAGTGTATGGGTCTTTACAGTGTGAACACTCTCAGAAGGTTGTTCAAGTCAAACATCAAGGGACTGAGAAGTATAAATATTTGAAGCACGTGGGTATTAACAAATTTGGGAGAGCTGGAATTATAGCCAACAGCGAGAGTGCATGCCTAGTCAAAAAGCAACAACACAAAACATAATCCAAAACACTCTTCTGGCTGAATATATCGTGTACTAGTATGTAAACTGAATTTGCCTTTAGGCTGCCAGACTATGACCCTTTAACAATTTAAAAGGAAAGTCACTCAGTTCAGGTCCCCTCAACCTCTAGAATTTTAGTTATCTTTGTGAGAATGTTTGATAATTTTCTTCCTATACTTCTTTGCCAAGTACTCAAATCTTCAGGTTTTTATATGTGATTTGCAGAATCACATTTATATCACGGAAGCTTTTAGGCATATGGTTATCATGATCATCAAGAGGCAGAGTTGAAATTACTATAGGAACTCAGAAAAAGGAGGTTTTCCTGGGGGCTGATATGATTAACAGAGGCTGCCATGACAAGATGGTACTTCAGTTGAGATTTGAAAAATGGGTAGCTCTTGGCCCAGCCAGTGGTTGAATGTCAACCCATGAACTAGGAGGTCATGGTTCGATTCCTGGTCAGGGCATGTGCCTGGGTTGCAGGCTCAATCCCTGGTAGGAGGCATGTAGGAGGCAGCTGATCAATGATTCCCTCTCATCATTGATGTTTTTCTTCTCCCTCTCCCTTCTTCTCTCTGAAATCAATAAAAACGTACAAAAAATGGGTAGTTCTTCATTGATGATAAAATTCAACCAGTGGTCTCTTCCATAGAGTATGAATGTAAAAGATATTTGGGTCAAAAATATGGAATTGGTAGAGAAAATTAAATAATCTCTTTAAGGTGTAGAGCAGAGTCTATGATGGCAACCATAGATAGCCCTAATGTCAGATTTCTCTGTTCTGCTCTTTTGTTTTGACAACTCTATTAGATGTGGCTGCCATGAAACCCTTAATGACTGCAGGCAGTTGCCACCTCGGGAATGTTAGCATGGCAGCTTACTCTCAGGAACTCCTAGCGGTTTCTGCTTGCGTGGCTGACATAGTGTGCTGGCTTCATGCAAGCTGCTGATCTCCCTGTGAGTCCAGGGCCCCTTACATAAGCAGGGAAAAGAGCAAAATTCTATCACACAGAACCAGAACTAACCTTCAAAATTGTGTACTCCCTACGGTTACTACTATGAATCCTCCTGCCCCCTCAGAATCTGTGTCCCACTGGCCTTGAATTATATGATTTTCTGTTTGATACCCTGAACTTTGAAAGGCTGTGAAATCTTTAAAAAATCATTGATCACATAGTTCAGTCCACGCCCCAAGTAACTTACATGGAAATACAGTCCAAAGACTCAAAATCAAATTTTAAATATTATAATTGTTGTATGTTGCTGGAAACCAAGATCAACAGTAATTACTATAAATGCAAGAAGTCCACCAGAAGGCTGAGTTTGGGCTTTGATATTCACAGGGTGAATATTTACATTTTATTGCCTACTGCTGACTCAATGGCCTAAAGCAAACTCCCCCAAAACCTGATAATCTTACTGTTTACTAAACAATCACCACTGATATGTCTGTTTGCATTCCTAAAAGTCAATTGTGTATTCTAGTAAATAAAAGCAGATGGAACGGAGACTCAGTGGAACTTGACTACTACAGTTGAGTTTTCCCTGGTTTCCTCTCATAATTTCAAAATTAATATTTCTTGTCTTGTGTGTCAATTTGTGCCTCAGCTCTTTCTCCCAGCCTTTGAACCCGAAAGCCACACTGGCCGTGGCCTTTCACAGTATGTCTCTCCAGTGACATTAAAAGAAGACTCAGTTTCTATTAACATTGTCATATGACCCTTGCTCCTCTCCCAGCCTCTCATAGGCAGTGTGCATGCAATGCTCTTAGAGCAGTGATGGCGAACCTTTTGAGCTTGGCGTGTCAGCATTTTGAAAAACCCTAACTAAACTCTGGTGCCGTGTCACATATAGAAATTTTTTTTTATATTTGCAACCATAGTAAAACAAAGACTTGTATTTTTGATATTTATTTTATATATTTAAATGCCATTTAACAAAGAAAAATCAACCAAAAAAATGAGTTCGCGTGTCACCTCTGACACGCGTGTCATAGGTTCGCCATCACTGTCTTAGAGTCTGAGGGGCTTCTCCTCTTTTTCCTTTTATGTTATGTCAGTGATCCTAACATATTTTATTAAGTCTTTCCTCTCCTATTTCTTTATTCTGGTTTCATCTTTTTTAGCCTATTAATTTACTTCTATAACAAAACATTGAGACTCAGTCTGAAAAGGCAGGACGTTCTTCAAGGGCAGTATGGAATGAATTGCGGAGAGACTGTGAACGCACTTGGCTTTCACCATAGCTGCCAATGCTTTTATAGAATTGCCTATTTCTATGGAGTTAGCTCTTTAAAGTATGATACTTAATGTAATAAAAATCAACATCATTTTATCTGCCAGCAGCTCAAAATTAATTAGACACTAATTAAAATAATTTCTCAATGCCTCATTCCACTGTGAACATGGGCAATGAAAGTACCATTTTGTATGCAAGATCCAGAGGTTGGAAATCACACATTTAAACATGGGAAGTGTGTATCCAGCTCCAAGCATTGCTGGATAGGTGTCTGAATTGGAAATGATCGCAGAGACTACCAAGCCCTGTGTTTCTCACCCTGCAGCATATGTAATCCAGGGGTGCACCAGAGGATATATAAAGCTACAAGGAAACAGTTGTCAACGTTATGGAGAAAACAACTGTATTCAACAGGGAGTGCAGGATTTAACAAGTAAGTTTTAGAGTAAAACAAGCATAGATACATTTTTCAGTAAAATAAACAATTGGAGGCCATTTTTAAGATATATAAATTTGAGATTTTTGCATTGGACCATAGCAGAATATGCCCCCCACCCACCACATGACTGGAGTGTATATTCACACCTTCTTCACTTAGGACAGTGGTGTCCATGTCTGTGTACACACTACCATAACCCGGGGGTGCGATTTAAATGACAGTCCTCTGGTGCAGTGGATCTCAATCCCCACCTCAAACATAGTGGAATCAGAATCACTGGATAGAGTGCCAGGGCATTTGGATTTTCTTATTGTTGTTACTTGTTTTATTTTTAAACTTAAAGCTCCTTGGCCCCTCTAATGTGAAACCAGGATGGAAAACCCCTGACACAGGAGGTACATTTGTAGGCCCAACAGAAAAGCACTGCAGAGCATATTTTTTCATCTCCTATCTAAGGCACCTAATGCTCGGAAATAGGAAGGAATTCACTCAAGTCACATAGCATCTTGCTGTCAGAGCTGAAACTAGAATGCAGATTTTCTGATGTCTATGCAGTGGTTTTCTCTCCATTATGTTTATCAGCACAACAATTATAGTTGGCTAGTGTCAATTTTATAGATGTTAGCTACATGATGGCTGTTTAGAAAAAGAATCTCAAGCCTAAACCACTGAAGAAAGTATTTTCCTAAAAATTAAGGAACTAGGAGTACCTGGACTGACCCCCACAGATTATTTCCAAGGAAATAGTTTGACTTAGAAGAGGCAAATATCTCTCCATCCTGTATAATAAAAGCCTAATATGCTAAGTGTCTGACCATTCATTCAGCCGCTGTGACACACACTGACCACCAGAGGGCAGACGCTCTGACTGGTAGGTTAGCTTGCTGCTGGGGTCCAGCCCTTTGGGACTGGGTGAGATGGGCCGGACACACCCTGGAGCCCTCCCACGGTCCCTCCCCAGCCCCGATCGTGCACCTGTGGGGTCCTTCGGCCTGGCCTGCGCCCTCTTGCAATCTGGGTCCCCTCGGCGGAAGTTGGAGAGCCAATTTCAGCCTGATCCCCATAGGCCAGGCCGAGGGACCCCACCGGTGCACGAATCCGTGCACTGGGCCTCTATTTTATAAATGTATACATTTATTTTTTAAACATAATAAACATGCATTTAGGCACAACCCAGTGCTAGAAATCCCAAGGAAAGCAAAGAGGGTCATAATGTCCTAGGACTCTCAAGGAGGGTCATCATTTCCCAGGACTCTCCTAGTCCAGTGGAAATGCCAGTTGAGGCAAGGTAGAATGAAAGACCTATAACTCAGATGCAACACAGATGCTGGGGGATCAACAGGAGAGAAATGATGCTTTAGGCTGGGGGACCAACAATGTTTCAAAGAAAAGTGGGCTTTAAACTTGATTTTGAAGACTGAGGCACATGAAATTTGGGTGGAAAGATTGTGTATACCCCACCTACAGTAGCCAAAGAAAAGGTGGGGATGGGAATATGAAGGCCACTCAGGGGAGCTACATTTCACAAAAGGTTTTGCTCTCAAACAGGGTTGCTGAGTGCTGCCTTTTAAATGCACTGCAGTTTTGTACAAGCTTGTGCCTATATGAGACTCATTATAAATTTAGAAAAAAATCACCCACAGAGTAAGATACATAGTACATTATGTAACCAAACTCATACAATCATTCTTATGTACAGGTATAGGAAAGGAATGCTGAGCAAGTCTAAAGAACAAAAGAGAGGAAATCTATATGACTTCCTGGTCATTCAAATAGGACTACCTTTAAGGTAAGATTCTTAGCAGGGTGGTAAATTTCAAAAGATTCTTGCTTGCCAGAAGGATTTATGATTCTATATGGTGCACATTATAGCTATGTTTGCTGGGTTAAGGTTCAAGTGAGGTAGAAGAGTCATACTTTGCTCAAGAAAGTCCAGTTTAAAGTTCTCCTCTGAGATAAATATATCAATGAATAATAAGGGCTGATCCTAGGGTGTGTGAAGCACCAATAAACATTCAGCAATCATATGCCTCATAATCTATGCCAAGGAATAAATACAGAATGTGTGGAACAGAAGGCATGGGCCCACCATCAACCCAGCTATTTCAGGAGGTGAGATTATGATAACTGGTAAAAATGGGATTCAATGCACAGTTGAATATGAGCCCTCACTCTAACCAAAATGTCCTGTTTTATTTTTTCCTAGAAGTTAAGGAAGTAGGTCTGGCTGAGTAAGAATGAGGTTGATCGCTGGAGTTAGGAGTAAGATCTCCAGGAAAAGAAAGTGGAATCATTCCAGATCGCATTGTTTCTGATGTAGGGATGTAGGAATGTTGACCATTCTTCAGAAAAGCTGCAGAAAAAGAGCTCCTGCCTCACAGGACCCAGCACACCAGAACAGCAGCTGAAGTTACTGTAGGAGCTGTAGGCCTATCTTTCTCCTCACTTTTCCCCTGGCCCCTTTTCTCTTCTCCCTTTTTTCTAACTTTACATCCTAGGATTGTCTTTTTTTTATCTAGGAATAGAAGTAACTAAATTAGGATGGAATGGAAGTGTCATTACTATTGTAGTTGCTGCTGTCTTTTAAATGCACTGCAGATTTGTACAAGCTTGTGCCTATATGAGACTCATTATAAATTTGGCTTACTTTTACCATGAGGTATTCACATTGATATTAACAGTTAAATAAAAATAATTATATGAAAAAATAAAGAAAATAGTCCCAATTACAATAGCATAAAAAACAATATAATACTTAGGAATAAATTTAACCAAGGAAGTAAAAGATCTCTACAGGACACTTGGTGAAATACATCGAAGAAGACACAAATAAATAGAAAGATGTCCTGTGTCCATGGATAGAAATAATTAATATTGTTAAAATATTCATATTAACCCAAGCCATCTATAGACTCAATGCAATCCTTATCGAGATTCCAATGGAATTTTTTTTTTACAGAAGTTGAAAAAAACAATTCTAAAATTTATATGGAACCACAAGAGGCCATGAATAGCCAAAGCAATTCTGAGTGAGAAGAACAAAGCAGGAAGAATCACACTTCCTGAATTCAAGCTGTATTATAAAGCTATAGTAATCAAAACAGTATGGTATTGGTATAAAAAGACACTTAGATCAATGAAAAAGAATTGGAAGCCCAAAAATAAACCCATGCATGTATGGTCAACTAATATTTGACAAAGGAATAAAGATTACACAATGGAGAAAAAGATGGTTTGTTCAATAAACAGTGCTGGGAAAATTGGATATTCACATGTAAAATAATGAAACTAGACCCCAATCTTACATTACTCATAAAAATTAACTCAAAATTATTAAAGACTTAAATGTAAGGACAGAAAACATAAAATTCCTAGAAGAAAACATAAGGAAAGGATACAAATAAGTGGAAGCATATACTGTGTTCATGGCCTGGAAGAATCAACACCATTAAAATGTCCACACTACCCCAAGTAATGTATAGATTCAACACAATTCCTATCAAAACACTGATGGCATATTTCACAGAACTAGAACAACTACTATAATACAAAAAATTTTTGAAACCACAAAAGACCTTGAATAGCCTCAATAATCTTGAGAAATAAGAACAAAATAGGAGGTATCATGCTACCTAATATCAAATCATACTACAAAGATATAGTAGTAGTATATAGATGAATGGAGCAGAATAAAGAGCCTAGAAATAAACCCACACCTATATGGTCACATATTATTTGACAAAAAAGGCTAGCATACAAAGGGGGCAAAAACAGTCTATTAAATAAATGGTGTTGGGAAATTGGACAGATACATGCCAAAAAAATAAATAAAACTAGACTACCTTCTTATACCACATACAAGAATACACTCAAAGTGGATTAAAGACTTAAATACAAGACTGAAGCCATAAAACTCCATAGGAGAAAAAATGGGCAGTACACTCTTTGACACTAGTCTTAGCAGTATTTTTTCTGATATATTTCCTTGGGCAAGAAAAAAAAAGAAAAGAAAAAATAAATAAATGTGACATCAGACTAAAATGTTTTTGCATAGCAAAAGAAACCAACAAAATGAAAAAACAACTTACTGAATGGGAGAAGATATTTGCCAATGATCTATGTGATAAGGGATTAATATCCAAAATTTATAAACAACTCAGACTATTTAACATCAGAAAAACAAATAACTCAATGAAAGAGTGGGCAGAAGACCTGAATAGACACTTTTCCAAGGAAGACACACCGATGGCCAATAGACATAATGAAAAGTTGCTCAAATTCACTAATCTTCAGAGAAATGAATCAAAACCACTCTACAATACCACCCCACATCTGTGCACTGTTGGTGGGAAGGCAGGCTGGTGCAACCACTATGGAAAACTATATGAAAGTTCCTCAAAAACATTGAAAATAGACCTGCCTTATGACCCAGCAATTCCACTTCTGGGACCATATCCAAATAAACCCCAAGACACTAATTCAAAAGAATAGATGCACCTCTATGTTAATTACAGCATTTTTACAATAGCCAAGATATGGAAACAACCCAGTGCCCATCAATAGATGAGTGGCTAAAGAAAGCAAAGGTACATATAGACGGTGGAATACTACTCAGCCGAAAAGAATGAAATCTCACTTTTTGGAACAGCATGAATGGACCTATTATGCTAGGTGAAATAAGAAGGAGAAAGACAAATACTGTACCAAGTGATTTCACTTATATGTGGATCCAAAGAATGAAATAAACAAAATAGAAACAGACTCATAGATATAGAAAACTGAATGACAGCTGTCAGAAGGGAGGGGGTTTGGGGGGTCTGGGTGAAAAAGTGAAAGAATTAAATAATACAAATTGGTAGTTACAGAATGATCATGGAGATACATTACAACATGGGGAATATAGTCAATAATATTGTGATAACTATGTATGGGGCCAGATATGTGCTTGCAGCATTGGCAGTGGCCACTCTGTAAAGTATATCATTTTCTAACCACTTTTCTGTACATCTGAAACTAATACAGAATACTACTGAATATGAACTCTAATTAAAAAGTGAATAGAAAATAAAGAAGAAAGACCCTAACTCATAGAAAAAGAAGTCATATTTGGTTATCAGCAGTGAGGGGTGGTGGGAGGGGAAAGTGGATGAAGGTGGTCAAAATGTGCACACTTTCAGTTAGAGGATAAATGAGTAATAAAAATGTAATGTACAGCAAGATGGCTACAGTTAACACTGCTGTATGCTACACATGAAAGCTGTTAAAAGAGTAAATCCTAAAAGTTCTCCTCATAAGTGAACATTTTTATATCTATAGGAGATGATAACTGTTAACTAAATTTACTGTGGTAATCATTTTACAAAATATGTTAGTGAAATCATCATGCTGTGTACCTTAAACTTACATAGTCCTGCCTTCTATCAATTATCCTATATAATAAAAGCCTAATATGCAAATGACCAAATGGCAGAACCACCGGCGGAATGACCGGTTGCTGTGATGTGCACTGACCACCAGGGGGCAGATGCTCAATGCAGGAGCTGCCCCTAGCCCGCAGGCCCCAGGCCAGCCAAGGTGGGTGCCAGTGGGGTCCCCCAATTGTCCTACCGGTCACCCCACAGAGGGAGGCAACTGGTGGCAGTGGCGGGGGAGGGAGGCACAGGACTGGCAAGCGGGTGGTGCAAGGCCGGCCAACGTGGGTGCCACAGATTGGCCCTGATCACCAGCCAGGCTTAGAAACCCTACTCATGCATGGATTTCATGCACCGGGCCTCTAGTATCTCAATAAAACTAGGAAAAAAGCAGCTAACTGATGATTCAGAGGCGCAAACAATCTGAGCCAATTGAGAAGAAATGATGATAATACTACTTGGAAAGTGCAGAGGAAAGAGATCACTAGCCTTGAAGTAATTGGGGAAGGCTGCCTTTTCCTCCACAGCCTCAGTTTTCCCTGAGAGCGTCCATGAAAATCCAAAGCAAGACAGACAGCATGCTAGCTATGTGCAAACTCCCTGACACCTGGCCTTCAACACCTGAATATTCAAATAGCTGTAGAAGCACAGTGTGATTTGGGAAACCCAGATATTTCTCTGAGAAGATGCATTACCAATGGCCCTACTCCACTCCTTGAGGAACAGGGAGCAGGGAGGAGAGTTGAAAAACTGAGAATTTGGGTTTTTTAAAGGAAGCTTCATGCAGATGGCTGGGGAAAATGTATGCACAAGAATAAAAATGATTACCAGCAGAAAGAATCCCTGGAGACATAAGACATTCTGCAGGGACAGGTCTCACATGTGTCCTAATCTGTCACACGCTCCCCCAGATACACGTGCTCTGCCACCATCGGGGAGGGGGAGTTTGCTCCCACCACACTGTGAACCCTGGGGGAGGGACAATGCCCTGTGATTCTTTGTATCCATCGCTTGGTACCTAAGGGGTGAACTGTAGATGTTGGAAAGAAAAAAGAGAGAGAGAGAGAAGTAGGAAGATTCGCTGGCTAAACACCTGCTTCACAGACTTGCTATAAAAACAAAATATTTGTGAAAATGTTTTATGGTGTGTTTTGTACACAGTTTGCCCATAAGAAATGTTAGCTGAATTTGAATGTGACTAACTCTCTAGAAATGCTCATCGGAAAGGGAACAGAGCTGTTTCTGGGCATCTTTTAAAATCCCTGCCTGAGTGGAGACCGTGCATCCCTCATCCAGGTACATCTTCGCGTTGCTGAGGGGATCAAATGTGAGCTCCTTGTTTGTTCCTGGGCCTCTGAACAAAGAAGGCAGAACCTGCCGCCTTCTTTTCCTCTCATATCTTCCTTGTGAGCACGAGAATCGTGTTTGCTTGTCAAAGAAATGTTTTTCTGCCTCAATCTTCCAAAGCACTCAGCTATCTCTCTGACTTGCATCCTTTAGATACCTTCAGCTATAACTAATGCCTCTTTCCTGTTTTGAAAGACAAATTGCTAAAAAGCTTTCTAAGAGGCAATATATAAAAATGCTATTTTTTAAAAGTGAGGTGCGAGCATTTCCATTTCCATAAACTGTAAAATGCTTCATCTATCTTCTCCTACTTACTGTGCTCCATCTAGTCCCAGGAGTTTTCCAGATCCATACATGTCTATTATACAGATTGCCATGGGCGTGACGATGACGTATGCAAATGGAAAAACTACTGGTTTCTCGGAGCTTTTATAGCCAAACTTCAAAAACAACAACAACTGAGCAAACAATACAAATTGACAGAAACTCAGAGGCACAGACAACAGTATGTGGTTACCAGAGGGAAGAGAGGTGGGAGAGGATATAAAAGGTAAAGGGGTTCAATATATGGTGATGGGAAGGAGATTTGATTTTGGGTGGTGGGCACACAATGCAATATACAGATGATGTACTATAGAATTGTACACGTGAAACCTACATAATTTTATTAACCAATGTCATCCCAATAAATGTGAAAACAACAACAAACAAGTAATGTTTTATAGATGACTAGAGGCCCGATGCACGAAATTCATGCAAGAGTAGGCCTTCCTTCCCACAGCTGCTGGCACCAGCTTCCCTCTGGCACCTGGGACCCGGGCTTCCCTGGCAGCCCTGGCTTTGTCCGGAAGGATGTCTGGTCTATTTAGCATATTATGCTTTCATTATTATAGATGGTGGAGTGTGGGTAATCCGAGGGGGAGTGTGGGTAATCAGAGGGGAAGTGTAGACAATCAGAAGGTGAATGAGGATGAAAAAGAAGACGGATGGGTAGCAAAGATGGGTGGGTAGTTGTCCTAGACATTACACAGCACAGACTGATGGCTGAGCATGCATCTGTGAGCCTTCTGAAGGAAAAGGAGAAAGATCTCACAGGCAAAATTGTTGTGAAATGTGGGAGCATAGGAGGCTCTCCTTTGGGATCGCTCTAATAACAGATGTTGGCACCAGATTGTATACATATGTTTGACAAGTTGGGGGACCCACCACCTTTTAGCAGAATACTAGCAGCTTAATTGTATATGAACTGTAATTGCCACTAGGATTCATTTGTGGAATTCATTACGATGGATCACATATGGGTTACACATAATCTCGACAGGCATAGCTTTTAATGTCTAAACTACTTAATGTCCCTAAGTAGGCTCTCCTGACCCTGACCTCAATCTGCCTCCTCCAGGCCTTCCCCTCACTGCTCTGAAATTGGAACTTTAAGCTCCAAACACACTGAACTTTTTTCAGGCCCTTATTACTGGATTTTCATGGCTCTCTTGCCTATGCTTAAATGCCTCTCTCTTTAAAGGGTCAAAACAAGAAGTGTTTTATTTTACTCATACATAACCTTAATAAAAGTATTGTTTTTTTAAAAAATATATACCCAAACTATAAAATTCAGCTTCTTCCTTGATTTTTTGTGCCTGTTGGGGATCAACTTTCTTTAATTAGTCAACTATTTTCTAGAGCAGTTTTAGGTTCACAGCAAAATTGAGAGAAAAGTACAGAGACTTCTCATATACCCACTGTACCACACATGCACAACCTTCCCCGCCACCAGAGTGGCACATTTGTACATTTCAGGAACCTACATTGATACGTTATCACCCAAAGTCCATAGTTTACAATAAGGTTCACTCTTGGTGTTATACGTGCTATGGGTTTTGACAAAGGCATAATGGCATGTATCCACCATTGTAGTATTATACAAAATAGTTTTAGTGTCCTAAACTCTGTGCTCTGCCTATTCATTCCTCCTTCCCCTTTAACCTCTGATCTTTTTACTGTCTCAATAGCTTTGCCTTTCCAGAATACCATGTAGTTGGAATCCTACAGTATGTAGCCCTTTAAGATTGCTATATATTTCACTCAGTAATATGCATTTAAGGTTCCTCCATGTCGTTTTATGTATGGTTTTATAGGTCTTTCTTTCTTTTTTTTTTTAGCGCTGAATGGTATTCTATTGCCTAGGTGTACCACAGTTGATTTATTCGCTCACCTACTGAAGGACATGTTGGTTGCTTTGAAATTTTGGTAATTATGAATACAGCTGCTCTAAACATCCATGTGCAAGCATTTGTGTACACATGAGTTTTCATCTTGGGTAAATACCAAGAAGCTCAATTGCTGAATCATGTGGTCCCGATATGTGTAGTTTTGCAAGAAATTGCAAAACTGTCTTCCACAGTGGTGGCACCATGTTGCCTCCCTACCAGGAATGAATGAGAACTCCTGTAGCTCCATATCCTCCTCAGCATTTGATGGTGTTTATTTTGGATTTGGGCCATTCCAATAGGTTTGTAGTGGTATCTCATTGTTGTTTTAATTTATAATTCCCTGAAGATATGATGCTATTTTTTCATATGCTTATTTGCCATTTGTTTATCTTTTTTAGTGAGTTGTCTGTTCAGATTTTTTCCCTATTTTGAATAGAGTTATTTTATTTATATTGAATTTTAATGATATTGTCTTCCACTACCTGCTGAAAGATAAGAACATCTAACTCTAAGGTCTTATTTTTAATATCCAAAATTAATAGGCACTTCAAGATCACATTTGGAATAACATGAGGGATTGTAATCTGAAAGCAAATGGAGATGAATGCGCACGTGTGTGTACGTGTGTGTTGGGGGTCATATTGAGTGATTACTTTCCGTACAAAATTTCAGCAACAGAAGGGTGACCTCAGCCCAAGAGGAGCCAAGCAAAGCAGAGGATGTGGCAAATGAAAGAATGGCCTGTTATAAAGTAATAAAGAGTAGTCGCCATGAAATGTATACTTTCACCCTAACCCATTGATCCATTTCAGTTTCTGTAACCTTGTGGTTCTGTGAGGGACTTTATGATAAATTCAATCCTCACAGGCTTTCCTGACTCAGGGAATCTCATACTTGCCTCCTTTCTCATTCTACAGAGAAATGGAAATATTAATTTTACTAATAAAACCAAGACAAGTCATTCCTCCTAGGTTAAGGAGAAGCTGCCATCTAATTAAAAGAGCAATTGCTGCTACCATCTTAAGAGAAATGGGGGTGGTGGTCATTTATCAGGAGGAACATTACCATTTTAGTAAAGGCTGAGCTGAAATCACTGGAATACAATGTCCTCCTGTAATTGTTTTTATCTTAAAGAGACATGACCATCTAGTTCCGCCGAGTTTCACTTTTCCTAGAAAATCCTAGTGTGGATGTGGTATTCAGGTAAAATCAGTGATGTGAAAACAAGAGAAAATAATATTCTAATTTACATTTCCTCTGTGCTTTCCTCGCCATCCAATAGAGGAATTACTGAAGAGGGGCTCCCTGTTTGAATTTTCTGAAAAATGTGTGATCACAACTGAGAAACCAAGATAATGGCATCATTTTTTTAGACCTTTTAAGCAGGTATTTGTTTGCTTCCAATTTGTAGAAAATGACGTCAAATATCTCAACCAAGTAAGTGAGATGTATTAGAGAGATATTGTGCAATTTCTTAAAAGCCAAGGATCGCTAAAGGTCTAAAAGCACAGACTGGAAAGTCATTCAGGAGTGTGGCAATAACTACCTGCATCTTTCTCCCATCTTCTTCCCAAAGCATTTGGACAAACATCCCTGCTTGACAGCTCCGAGGTATCATTTCCTCTTTTCAAGCAAACAGGCCAGAATTAAACATATCTCAGTCCAAATGCTAAATACCTGAGTAAGAAAATCCAACTGATCCACTGCAAGTTAGGTGTACCCTGTTCTACTCAGTCAGTTATGGCCATGAGAGGGGGGTAGGATCACACCACATCAACACGGCTTCAAGGGCTCAGCCCCATGAGTGGCATTGGCAGCTGTCAGAGGAGCAAGACCGTTATGGGCTCATCACGCATTCACAAATTTACCTAGAGCTTTGGCCTGAGACAGTATTTCTCTCTCTGCAAGTCTCTATCCCAGTCAATAGTCATCATAATACTTAGGGATACAATGGTAAGTGGAATGCAAATTAATCCAACAGCTCTCAATGGTAACCCGTTTATCACCCACCTCACATATTTATTGTGGTTCTTTGATTTCTCTATGGTTGCCTTTTCTTATTTTCTTTTCCTCAAGAAGCAGATGTGCCCTCTGACAATAGGTTTGATATAGCATTGTCTTTGGTTTATCTCCAGATGTGGCCAATTTAATGGCTCAGTCATAGGATGGCAAATAAATGCTTTCCAGGGAGAAAGCAAATGATGACATTTAAGTCTTAATTGCTGCTTACAATAATACCCTTTTTAATGTTCAATTCAAATAAATTGATTCTAATTTTTTTTTAATTTCACTTAAGAGTTGAGTCAAAAATACAATAATTTACTTCTACTGCATTTCTTAAAATGAAATGTAATTTGTACGACCATTTTATATTCATGAAGAATGACTAACATGTATTTAGTTCTATCATAGTTTATATCTCATCTCCCACATACCTACTGATGTACAAAGGTTATTTCTTATTGTAACAAAAAGTCCTGTAAACATCTGTCATCCTGTATACCCCCACACCTACATAACAATAGGCTCTTAAATTTGTGAAGCATGAAATTAGCATTATTTTTCTCTTTGGAAGCTCTGGTGCCTGAAATTCTGCCCTCAAAATAGAAATTATTTTATTTAAAGAATGTGCTTCCAGGAGTCTCCCAAATACCACTAGAAGGAACAATACATTAATTCAGTAGCCAAGTAATGCACTACAGTTCAGCATATGGTAGAAGAGTGCAAGTCCATGTTAATAGACTTGTTCAAGGGGACCTGGGACACCTGAAGAAATGACAAACTCCCTATTGAGGAGGCTTCCAAGCTGAGGTTAAATGGCCACCTGGAAGAGGTAGTAAAATTAGGTTTATAGTTGTTTATATAGAAAATAATAATTAATAAATAATACAAAAATAAACTCTGTGTTTCACATATGCACACAATCAACCTACTTTTGCCCAATCCTGTATTAAATATGATGATTGCTGACATACATACTTCCACATATGAAATTATTTTAGTTTGCTTTTCTGTCCACACATCCATCCTATATTCAGTGTCTCCTACTATTATAAGCTCTGGGCAATCAGTTTGTTAACAAGAGGCAGAGCTGAGGAGATTATAATCAAAGGTTCTATGATTAGCCATTGGTATTATGACATGAAGTGGTTTATGAAAAATTTAGGCATGTAATTGCTCAAACAGTTGCAGATAATTATATGGTGGGAAGACTGCTAAATATGGGCCAGAAGATGCCTAAGTAGATCTTAAGGGTAGGGGCCCCAGGATAAAAGAGCCCAGAAAAGAACTGGACAATAGTGGAAATGTACTAGAAGTAACTAGAGAATGATGCCAGAATCCCAGGGTCATGAATACCCCTGCCCAGTGTTCAAATCTCCTCTAAACTGAGTCTCTCCCCCTTGTTAAGAAATAATATTCAGTGACAATTACTTTGTCTCCCCTTGATACAGCCCAAATTTTATTATATTCTAGACTAATATTAATAGTACTAGAGGCCTGGTGCACGAAATTTGTGCACTGGGGCGGGGGTTCCTCAGCCCAGCCTGCACTCTCTCCAATCTGGGACCCCTCGAGGGCAGGTGGACATCCCTCTCACAATCCAGGACTACTGGCTCCCAATCGCTCACCTGCCTGCCTACCTGATGACCCCTAACTGCTCCCCTGCCAGCCTGATCAACGCCTAACTATTCCCCTGCTGGCCCGATTGCCCCCAACTGCCCTCCCCTGCAGGCCTGGTCCCCCGCCAACTGCCCTCCCCTGCAGGCCTGGTCCCCCACAACTGCCCTTCCCTGCAAGCCTGGTTGCTCCCAACTGCCCTCCCCTGTAGGCCTGGTTCCCCTCAACTGCTCTCCCCTGCAGGCCTGGTTCCCCCCAACTTCCCTCCCCTGCTGGCCATCTTGTGGCCACATGGCAGCGGCCATCTTTGACCACATGGGGGTGGCCATCTTGTGTGTTGAAGTGATGGTCAATTTGCATACTGGTTGCAACTAATTAGCATATCAGGGCTAATTAGCATATCCCTCTCTTATTGTGTTGGAGTGGTGGTCAGTTTGCATACTGGTCATGACTAGTTAGCATATCCAGTCATGACTAATTAGCATCTCCAGGCTAATTAGCATATCCCTCTCTTATTATATAGGACTAGAATGAACAGCAACCACATCTAACAATCACTGAGTATATACTACATATCAAACATTGTGCTGTTAATTTGCATGTGTTATTTCATTTTAATCTGTACAAGTGCCCTCTGAGGGCATATTATTCCCACTTTACAGATGAGATCACTGCGGATCAGGACAGTGAAGTAATATGAACACAATAACAGTAAGTGGCCAAGCTGGGACTCAAACCCAGGCCGATCTAATATCAAAATCCTATCTCTGTGGTTTTTCTTTTTATGGGGTTAAAGTTAGTTTCTCTGGAGCTTCAACTAGTGAATCTGATTCTATTTTCTGGGTTTTTATAAAAGGTGTTCTGATCATATACTTGACACTACAGATATGTTCCCACGACTACATTGGTCCTCTCTTTTGATTAAATGTCACCATGTCCTTTATTCTGTATTCACTGGATGTACCTTACAAATGTCTCCCCTGCCTGGTCTCATGTGTTTCTGTTGTTAGAATTCAGTGTCATTCTCCTCAGACTCCCTGGAAGTGGTATGAGAACTGATCTGACAAGCACCAAATGGAGTAGAATCACCATTGTCATCATTACCATCCACGGACCTTTGTTCAAGGCCATTATCACCACAGAAAATAATATTAAAATTCAAATTAGAATTTACAAGTAGATTTAAATACACAATTTCTTACTTGGTTCTAGATACTATTTAATCAACTGAAGAACATTTAAGTTTTTTTAAAAAAATATATAAAATCCCTCCTTCTCATCAGACTGAGCAAGTAACACTGATAGATAATCTGAATGTACTTCTTTTTTTTCACTGAGGGTTGGGCTCTCATACCGTGCTCCCTTTGCCCATCCTAGAACTCATGAGAATATTTGAAAAGCTAATTAGAATCTCTCCACACCACATGGTAAATTACATATCCCTGTTACCAAGAAAGCTACAAAAATGGAGTCCTGCAATCTGTTTGATACAGTGAAACAACTCAGGCCTTTGAAGAGCAGCAAGTTGATTACCACTCAGGGGAGAGCAGCAACCAAAACCAGAATCTTTGAACAAGACAAAATACTGGATTTTAGATGATTTTTTAAAAAAATCAGTGCCAGATTCTTATTTAAAAAGTAATTATTAATCCCTTGGAGTTATGTTTAGCTCTTTTAATACTAATAACTGAGCGCAGCGTCTAAAAATTATGTTACCTCTTTAATTTTTATATCTACGACTCCCGTTTTCTCTCATAAAATAGGTAGGAGAGGTATTATTTCCCTCAAATGGCTATAAAGAAAATGAGACACAGGAACAATATTTATAACTTACAAAGAGTTTCATAGTAATAACATTAACAACATTAGGGTGACTTACAACAGGACAGATATTACTTGAACTGAGAGCAATGACAAAATAATAAAATCTATATAATTAGGATATGGAGAAGGGTATTATTGTACAAGAAAATCCAGACTAACAAAAGCTACTACTATTTTCTATGAAAATTAACTCCAAGCTTACTGGCAGCCAAAAGGAATGAAGGAAAACCTATGGACTCCATAGGAAACATCATTTAAAGAAGAAAGGACACCAATTCATTGGGCAAGAGAAACATGGACCATAGAAGTCACAGAACTGACTGCATGAAATATAACAAGAAATTTAAATAAATATAGAACCATACACTTTAAAGTAGAAAGGAAATTGAGATCTTTTTATGTAACCTCATTGTACAAACAGACAGACTTGTGCAGAGATAAGGGAAGTACATTTCCCAGGGATGCTAAAGGCATGAAATGGATAATGCTAGCATCAGGACCTCAGAGTCCCTCATATTTTCCATGCTATTGTATTACTTAATTACTTTGAAAATGCATGTAGCTCCTTCCTGGAAGAAGAAGAAGGAACACATGGGTCTTGATTCCTAGTCCTGTGCTAAGTACTCAAATTATAAAACCAAGCTAGCTCAGATTAAATAAAGGTTCAAATAGCTTCCCCCTTTTCTTCTCTTTTAGAAGTCTAAATTTAGAGAGCTATGTTTAACTAAGTCTTGGTTAAGGAGTAGAAATAAATAAATAAAATGATAGGGCACAAAGTCTCTGCAGTTCTCAAGAGACAATATGACAAAGGAATGAGAATTAATAATTTGTATATACCAGTTTTAACCACAGAAATTTCTGTGGTTAAAACTGTTATAAACAAAAACCAATGGTAAGTGGATTCTGAGTAAGTGCCAGGCACTGTATGAGGTACTTAAATAATTATCTAATTTAATCTTCATAGAATTTTTCTAAAGTAGGATCCCTATTTTACAGATTAAAACAAAAGAAAGGCAAAGAGATTATATACATTTTGTAGGTAAGGAATTAGAGGCAGAGGTTATATACATTTTATAGACATAACTTAGGGATGAAACCAGAACTTGAACAAAGGTGTGCCTGACTCAGAATCACCACCTTTCTTGCTTTGCTGTGGCATGACAAGAATCCAATTAATGGGAGATGGAGTCTACATGTGGGGGGTGAGATTGAGTGGGTCGGGAGTGGCAGGAAGAGAATCCCTAAGAAACCATACCAGGATCCTTGGTGTATGCCCTATGTCCCCAAATGGGAGTAGGGCATAATTCATTTAAAATTTAATGAATTATTTTCTGTTTTTATTTTTTGATTATTTTTGAGCTTTTTGTGCTTTTTCTATCTCTCTCTCCCAATCACTTCCTCTCTTCATGATTGGGAGAGAGAGATAGAAACATCATAATGAGAGAGAATCATTACTCAGCTGCCTCTTGCACACGCCTTATTGGGGATGGAGCCTGCAACCCGGGCATGTGCCCTGACCAGAAATCAAACTGTGACCTCCTAGTTCATAGGTCAACACTCAATCACTGAGCCACGCCACTGGGCTCGCTTTTTATTTTTGCTTCTAGTTTTTACTTTTCCTCACATAGAAACTAAGTTTCTGTTTCCAGGAATGAAATGAGTCCTTACCAATATGGGGAGTACCTGTTCCTGTAGGGGAACCAATTCAGAAGTCACAGGCCATGCAACTAGAACAGCAGGACTGCTGCTCTGAGGGCATCAGGTGGCTCTGGTTTAGGGACCTCCCACCCATGTACCCACTGCCCCACAGTTTGTGCGGTCACAGCCTTTGCACAAACTTTCACCACCAGGAAAGGATATAACTTCTTCCTTATGTCTGGCCTACCTGTTTATGTACCCTGTACATATTTTACATAATCACAAAATAAGATTTTTTTTTTAATTTTCAAAATCAAGAGCAAAAGGAGACGGATGGATTCAAGTGCACGTCAAGTGCACATAATCGCGCAGAGAGGAATTACTTCAAGGGATTTTGAAGTGCAGCGATGTGGCAGTACATCCTTTCGAGACATATCCGAACAACAAAGGAAACTGCAAAGAAGTCTCAGCAGCTTTTAATTATCTTCCTGTTATTGAAAATACTATGGCAATGTACTTCTGATACAATTATACATGAATTATAGGAGAGAGCAAAGAACATCCTCAGGAATCAAGAATTTCAGCATGAGAGAGGTGAGTATAAATATAAAATCAAAGAAGTTAAAGTCCTGTAATCCTAAATTTGAATTGGAAATACTAGTTTATAGTAAGTGATAGGTCTTGGCAAGGATCTTCAGAAGTGGATTGTATAGCTCTATCCGGGGACACATAATAGTGACTTTGTGGATAGGTCTTTTCCTGTCCACTGAAAAGACCTATAAATGATACATACCTAGTAGCAATGAGCACCCCTAGTGTCTACATTGTAGCCTCCAAAATAATTTCCTAACCAAAAGGAACCAGGGTGCTTTTAAAGAAAAGGTTGATCTTAGGTTTGAGATAAGAAATACATAAGACCCTAGAACTTCTTGTCATGTCATAAATCAAAGAAGTTACTGATTACTATGAGGGGCATGTCAAAATGACTCAGAAGCCAATTTGAATGGGTCCAACTAGGGGCATTATGGGACATTATTCAATAAGAATAATATCTAAAAATTAATTACAAGAATATCACACTAGGCAAAACCCATTTTATTAGAAAAATATGAAATATGTAACTCATGAAAACAGCATTTTTTCAGATTTTAAATCTGATTTTTGAGTAGGTAATATATTCACAAGGTTCAGAAAAATGTAAGTATACAGAGTCATAGAGTAAAAGACCTCCTTTCCTCTCTCTTCCTAATCTCCCCACCTGCCTTCTCCCCTGTGGAGTCACTGTGGTTAGTTTCATGTATCCTTCCACAGTTTCTCTAGGTGTATACACACAAATTTAAATACAGATTTATATCTCCCCTTAATAAAAAGATAGCATTCAATCAGAAATAAAATATAATAACTGCAATGGCTTTAAACTTATCTAATAAAATTACAAACATATCTAATAAATGTATAACTTTATAATAAAACAAAACAATAGCATGCAAGAAAAATGTATTGCTTAGCTTTAGAGTATGATAAAAACAAACAAAAAACCCACAAGAGTTTACCAGTTTGAAAACTAGTAAGTAAAATAAAAAATGAACCAAATATCTATCTTGCCTTTTTTTTTATGAACAGTAACTTCTGATAGTCAATGAGTGGAAATTCCAGCCGACCCTTTTCAATCTTTTTGATGCGGACAGCAATCAAATAGAGTCACTATTATGTACCTCCGGATAGAGCCATACATTTCACTTCTGAAGATTCTTGCCAAAAAACACTGATTGTTTTTACAAATCACAGAAAACACAGGTGACAGAAAATGTGAAATCAGCGGAATCAAAAAAATATAAGAAACTTTGTACAAAACCAAATTGTTTCTTCAACAAATAAGTTAGCAAAAAAAGAGATGGAGAACCTATCAATCAAAAAACTTAAGATACATAGAATCAATTAAAATGTAGAGACCTTAGTTTTATGTTTTGAAGAATTTGTGAAAAGCAGAAGTGAAACACAAGGACAGCTTTTGGGACAATCAACTAAGACAAGTTGAATATTTTTGTAATTGTTTATATTTAGATGTGATAATGATATTGCAGTAATATTTTTGAAAACAAAAACACAGGCATGTTTGTAGATGAGTTGATAGGATTTATTAAAAATTACCCAATATGGGGGTATACATACAAAACAAGATTGGCCATAGTTGTCTTATAAAAAAAATTGAGAACTTTTCTTATTTTCCATTGTCTAAAATAAGCACTGAGATTATGTGATCTTTGCACCTTTGACATAGTTCCCCTGGGAATCATCTGGATCTGGTGTGGTGTTTTTTTTTCATATTTTTGAGAATTAGGAGTAGTATAGCTTTAAGTGTACGCCTTTTGAGGCTACACATGACTTTGATCTTGTTCTGCTACTTCCCAACAGAATGCCTTTACATTTGTTACTTAAGCTCACCTAGTCTCAGGTCAGTAGCACAATGAAAGTAATAATGCCTAAAACCCAGGACTATTGTCAAGATTTTATTTCTTTCCATTATCTAGGATATATATGCATAATATTTCTTCTCTCCCTCTCCTCTTTGTCTAGTTAATGCTTACTGAGCCTTCCTATGTCAATGCTCATTATTACTTCTTGAAAAATCCATCCCTTTTTCTTCTTTGCATGTTCCTATAAACCATACACCTCTCCTTTGTAGCTCTTATCACAATTTCAAGTTTGTATTTGTTAGTTGATACTTGAATCATATTCCCTGTAGACTCTAAACTCCATGATGTCAAGGATAGTATCTATCATCAGCCCTGATTCTCCCTGGCAGCTAGCATATTCAGCAAACATTAGTTGAATAGATAAATGAATGAATAAATAAATAGGCACATGGATAAAGTGCTGAGCATAGTTTCTGAATCAGAGCCCACACTCAATAAATGCTGGTTGTTACTATGACCTCCATTGTTATTGTTTTTGGTATTAGATTTCTGTAGTAGCTGAGAAGAAAGGGATAGACCTGTTAAGAAAAACACAGGGTGTTAAATGTAGGGCATCGAATATAGGGCAACAAGATTTAGAGCAGTTCTCCAAGCTCAGTAGGAAACAAGAAGTTTATATGGTAGCTGAACAGAAACCCTATAGTTTAACCTTTTCATCATGGAGCTGTGGTTTGGAGGACCACTAGCCCAGGCACAGATATACAAGGACTAAGGTATGACCTTAAAACCCAATGTTCTCTTACCAGTGTAGGTAGAATGGGGCTGGGAAAGGCAGAGAGTACATTCTTCACCGTAGTTACCCCACCCTGAGAAGCATGGTCTCCCCTAAGTTCTCAATGAGTGTGTTGAGTTGATTTTAAATGAGTTGTATTTAGTTGACCAAGAAACAATGACATTTTATCAGAAAATGCTGATCACAAAAGGAACAAAAGGTTAGGCCTTTGGTTTTAAAAGTTTTGTAAAATGAAAATATGTGAAATGAATGGACTGATCCACTTTCATGACTATTATTTTACCAAACTTCACCCTCTGCTTTGAGATACAGAGGAGTTAAAAAAATGAACATAATTTTTGTAGACTGCTGAGAAAAAAAAACTAAAATATATCCCTATTCCATCTGCTAAAAGTTTGTTTTAATTCATCTAGTTGGAAATGATTTATAAGTATTTTGTAAAGCATCTAAGGCAGTGTTCTTAAATTTTGCAGGTTATAGTTCTCTTTGAGATCCCAAAGATAAAGACACTTCTCAGAAAAATTCCAATACAAACACAATTTGCTTTAGGTTGTTCGTGGAATCTTTGGAGCTTACACAGATATCACAGGGCAGGAAGAGCTATTATGGAGCTATGGCTGCATGACTGTGTGTGTTCTGTAGATTAAATCTAGCTTTTCACAATGTGATGGCTTTCATATTTGTAGGTCTACTGATTAATGGTCAATATATACTTCTTTATTAATGATTATACCATATGGTTTAAACTAATCATTTCAATTCCTTGCTACAATGAAAACAAGCTGTATATATATATGTATCAATACAAGTTTTAAAATAATTTAGGTCAAACAGCATATGATTTATTGAGTATGGTTTAGTGTTATTGATTATGGTTTAGTGTTATCCTCACACTCTTAGGAATATATATATAAAATGCAAAATAATTATATATTTTATGGATATATAAAATGTGCAGTAGAAAATAAAACATTCACAGAAATTGCATATACTCAAATTCATAATAATGTTTACTTCTGGGCAGAGAGGAAGGGAATTGAATACAAGTAGAATAGAGGGGATTTTAACTGCAATGTTTTCTTCATAAAAAGGAGAGAGAACTGGAGCAGATATGAAATTAAAACTTGATAAATATGGGCTGGTGGGTACCAAGTGGTTCATAATGTTATTCTTCCTCATTGTCTATATAAAGATTTGAAAAATAAAAATAACACACTGTCTAGCTCATAAGGATGTCATTAAAAACAAATAAAAAGGTAAGTGAAAGTGCTTTGGAAAATGCAAATGTCAAATAAAACTTAGATGTGTTTCCCCACCTAAATTCTATTCATCTTATTAAGTTCAACCCAACAAATATTAAGCAGAGTTACTATCCAATGATTAGACTCAAAGACTAAAATGAATATAATAGTCACAGACTCCAGATTCTATGGGGCCTTACTATTCAACATGCTCAGTAGAATCCAAAATGTTATCCTCATACTCAGGAAGATATATAAATTGGAGTAAAAAAAATGTTTAATTTGTTAGATCACCAGGCACTCACGATGTTTCAACCATAAGAGCATCCTTTTTGTTATACATATTTTGTGAAATATTTTGTTGGATCCACTGCTAAAAATTTACTGAAAATTGTTGATCAAATCTTTTCACTTTTCTAGGACCCAAGCACTAGATGGAAACTTGTTGCTTTTGCTGCCAATCTTTCATTTCTCCTTATGCCACCAGAGTCCTGATTTTGTTTGGAATAACACCCTTCACACACTGGATACTGTTTGCTGAGATGGCATTGAAAACACTTCTGGGTGGGAGGGGAAGCTTATCCAAACCTGGAAATCAAGCCATGTTGAAGGTCATGGGACCCCAACTTCTTCAACTCAGAGCTAATCCTGAGACTTCTACATGAGCACTTGGCAGAGAGGAGGTTCTTATTTCCTCTAAACTTAAAACTGATCATGAAGCATGGAAATCTGAATCTTCCAGAAGCCACCTTGCCAATATGAGGGCCCAGAACTTGCTTGGGACACTGGCACTGCCAAATGGAGCTACCAGAGAAGACAACAGAGTCAAGAAACGGAAAGGCATGAGGTCCTAATGATATTACATGAGCCTTGGATCTAGCTGGGACTGCACTATTGAGCCACCTGAAACAATAAATTCCCCCTTTATATAAAGTCTTGATTTATTGTTGTTTACACTTAAAATAAAAAATGTCCAAATCAAGTGTTTTACCCCAAGTGATAGGAACTTAGTGTCATATGTTAGTTCCATCTCTGGGCTGACTTTAGAAAGTTCTTCATGATTAGCTAAAAGTTATCTCCTCTACCTTATGTTATCTCCTCTACCTTACACCCATTGCTCCCGTTCTTTCATTTGAAATCAGATGTCTCATTGTTCATGCAGATCTATAGATATTTGGATATTATACCCTCTGCTCATCTGTCCTCTGGCCACTCACTGTCCAGAGTTTCTTACACATTAAAACTTCAAGCCCAAACTCTGAGCTTACCTTATCCGCAAAATATTTTTAATAGGCCCTCTAAAAATGACTATTTTTGTTATGTTGCACAATCGTTGGAATGCAAATTCAATTATCTTTAGATGTCTACACACAAGTTGAACTTTTTTCCTTTCTTGAGCTTCTCAATCTGCTTATAAACTGTGATTACTTGAATGGGGAATGATTAATACATTCCATTTATACAGAATAGTGCAAGCCCACTTATCACAGAACAACATGGAAACAGCTGCCAAACCTATTCACTTCATTCTTCATGGAAAGGGAACAGCTGCTGAGTGTTTCATAAATTCCTAGGGAAAGATAAAGAAATTGCAATGGAAACCTTTTCAAAGCATAAAGTATATTTTCCCAAATCCTTGAAAAAATAATTGTAGAGAGTGGTAAAACCAGGCAAGGTCTTAAAAGTTAGCACACAAGTTCCAGAGAAGAGACTTTGCCAAAGTCAGACAGAGATAGCAATAGATCTCAGATCTGAAGACCTTCCCATTCTGTTTTGATGCTAATTTCACACAGCAGCATATGATCAGTTATCAAAGAAATCATTCCACTATCAAGTGCATTGGATGGTAAGGAAAGAGATAATAATAACATGTGTTCTAAAAAAGTAAGAAATGGAATCTATAGGCAATTTGTGAGCTTGGCCAATGGTTGAGATTTAGCCAGAAACTCCATCTCCAGTCTGCCTAAATTCCTAATATGAACAGTAATCTAGGTAAAATAAGATTGTATGAACCAAGGGAAATTCTGAGTCACGTTGCTTAAACATCCATGCCTGCATAGATGTATCAAACATTTCTGAGTACCAGAGCAAGGCACTGTGTTGAATATGTCATCAATGTTTCTGAGGCAGGTGTGGAGGTGGGTGGAATGATGCATGGCCTCAAGAAGTTTGCAAATTCTGAGGAAGTTCTTAAGCTATAAATACATTTTCCATGTTAACGAACAATAAACGTAGAGTTACATTTACCTCATGTGGAACTCTTTTTGTCCCAAGAACATAGTAGACTACACTGGCCTTATGTATTTGCTACATATATATTAGGATGAAAAGTTGAGAATCTTAAATTATGGCTATACATGCTGTCTCTCCTCGTTTTTTTTAATTTCAAATACTACTCATCTTTAAAATCTATCCCAATTCTCTTCTCATCTACAAAGTTTTCTTTGAAGTCTCCTCCACCAACATTAACCTTTCTATGAGCCCTTGTAAATGCATTTCTGGCATATTTTTTGGATGTATAAAGCATATGCTGTCTAATGCAGTTACTTAACTGCTTTCTACATTAGGGCTTATTTCCCCAGCTAGATTGAGCATCTGGTAAATAAATGCCTTACTTTTTCTTCCAGTTCCTAGAACAGCAAAACTTAAATGCTCTATGTATTCAGAGGAGGAAATGAGCAAACGCTATGTCCCCAGGGCCAATCAAGTCTACTCCAGAGACCTTCTTCTGCTGGCCATCCAACCTCAGTCATGACTGAGTTACTAGATGATGCACCTTAAGTACAGGGGCTAATTTTTATTTCAGTTTTGCCACAGTTTTCCTAGATGAGGAAAGGCCCTTGTTTTGCTTACTTTATCCACTATTAGCCTGGGGGATGTGTGCAGAAGAATGAAATTTGGTGATAAGAAATAATTAGGACCAAATTAGTCAAAATGCTATAATATTATCTGATATTGAAGCACAACATATCCCAGAGAAGTATAATCTAAGCTAATAGAGCAGCCACTGAAAACTACAGCCAGCTCATCAACTATCTTACCTGAAATTGTAAGGAATTCCAACAATCTGGTATATGCAAGGAGCATGAGAGGTTTTTCAATGTTGTCAATGTATGTGTGGAGGCCCTGCTTTGAAGAATAGTTAGAGAGCTTAGTCAACTGCAAAAGTGATGTCTCGGTAGTTGAGGAAAAGAGGACTGAACTGTAATGATCCTTAATAGAACCTTAGTAGATTACTAGCAAGTCTTAAACATATAAATGTCAAAACAATTCACCATAGCTAAGATTTGGAAACAGCCTAAGTGCCCATCAGCAGATGAGTGGATTAAAAACGGTGGTACATCTACACCACGGAATACTACTACGCTGCGGTAAAAAAGAAGGAATTCTTACCATTTGCAACAGCATGGATGGAACTGGAGAGCATTATGCTAAGTGAAATAAGCCAGTCAGAGAAAGATAAATATCATATTATCTCACTCATTTATGGAATATAACAAACAACATAAACTGATGAACAAAAACAGATCCAGAGACAGAGAAGCATTGATTAGACCGTCAAACCTCAGAGGGAAGGTAGGGTGGGGGTAAAGGGGAGAGATCAAACAAAGGACTTGTATGCACACATATAAGCCTAACCAATGGACACAGACAACAGGGGGTGAGGGAATAAGTGGAGGTAGGGTGGGGGGCAATGGGGAGATAAGGACACATATGTAATACCTTAATCAATCAATAAATGTCAAATATGTGTGTGTATATACATATGTGTATATACTATATATACATACATATTTTTATGATATCTTATGATACTTTACCCATTAAAAAAAGGTTTTTATGTTTGAACACTTAGGTCCTGTTAGGCAAGGAACCTACCTGGAGAATCTCCTCTTAGGCAGAGGCAATTTTTTAAAAAAGACATTAGCCAAGATTAAATGTTTGTGAACTGCCCTCAAAGGAGCCACCTTTATGGAGAATTTTTATCTTTTTTTGATCTACTTCATCTCTGACATAATTAACATATGTTAACTGAAATAGAGTAAGAGACAAAACAATACAACAGGGTCCACTTAAACCCAGTGCACAGCTGAAGCCTAGCGGAGGAATGCTAATTCGGTTATTAAATGGCAACATATATTTGTTCTAAATGAGTGGCTGGATCTTATGAAGTGTCAAGTCTTTGCAGAATATCACCTGCTAAAAAGAACTGGCTATAAGGGGGTGCACATTTCAATTTCTCAAGAAAGAGAGACAATGTAATTTATCTGACACCTGGGAGTAAGCAAAATTCTCACCAGATTTCTCTCCAATTCACAAATGTCCTGTTCCTTTCTGCCTCTAACCCTTTGTACACATTGATATGTAGTCAAAGTTGCCTTCCCTTCAAGCTGGAAGACTATAGAGATTGTGATTCAAACCAGAAAAAATTTTATAATTAGAGATAATGCTGAAAAGTATAACATATAATATTGAAATGATTACTGACTTTTAAATTGGTTTTACTTAGGGTTCTATTCCAAAACTATTTTCAAAAATAAAAGTATTTATTAAAAATATAAAGTCAACATTTCTTTGTACACTTAAGCACAAAATACTAAAACTTTATATTAATTAAACATAAAAATAAAATAAGCTGAATTAGCTTTAATCAAGTACTTTAATCAGTTTCTTGGCCACATATGCCCTTAAAAATGTGTCACTGGTACTTTTTTCTGATGAATGTATTTTTTCCAATAATATGGATTTGTTATAATTACATGTTCATGTAAATTTCTTCAAAGCTATATTTTTGTGTTTACTAAATTTGAAATCTTTGACAACTTCACTGACTCTTCTCTAGAAAGAATTTTTAAAAATTGAGTTCAGAGAGGAAGGGAGAGGGAGAGAGAGATATAAACACCAATGATGAGAGAGAATCATTGATCAGGTGCCTCCTACACAGCCCCTACTGGGGTTTGAGCCCAAAACCCAGGAATGTGCCCTGACCGGGAATCAAACCATGACCACCGGGTCGATGCTCAACCACTGAGCCACACTAACTGGGCTCAACAACATTTATTGAAAGTATTACCCAATCCTTTATTGAGTTGCCTTGGCACATTTGTTGCAAGGTAAAAACATATATGTGCGAATCTATTTCTGCACTCATTAGTCAGTAGTTATTTTATGAAGACTTTGTCCAAGACAATGATTCAACACTGGGAGCTGCAGAAGGTATTGTTGTACATCTACAGAACTTCTGTGAAATCTGACTTCTCTTTAGATATCTGGTTCTCAAACTTGCATGTACACTAGACTATTCTGGAGGGTTTATTAAAACAGATGTGTTGGAAGGAGATTCGACTTTGGGTGGTGAACACACAATACAATATATAGATAATGTATTATAGAATTGTACACCTGAAACCTACATAATTTTATTAACCAGTGTTACCCCAATAAGTTCAATAAAAAAACACACACATGGCTGAGGTCAGACTCCAACTTCAGTAGGTCTGGGTTGGGGGTCAAAATTTGCATTTTTAACAAATTTCTAATAAGAAATCAAGTAAATGTTATTTAATTTTACTCATTCTCACTTCTTAGTTTTGCTGTGAATGTACAGCAAATGAAACAATAACTGATCTTATATGGCGTGTATTAGCAGAAAAAAAAGCTTTGCAAGCAGCTAATGTTTATACACTATTATCATCAGTTATTTCTAATAAAAAATCAATTCATTCTGGTCATGATTCAAATTGTTATCCAATTCATGGAATCAAAATAAAACTTTTTAAACTATATCTGCCACTGGTGAAATGTGACATTATTTTGATTGTTAATTCAATTTAAAATTCATCACTTTGGATAATTTTTGTAGGGATAATAAAAATGCACATTTTGCTAGGACATCCCATTATATTCTTACTGAATTGAGTTATATTTATGAAGCTGAAATGTACTTGGAATTAGTTGTGAAACATCCACATTTATAATTGCCTCCAAAAAATGGTTCACAGAGCATGATTAATATTTCTTATAACTATAGCTAGCCCACTATTCTATTTCTTCCACTAACAAAATGCAAACAAATCTATAGTGACAGAAAGCAGATCAGTGGTTGCCTTGGGATAGGGTGAGAGTGGGTGATGGACAAGGAAGGGGTAGGTTGCAAAAGTGCCAAAGAAAGCTTCTGGGGAAATGGGTATATTCATTATCTTAGTTGTGGTGATACTTTCACAAGTATACACATGTGTCAAAACTCATCATATAAACAGTTTAAATATCTGCAGTTTATTGTACTTCAATCATACCTCACTAAAGCTGAAAAAAAATCTTAAAAAGAAAAATCTAGTTAAATCAGATGTTATATCAGATGGCATAAACCAGGACTGCCCCAAACAGATAAAGGTGTATGGATACA
Source organism: Myotis lucifugus (assembly GCF_000147115.1). NCBI lineage: Eukaryota > Metazoa > Chordata > Mammalia > Chiroptera > Vespertilionidae > Myotis > Myotis lucifugus. The sequence goes on along the minus strand of NW_005871104.1, from coordinate 5,393,968 downwards.
CAATTTTATGAACACACACACCTACTTACATGGTTAACTTTTAATATTTTCAGCTTAGATTAATCCACATCTCCTATTCCTCCAAAGAACCCATTTCTAATTATTCATGATTAAATTTCCTTTCCCTATGTTTGCTTTTAGCATCATATACATCTTGTGTTTCAGGACTTATCACATTGTACACTGAATTTATTTCCATTGAATTAATGTCTATCTTGCTTCACTGGATTGTAAGAAACATGAGTTCTGGAATACTTTTTTCCTTTCCCCCTCATTATTGTATTCTCAGTGTCTGGTACCTATGCCTAATTAATATTGGTTGAAGGAATAAATGAATCTGGCAGCAAAAGAAAAGATGTGCTAAAAGGTGAGAAACATATTCTACTCTTCTAATTAATTTATGCAACCAATGAAATAATTATAACATGCTTTACATTGAAAACATTTGCATATCTACACTAATAAAAGAGAAACATGCAAATTGGTGTCACTCTGCTACACCCACCAGCCAATCAGAGCTATATGCAAATTAGCCCAACAAAGATGGTTAATTTGCATACGCAGGCGTGGAGTGAAGACTGAAGACTAAAGACTGAAGAGCCTTGGCTTCTCCACTGTGGCCGCTGGATACTGACACAGCGGAGAAACCAAGCCTCGCTGCGGCCAGACCAAAGGCCTGGGTCCTGGATACCGGAGGAAAACCAGTGCCAGCAGCCAGGGGAAGGAAGGCCTATTGCGCAAATCTTTGTGCAACGGGCTTCTAATGAAGAAATAATTCCCTATTTGCTATTTTATTTGATCTTTGTAAGAATTATATGAAGAATGCAAAACAAATAAATGCATCTCCTTTTATGAATAAAAGGACTCAAGAGGCCACATGAAGAATCAAGCAGTGAATATAAGTCCTGAACCCAAAGATTTGGCACTAAGGCCTATGTCTTTTGCACTAAGACACAGCTATTGCTTTAAAGGACTTCATCATCTCATTCCCAAATATTGTAAGTGCCTCCTAACACACTGATTCTCAACTTTAAATATATGGAATGATATGAACAGTTGTGGGTGTTTTTTCTTTGTTTGTATTTTTTGACAGTTTTTATCTTTTAATACTGATACTTATATCCCAATCTCAGAAATCCTGGTCAATAGATCTGAGATGGCTACTAGGCATGAAGAATTGTCAAACATCTCCACGTGACTCTAACATGCAGTTTAGAGGCACTGGTACATTTGGCCTCGGTCTGGAGAGTCGTACTGCCTCCAACTCATTCTCAACTCTGAGGCAAACAATGATTTCAAACACAAACCTGAGTATGTCACTCACTACTTGCAAGCCTTTCAAGTTACTATACAACCTATAGGGTGTCCCATGGCCCAAACTCCAGACCTGGAATAAACTCCTGCCCAAATCAGAAATAACTGATTCCATGGCTGGGATAGTGAACAGGTAAGATGGGTCCAGAATACCTAGTTCCAGAAAGAAGGGCTAACAGAAAACGTAAAGGTATATCAGAAGGTCACAGGAGACAACTTGAAGGGACTCCCACTGGCTACTTTGAGTCTCAAAATTAATAATGACAGTGACATATTGCCTGAATTCAGAAACTAATTTCCTAAATTAAGAATCCATGATTCCACACTGATAAACAAATAAATAAAAGAGGAGAAGGGAAAGCCCTTTTGTGTAATAGAATGCCAATTAATACATTGAGGAGAAAAGATAAAATTGGGGGAAAGATCAGCATTTTAATCATCACACTCATAATTGACTCAGGTTAAAAAAATTATCAAGAAAGGCTAAAATCAGCCAGAACCGGTTTGGCTCAGTGGATAGAGCGTCGGTCTGCGGACTGAAGGGTCCCGGGTTCGATTTCGGTCAAGGGCATGTATCTGGGTTGCGGGCACATCCCCAGTGGGAGGTGTGCAGGAGGCAGCTGATCGATGTTTCTCTCTCATCGATGTTTCTAACTCTCTGTCTCTCTCCCTTCCTCTCTGTAAAAAATCAATAAAATATATTTTTTAAAAAAAGAAAGGCTAAAATCAGTAGGAGAATGGGCAATAGGGAGGTGAAGACTTGGGGGTGGGTAGGTAGGGGCTGGGAGGAGGGGAGCAAAAGGGGGAGTGATGAGAAGTATTTCACAGAAGTTCTGTAGATATCTGTAATACTATCAAAAGTAAAATAAATAAAATAAAATCAGCAGGTGAAAGTTTTATAAGGAAAACTGGATACTGACACAGTCTCGCATAAATTAGTTATATTACCTCATTGTATGTTCACAATAACTAAAAATAATAAACTTATAATGGACAGACCTGACTGCCAGCAACTCAACCAAGTGATTGTAGTTAAAATCACCAATAAAAGGACATCTTTTGTCTCTGGAGAACACAATAGCACATATGTAATATTCCTGACCTTCCCCGCTCCCAATGTGAATCTAATCACAAAAAACAGCAGACCAACCCAAAGTGAGAGATATTCTACAAAATAACCAGTTGGTACTTTCCAAAAATGTCGAGGAAAGCTGAGGAATCATTTTGAATTAAAGGAGACTTAAAATACCTGACAACTGAATGCAATGGGTGTCCTGGATTAGTTATTGTTGGGTCAAAGGCAAACTATGAAAACAAAGTGTGGATTTAACATTAGCATTACATCAATGTTAAATTTCCTGATTTCAGTAATTGTACTCTGGTTATTGGTAAGATAATATTCTTGTTCTTAGAAATATACCCTTAAGTGTGTGAAGAGTTCAAAGAGCAATATATCTGCAAATTGTTTTTAAATGGTCCCAAAATAAAATTACAGGGAAAAGATGGGGGAGGCTAAGGGAGGAGAGGGGAGAGGAAAGAGGGGAGAACAAACAGGAAAATAATAGAACTTTGGATCATTCTGACAACCTCTCTGTAAGTTGAAATTTTATCAAAATAAAAGTGACAAACAAAACAGAGGGTGCCTACCTCTGCACCCTCTGCTCTCCCAGACCCCCATATTCATGCCTATGTTCACACTCTACTAAGATCCTGCTGTTCTCTTGTTGTTGATAAGCAAACCAACTCAACCACCTAGAATGGGCCAGCCTTCATTTCACTTGAGTAATTCCTACTCATTCTTTCAGTCTCACTGCAGCTCTTCTCTGTAGAGCTTCCTCTGCTGTTCCCAGGCCACGCCCCCTGCCTTGAATGCCCTCCCCATTCCTCTTAGTTCCAGCTGCCCACCCCACTGCCCATATCCTCTACTGCACAGTAAGTGCTTCTTACTATAATCTTTTATGATTCATTGATCTCCAGTCTCTTAGACAAACAAACAAAAAAAAACCCCACAAAACAAAACAAAACAAAAAACCCACAACAATGCATGCTATCAAAAATAATGATTTGATGGTTGAATGAATGCCCTCCATCCAGCAAAATATCATCGCACTGTGTATTTTAGCATATATTTTAAGAATGGGAAAAGAAGATTGCTGAATTAGCTTAGTTCTGCGATTCTCATTCAGTATATATTATCAGAGCATTTTTATATGCACTTCACTGTATAGATGTTAATAGGAACCTTAAAAGTTGCTCTCTCTTGACAAAAATAATTATTTTTCCTCTTGCAGTTTCTAAGGCGACAAACTCCTCGAACAACTGAGGGACATTTATTTGATGAGCATGAATCACCTTTCTGCAAACATCCTCATATTGAAGCATGTTTCAATGATGGGCATAGGTGAGCTGTGACAGAGTTGAATTATTCTGCCTTAGAAAACAAGGAGACCAAGAGCTGGTGAGGAACCTCTGGGAGGAGGATGGGGCTGATGGCTGCCCATGGGGAAGGGTGAGAGGGAGAAGGAGAGAGCCAGAGACACACATGCTGAAAAGAGAGCGATTGGGAAGAAGAGACATTCTAGTGCACTGCAGCTATTCAATAAACATTTGCTAAATGAATGTATGACATGAGTGTGATAAGTATTTGGAAAGTGAAATTCAATGGACTGTAAAATTTTCATTTATGCTACAAAACCTTCAGTGAGACAGCTACTTTTATAATGTTTGGTTGAGCAAATTGAGGTGGGGGCATGGATAGATTTGTTGAGCATGGGGGATGCTGGCAGGGAGAAATGAGGCTGCACACAGGATCCTGCTTCCTGCTTCACTTGGGGTACATGACATGGACACTCAGCTAACAGGCACAGAAAAGGCCATAGTGACTTTTCCGTTGCTAGCATCTATTCTTACTGGTCAGGGCCTGTGTGATATACCAGTGGTTAAATATTGTTAATGTCTCTGATAATATGATGGAATACATATAATAGCATAATATGATAATACAAGAATAAATATCCACAAATTAATTTAGAAGGCAAGAGGTATATTCATAGAAAAAGCTATGTGGAAAGAGCAGTCACAAATAAGGAACCAAATTAGAATTTCTGATGTTCAAGTATCATGAAATATAAGTGCTTCTGGTGCTCAAGTATCATGAAATATTGGGACCAGGATGCTGAAGTGGGATCCTTTTATAAACATTTTTTTACAAAGAGTTTCTTTAATATCTGTTCCAGATTATTATTACACATTCAGTTATGTTAAACACGTGCTAATTAAGTAGATTCGATATCCTGAGCACTGAGACTCTACCTTCAAGGAGCCTGTAATCTAGAAGAATACATTAACATATAAGCAAATAATCTAATAAAAATAGTGTATTGAAACTTACAAGTGCAAATGCTTTCGACTCTAAAATTATTCAGACCTTAGACTCCAAAATAAATGGAGTCATGGAAACAAAATCCAAAGAGAAAAGAAAAACTTCACCAATCTAATAAAGACAATAGTGCAAGAATACTAAAATGTAGCCATATGGCCAAGTTCTACCTTAATTTGGGGGTCAGATGTCCAGGAAGAGGCTTTGACTTAGTCACTACCTACCTGTGTAACCTCGACTAAGTCACTAAGCCCATCTGAATAGCAATTCCTCTTTTGCATAATGAGAGGCTGGATAAGATTAGGGATTTCAAATGTGCTGCAAAAAGGCCCTGTGGGGTGAGAGTGTGTCTATTGAACAGGACTCTCTGTCCTCCCCTTTGTCAACCAAAGCAGCACCACTTTTCTATATTCTACACATTGAGATTCTGTGTCATTAAAAAGGTTCTACCACTAAAAGAAGAAATAGATTTCCTCTAAGTCATATTCTAGCTCATAAAAGACCCTGCTATTTCTTAGGGGAAAGCAGTCAGAACTGAAAACTGGTGAACGTGTCCATAAAAAATTCACTTTGCCGTTAAGATATAATTTGATAAGCTCCCACCGAAATCCTTTCAGTTGATTTGTGTTATAGTTTGTATTTTCAAACCTTCCCCCAATTGTTCACATTAAAATGTTTTTCTCTGCTAGGATGAAGAATCTCTAGGGCTCTTCTCCAAAGTTCTAACCAATTAACAGCCAGGATTTCATGCAAGCAGAATCCAATTAACACACTTGATACATTCATCAACTATTAATTTAATTAGAACATTCAGCAAATTGCCATCTTGGTTTCCAAACCTGGCTTGGAGCCTTGGATACTTTGGAGAAGTCAGGATTGCAACGTAGATGTGTGTGTTTTTTATCTTTAGGAATCTGCTATTGTAAGAAAAAAAACCGAAAACCTGTTTCTTCCTTTTCACTCTCAGGCAATTTGGAAAAGTTGACCCCCTTTTAAGAAATTCAGACCACCAACTGGGTTTTCCAGTTGCTAGAACAACTTTCTCCATTTTCAAGCATGCATTTCATATTCAATCATGAGCTTTTGTCTTAAACTAGCCTTGGTTATGTTATGCTATGTCAGATTAGCTTCGTTGTTATTTAAAAACCCCTTCTGGTAAATAACTAATACAAATTAAACTCTTTGATACCTTACCCATAGCGGACATCACTAATTGATTACTGCACTGTTTCCCCTGCACGTTCTCTAAGACACTTTCAGCACCAGAGTCCACTCATCATTCTTTTCTAGTCTCATTTGAAACCCCAAGACTGACTACTTTTCCAAACAGTAGTGATATTCAAACTCCTCCCTGAATGACATGCCTGGACTCTTCTACTCCTATTTTATCACTCTCAATTTAACCTAGAAATCATTCATTTTTTGTGATGCTTAACACAAACTTTACAAACCTAGTTAGAGCAAAAATATCAGCATATTATCACAGCTCCAGATTAGCAACATGCACTATAATTAAACTTTTTTTTCGTACCAAACCTCCTCCTTGTATACTCCCCCTTTATCCTTCCCTCTAACTCTCCTTTCTCCAGGGATGCTCTCTTCCTGAAAGCTTAAATGTGGGCAATTACTTTATCCAGAGCAAGCCAACAGTGCAGAAATCACCTCTCCTTAGGGCAGATGTTAATTACAGAGCTGTCAGAAGCAACTAGTAAAGTGACTGTGGTAGGGAGCTCTGGGGTTGGGTGATTTGAGCCCAGCAGGTTCTTCTCAGTACCCATGCTGAAATGGGGTGAGGAATTTGATTCTAAGGCAAGGAAAACTATCCAGGGAGATGACTTAGCAAACCAGTTAAAAGTTCAGGCTTCTCAGTCAGATAAACCTGGATCCTCATCTTAATCTTACTTCTGCCACCTTCTAGTCCAGGGACATTGGTCATCTCTCTCCTCTCCCCTCCCCTCCCCTCCCCTCTCCTCTCCTCTCCTCTCCTCTTCTCTTCTTTCTCTCTCTCTCTCTCTCTCTCTCTCTCTCTCTCTCTCTCTCTCTCTCTCTCTCTCTCTTTCTCTCTCCCCATACAAATCATTGTTAGTAATTATTTCTCATAGCACTGGTGCCCAAATTAAATGAGTTAATGAAGGTAGAGCAACTGTATGGCACAGAGTAATTATACAATAAATTCATATCCAATTCAATCAGCATGCAACTCCAAATAAAGATATGACAAGTTTGTTTGTTTTATTTTTTTAAACAGGACTGCAAAACAAACACACAAAAATACACCAAGAAAGAACAAGCAAAAAAACAACAACCCAGTAATGTTTGACACACGAGCAGAATCACAGTGGTTCTCAAATACTCTCATGTAATATAATAAAGGTGAGTGCTTAACACATATCTCATACTCAATAAATCACCTATTTTCTCCAAGATATTAGTTTTTGTAAATATTTATTGCTTCTGAAATTGGGATGAGTTTTAAAATTGATGCATACATTTAATGTGGTACTGAAACTATTTCCTCTTGAAAGTTTGCATTGAAATCTACAGGGTGTTTTATAATCAATGTGTTTTTAATTGTATAATTAAGTAAATAGTGTTATTAAAAGTGCATCATCTCTTTCTAGAAACGAGAGCTGAGCAATGCTCTCAGGAGTCTAGTTGATTCTGCAGTACCACCATACTTTCCTTCTAAATTGTTGCTGTCCTGAGTCTCTGACCTTGCCTCTTCACTGCCATAACTATTTTCTGATTACTTACTCTATTCCAAGAACAGAACCAAATGCCTTATGAACATCATTTTATTTTACTGCATTCAGCCCTAGAGGTGGATGAAATTAAAGATGAGGATACTGAGACTCTGAAGAGACAACGAAGGCAGATAGGTGGAGTGACATGGCTCTAGTTCACAGAGACTGATATTGGGGTCAAGATCAGATCTGACTGTAAAGCTGTCATTCTTAACGATGACTAGAGTTCCTTGATTATAAGGAAACTAGAGGGCCACGGATTTGTGCACCGGTGGGGTCCCTCAGCCTGGCCTGCACCCTCTCGCAATCTGGGACCCCTTGGGGGATGTTGGACTGCTGGTTTTGGCCCAATCCCTGCAGGCCAGCTGGGGGGATTGGGCCTATG
>NW_005871104.1:5373344-5386046 GCF_000147115.1 Myotis lucifugus | reverse complement strand
TGGGCCTATGGGGATTGGGCCGAAACCAGCAGTCCAACATCCCCCAAAGGATGTAGTAGTGCAGGAAACAGCAGGTGGCCTGGGAGGAGCATGAGCCCAGGCTGGGGGCTGTGTTGCTTCCACTCATTCCGACCCCGCTGCACCTGCCACCACCACCACCACCACTCGGTAAGCTCAATGAGCAGTGCTCCTGCTGTGGGGGCACACTGCTCCTGCATTGAGCACCTGCCCCCTGGTGGTCAGTGCGCATCATAGCGACCGGTCAAATGGTTGACCGGTCGAACAGTTGGCTGGTCGCTTAGTGTTTTATATACATAGATGCTTCAACAAGCAAAGCAATAATACAGTTCCCTTAGAAATAATCTTAAAGAGAGGGCATATTGGTAAGGAGAGGAACAGGCTTCTCAGGAGGAGAATGAGGTGGGCTCTCACGTTTAAGGAGAGATGCTGCTTATAAATCGTTAAACTATCAGCAAAATGTTTTTCACCAAAAACCTTTTTGGCCTCCTATAAAGTCTGACATTTTTACAATGGAACCATTCCTTTGGTTTAGTTGTGGCTTGGTAGGAGTTTTCAAGTGTTTTTATTAGACATCTAGAATCTATTTCTCTTTTATATATTCTTTATAGAACTCTACATATGTTCAAGTTGCTATACATCTCATATAGGATTCAAGGAAAGGTGACCTTATCACAGAAATATTTATAATTTTTAAAATATTTTTATTGATTTCAGAGAGCAAGGGAGAGGGAAAGAGAGACAGAAACATCACTGATGAGAGAGAATCATAGATCAGCTGCCTCCTGCACACCCCCTACTGAGGATCATGCCCACAACCCAGAAATCATCAAAAGGTATCTTCCTGGTTTATAGGTCTATGCTCAACCACGGAGCAACACCAGCTGGGTTTATAATATTTTTATTTTTCAATTAAAGTTTACATTCAATTTTATTCTGTATTAGTTTCAGAGGTACAGCATAGTCGTTAGACAATCATATATTTTGCACAATGTTCATCCCTTACTTCAAGTACCCGTCTGGCCTCATACATAGTTATTACAATATTATTGACTATATTCCCTGTGCTGTAATTTACATCTCTGTGACTATTTTGTAACTACAAATTTGTAGATTGGCCCAAGCCAACATCCCGTGGTTCTTTCTGGATGACTGAAATGGTTTAGAAGTGACCTTATTTAGTCCAAATGAAAGACCTTAGTCTATGCTTGTTTGACCGACTTCTATCTCATTCTCAGTGTGTGTCTCTGTCTCTTTTCTGCAGGAGGTTAAATAACAAGCTACATAGACACACATATCTGTCTGTCGAGCCCCTCCACCACATGATCTGGCTTTAAGAACAAAGACAAGTTGTTTCCTTGGAAATACTGAGAATCAGAGAAATGTGAGTCTTGTCAAGTCTCCTCCCCAACATGCTCAGAACTCTAAGGATCATACTCTTTATGCTGATTTTAATACCCAGAGAAGGGAGAGCTCCTACCCTGTTTTCTATCTCTGCACTCAAACATCCTCATCAGAGGGCAAAAGTGATGCTGAATATGGCCTGGTATTCGGCTATCAATTTTTTTTCCAACTGCAGGTACATCTGTATTAAGAGGTATCCAAGGTGGGGGTATTTTAACAAAGTCACACACTTAGATACAAAACCCAGCTTCTGTGGTTCAGTGACTCTGGCATTACACTGCGGTGCTCTTAGGAATTCTGTGTACTAGGAATCCAATGGCTTACAGTTAGAACAGGCTAGAAAAGCTTAAAAAGCAAAAGAAGTGGCAATAATTTTATATAATACAATTTTGCTTCATTTTGCCTATTTGAATTTAAATGAAATTTATTGAGGGAGTTAATATAAAATACAAAAACACTTTTCTCATTGGCTAGCAAATCTATATGGTTCCTTTCAGTATAAAAATGAAAAAAAGAGTGATTTATAAATTAAAGTACTATATAACAAAAGTGATTATTATCATTAATGGTCTGGTGTATCTTTAAAATTCTGGTTTACTTTCAAGGGTCCAGGCAACGAATCTACTAAAGGTAGATGTTTATTCAGCAACTAGTCCACATGACCCATTCAGCCAAAAGAAATTTAACTCTAATCAATCCTCTCCTGTCCGGAGATAATGAAATTAGAAATCAGAACGAAAGTAAAAGAAAGACATCAGTCATGTGAAGATACTGCAGGTGAAATGCAGTCTACCACTTCTCTGAGAAGTAGCCCAGCCATCACAGGATAGGCAGGCAGGAGAAAAGGATGAGGCAAATGTTCGATGGTAAGCCATAGACTACATGCCACCATTTCCACCCCCCCATACAACAGACAAGTTAATCATAGTACTCTTTTTCTATTAAGAATTAATGTGGTTTCAAAATCCTTTTCCAAAAATATTCTCAGCTGCTACAATGGCGAAATAGACTTGACACATGAGATGAGACTATTTGTAGAAAGTTGGGTACTGATAATGGACTGAGAAGTCCATTATATCTGGCCACTGACCTCTGTACTGTGCACAAATTTCTTCCCCTCTTTTAGTATCAGTTGTCCCATCAGTAAATTGCAGACAAAAATCCCTATACTCTATTAAGTGAGGAAAGAATGATGAAGGAGTGGCTTGGACTAAGAGTTCTCTAAAGTCACATTCGTGAACCTATACTTGTTTGTTTCCATTATGATGAACCCAGTCTCCACTCTGAAGTTAACTTGATATCAACTAACCAGTTTCTTGTGAGAACTTTCTTTGTCCACAGCCTCATCTTTCTGTCTAGTCAATTTTTCAGAGGACAATTAAGTGTTGTGTGAACCCTCACCTTGTCATTCATTATGAGGTTTCCTTTGATCTGATGTTTCCCAGAACCAACCTTCTCTATGCTTGCCTTTTTAATCTCTCTGCTGCCCTATCCTAGAATCTTTCCCTAACAAATTTATGCATGAAAATTTAACCTTCATGCACTGAAAACCAACATATTTCTAAAAATCCCTCCAAAGTTAATGATCTCATCTCTTTAAATGTAGCAATCTCAAGCAGTTTCCCCAAATTAAGAAAAAAATTAAGAAAAGAGTTACCATATGACCCAGCAATCTCTCTCTTGGGTATCTACCTTGAAAACATTTATTCACACAAAGATATATGCACCCCTATGTTTATTGCAGCGCTATTCATGGTGTCCAAGACATGGAGACAACCAAAATGTCCTTTGATAGATTATAAAGACCAAGGACAGAGAAGATGTGGTACATATACACTATAGCACACTATTCAGACATAAGAAAGATAAAATATTGCCATTTGCAACAACATAGATGTACTTTGAGAAAAAAGGTAAGAACCATAAGATTTTACTCATATGTGGGATATAAAACTGCAACTCAGACACAGACAAAAGTATGGTGGTTACCAGAAGGAAGGAGGGTGGGGACAGTAAAAGGTAAAGGGGGCCAAATATATGGTGATGGAAGATTATTTGATTTTGGATAGTGGGCACACAATGCAATATACAGATCATGTGTCATCAAAACGTACACTTGAAACCTCTATAACCTTATTAACCAATACCAATCCAATAAATTTAATTAAAAACAAACTAACTAAAACACAGGCTTTGGGTTTGAATCCCAGCTCTACCAATTATTGGATATGCAACTATGGAAGTTACTTAAGTTTTTCTGAACCTCAGTGCCTTCATATTCAAAATGAAGTTACTTAAGTTTTCTGAACCTCAGTGCCTTCATATTTAAAATGAAGTTAAATTGGATCATGCATGTACTTAGCATAATTCCTTGGATGTAATAGTTATTCAATAAATGTCACCATTGTCCTTGTCATCATCACCATTCTTAACTCAGTTTGCCCCTGCCCTGATTTTAATGCCTATTCACAGGTTACAATGCAACTCAATCATTGCCTCCTCCAGGGAACCTTCCTGACCTTTTCTACATCCTCATTTATTAATGTGATTACACCATTTAACATGAAAAGTGATACTTTATTTATATGTTTTATATGCATGTAAAGTATTTTGTACTTCATATAACTCCCCCTACCCGCACAAGATGTTAGAAACATGAGCCACCCAGGGTCGCCCTGACGTAAGCCTAGAATCGAGGGATCCTTAGCTCACAGTTTAACAGCTTCAAAGACTCGCATCAGGGGAGCTTGCTCTGTCCTGAGGCACCATTTCCTAGATGGATAACTCTATTTAATATATAACCCCCCACCTTTTACTGAGTACAAGTCCATTTTTCAACAACGATACAGTTGCTAGTTCAAATCCTTAAACCATTCAGAATAACTCTCATGCTTCATCCTCCTGACATCCCTCCAAACACTTGACGTCAATGATCTTATCTCCATTTATTCTTCCTCTCAACTTGAGCAAAGCCACCAGGTCTAGTCGATTGCAGCAGAAATAACTAGAATGGCTGGGGAATTGTAACAGGGAGGATTCCAGGCAAGGACAAAGAGTCCGCCTCTTCAGGGGGGAATGGATGGAGCTAAGTATTACTTAAGATGATAGTGGAATCTAAATGAAATGTCGTAGGGCATCTAATTGGGTGTTCCTGACTACCTGGCCCCACTGCTTACCCAGAAGGGGACAGTAAGTGAAATTAGTGGAGTCTAAATTTAGAGAAGATAAAAGAAAATTCTTCTCTACACAATGTGCAATTATCCTGTACTGCAGGATATTATTGAGGCAAATTAAAGCAAGAAGAATTTGGAAAAGGATTAGGTGCTTGTATGAATGAGAACAGCTTGTGCGGTTACCAGGAAGGAGAACAATTACATGGCCAATTAGTTCCCCGGTGTCGGGCATGCACTAAACTCAAGCTGGGGTCAGAGAATAAACCGCCTATAGAATTGTGCAGCAGCATCCAATTTTCTAGGTGCATTATTGGATTTTCCTTTGACTGATTCTTCTGAAGAATCTCAGGGAAAACACTTCAGCTGGTAAAGTGTGAGTTGCTTCCATTTACCTTTCAGCCCTGGGTCAGAAATAGAAATGGCCTCTGAGGAACCTCCTTACAGAGAAGGGACAACGAAATTCTGAAATAACTTTTTAAAAATGGTGGGACGAGAAGGACAACATACTAGTCATCTGAAGACGTGGATTTCTGGTCTATCTCACATGAGCTGACTGACATGGAGAGATGGGTTACTGTTGGGAGCACTGGTTTCCTCCTAATTAGAATGGTGGGCATTTCCTAGGTTGTTCGGTATAAATGCAACCCTAGTTCCTCAGGCCTCATAGCTAGATGGGCATAATTAAGAAGGCATTGATTTTTAAATTAATAGAGAATCAAGGGGCGAGTTGATATAAAGGACATACAAAGGCAGTAAAAATGTTTTTGCTCCCGTCTTCTGTAAGGAGAGCCTCTGACTCTCACACAATTAACTTTGGGACCCAGGTTTCCTCATGGTTGACAATCACTTTCCCCAAGGCCCCTAGCACCTTCTTCACATGCCATGGGGTCATCTAGCTGGATCTTTGCTCCAAAAGCTTCCATAACAAACTTTGTCTCAAGTCTGTAAAACAGGAAAGGCCCACCCTACATTCATGTGAAATCTACTTGTGAAAACTTTTCTGTTTGTCATGTTCCCTCAGGATGAAGTCAAAGGACAATGTGTACCTGGGTAACTGGGACATGCTCATAGCTTCATGCACTTCCCTCCATCCTGCCTTCCCACTCAAATGAGCAAAGGCATACAGCAACGGGGGAAATCCACACCAGTCATGGAAATGAGGGTAAGTTGCATCTATTACAAAAAAGTGGAAATCTTTTTAAAGAAAAAACACAGAGATCACCAGATTGAAGATAGAAAAACTGACCCATGATTAACTACTTATAAAAGATCCACTGGCTTAGAGAATAATGGAATCTTCAGTGGACACTCACCTGTCTATATTCTCTAATTTATAAAGGGTCTAGAGCAGCGGTTCTCAACATGTGGGTCGCGACCCCTTTGGGGGTCGAACGACCCTTTTACAGGGGTCGCCTAAGACCATCGGAAAACACATATATAATTACATGTTGTTTTTGTGATTAATCACTATGCTTTAATTATGTTCAATTCATAACAATGAAAATACATCCTGCATATCAGATATTCACATTACGATTCATAACAGTAGCAAAATTACAGTTATGAAGTAGCAACAAAAATAATTTTATGGTTGGGGGTCACCACAACATGAGGAACTGTATTAAAGGGTCGCGGCATTAGGAAGGTTGAGAACCACTGGTCTAGAGGAAAAGAATAATTAACAATTGACATTTTTACTCTAGCAGTGTATCTGGGAATCACCCATGTGGCATATTGATGCTTATTTTATGTTCTAACCAAAGAATATGGGCACAATAGTAGCACCCCCCCTCAAAAGATCACTTTTCTGTTAGCCATATATTGGCTCAGTTAATTTGGGATGACCCAGCACACACAGACAAGGAATCTCTGACCATGTCAAAGCTTCCTGGCTCAACTACCACCCAACAACCTCTTCCCACATAGGCACCCAATTGTCAAGTAAAACTACAGTTAAAAGTTTGTTGATTTGTTTTGTTTTCTTTTAAATCTGGATTTAGAAGATTCAAATGCAGAAACCACACACATCGTAAGGAAGCTAATGTCAAGTAGCTGAGTATAAGACTCACTTTGGAAAGATGAGAAAATAATTTCTAAACAACTGGAAAGCTATCATGGCCCAAGTGAAAAAGTATAATCTAGAGATATAGAGAAAGTATCTCCATTTCTTACATGTTGTTTCAGAAGTACATCCTCAAAATAGATGGCTCTAAAAAGAATATAGACAGTTGCTAATACATGAAAAGTGGGAAGGAGATGAAATTGTAGACACAAGATGTTTTATTTTTCATACCCTGGCTCAAAAGCATTAAGAAGTAAGAAATCATCCCATTTATTGTCACAAGCTAACATAATTCTGATTTAAAAAATATTAAACTATAAAAAATAAATACCTCTAAGTATCAATCTCACCTTTCAATAAAATGTAGAAATACTAAGTAAATTGAAAACAAATCTAATCTGAAGCCATTTTAAAAGAATAATATACCATGAACAAAAAAGGATCATTTAGGCATTCAACAGTAATTAGGAAACCTGTGAATATAATTTGCCAATAATCAGATAACAGAAGAAATAACATTATCTCAATGAAGGCCAAAATTCAATTGGCAAAATTCAACACACATTATAGCTAAAATGTCTTGCTGATCTATGAAAAGAATATCACTACCCTTAACCTGGAAAGAAAGTGTTATGTAAAACTAACTGTCAACATTGCACTGAAGATAAAATTCCAAGTAAAATCTAAAAAAGAAAATAATGCTATTGAAGCATAGTGGTCCCTCCTTTGGAAAAACTGCTGTTTTGAACTACTCTGTTAGTCTCTTATTTTGTAGGTGAACTCTGTTATTTTTAGACTGTAAAATAACTTTGCTTTTTGCTTGAATAGAAAAGATAAACTTAATTGTCTGACCTTGCAAGCTAGCCATCTAACTGGTACGCTGATATTGATGCCAGGTGCCTGTACAGATATGATAATCAAGGTTACAGGTGTCTGTATAGATACAATATGTACTCAAGATTACAAGCTGACTTACACAAAGAACTAGAAGGATATAAAAAGGAAATACTCCCTCCTGTGTTTGTTCAGGATTTGACAGAGGTAATCTGCTCTGAACCTGCACGCAATAAAGATGACTCCTAACTAATTGGCTCAGTAGGCGTCTTGTCCAGCTTGCTGATTTGTGATACAACACTATCACCTCAATGTTCTGGCAATTCTAGACATTAAGGTAGAGTGAACTCATATAAGATAAATGGACTTTCATGAACTACTGCAGTGATCAGAACAAGGTGATTTGTATAATGATCCTAAAGGAAAATGAAATAATTATTAAATTTATTAGAGTCTGTTAAGATGATTATATATATATATATATATATATATATATATATATATATATATAAACTTGCCTAGGATCCATGTAAAAAACAGTCAGAAATATGATTTTTAAAAATCGTATGTATAGAGCAATCAAAAATAGAATATTCATTATTCTAAGCTTAACTAGAAATGTGTAGGACCTATTTGAAACAAATATTTAATTAGAAACGTAAGAGATGACTTGTAGAAGTAAAAAGAATTACCATGTTTTGAATAGGAAAGTTAAACATTTCACGTTTAACTTTCTCCAAATTAATTTAAAAATTCTGTATAAATATCACTGAATCTTAATTGAAATTGTTTTATTCATATCTGAAAAAAATAACTAAAGAGAAATAAGTGAGAAAGAATAGCTAAGAAAACTTTCAGAGACAGACAATGGTGGGTGACATATTTCCAGCCATTCAAAATCTGCATAATAAGTTAGTTATTAAAATACCGATAATGGCTTAGAGAGGCAGGCAGAGGAATGAAACAGAAGTGAAATTCCAACAACTGACACACATATATAACAGAATTTAGTTTGAGATATATGTGACATTTTAAGTCACCACTTAATGGATAAATTGTTCAATAAATTGTGCCAAGAGAAAAGGAAAGTTGGTACTTTGCCTCAAATGGCATCCTAAAATAATCTTGGACTAATTTGAATAGATAAATATGAAAAGAAACTAGAAAAAACCTAAAAACAAATGTTTTAAAATAATGAAGATATAAGAAATTTCTAAACACCAAATGCAGAAACCATAATTGAAAAAAAAGATAAGTAGGCTACATAGGAATTTAAAATCACAAGATTAAAATTTATCTTTAAGAATACTAAAAAGTAACTGAAAAAGTTAAATTTTTGCAGCATCAGTGACAGAAAAAGGCCAACCCCATAAATAAAAAACTCATAACTTGAAAAGAAAAAAAATAGCTAAACCAATAAGATATACACATAAAAAAATGATAACATTGCACACAATTTACAAAAGATAAAATAAAAATGCTAATAGAACAAGTCGTTCACCTTAATAATGTAAAGCAAATAATAAATTATTATTTTTCATCAGTTAAACCAGGAGGCATTAAAATATATTGATACAGTGAGCTGGCACAGATATAGTGAAAGATACAGGCTCATGTGAGATATGGGCATTGTAAATTGCATCAAGAACTTCTAAAATATGTGTAATCTTTAACCCACTATTCCTGCTGTGGGGGATTCTCTTAAGACAAGTATTGTTTCTGCCTTTATACAATATCTACTGTCAGAAAATGATGAGCAGTTCTTCATAAGAACATTTATGAAGCATTGCTTAAAATAATAAAAAAATGAAATAAACTAAGGAATAATAGAAGATTGAGAAAATATATACTGATACATTAATATTACCATTTTTATTGATGTTGAAGACAAACAGGGTAATGTCTGCAATAACTTTAAAACCATGTTATGAGTCAAAACATATATGGTTTGAATCATAGGAAGTTGATAAAATCCTACTGTTTTGTCCTACAAATATGGCAATTTTATAAGCTTTAGCCTACTAATAAATTATTTTGTGGTTTTCATAAATTATACATGCACAGAAAATACAATTCTAGAAGGAAAATATTCAACAGTATATTTCTCTTACTGGTTAGCAGATAAACCCCCTCCTTTAGAATTTTTTTCTATAGCTTATAATTTTCTAAGTTTTAATCCCATTTTAAAATATTTATAAAATAAACATGGAAAGAAAGATAATACTAAAAAACTTCCAAATTGTCCTTCCCTACCCAAATCCATGGACTGAAAGTCCCACACATTTTCCTTTTACTGGAGTGACACTTAGCCCAACTGATACCACAGGCAGTTGAAGGGGGTTGTCTTTTTCAATTGTGACATTAGCTCCAATCTGTTTAGCTTATCTTTTCACAGTAACAGAACACGGTGGCTGGAGGAACAGCAAATCGTGGATGCCAAAATGAACTCCTACCAGAGTCCCTTATTGTACACACACAGAGGTTGCCACTGTTAATCCTGAATGATGAAAATCTTATTGATAAAGAGATTTAAATATGACCTAATGCAAGAAATTTCAAGAGTAGGCATTAACAGAGAAAATGCCCATCTCAAAGAATCTGGCAGGATAGATGCTTGCAGGAGGCAGCACTGAGGAGATAACAGTCAGGCAATGTTTTTTCATTTTTTATTTTTTGGACGGCTAAGGCCATAGGAGAGCGCATTGAACTGTAGATCATCATTTTCTGACAGGAGATATTATATAAGTGCATCTGCAGAAACGATTTTACTTTTTGTAGGATCAAACTAAAGCAAGCATTTATCACATAAGTCCAGGTATAAGGGACGCGCAGTAACGTAGTGGCCCGTTCCCCGAAGTGTAACGCAGGACCAGCCAGCAGCATCACATCACCCAGGAACTTGACAGAAAGAAAGAGTATCGGGCCTGGCCCCCGACTTTCTGAACCAGAATCTTCATTCTAACAAGATCTGCAGGTGATTTACGAGCATATTCAAGTGAGAAGCACTGATGCAGTGGACATACTGTCTTCATCTCTGGTTTTACAATAGCGTGGGGACAATGGTCATCCATGGGTGAGAGCTATTCCTTAATGGAGAAGGGATGTAATTGATGAGGATGTCCTACCTTTCCAATACCACAGACTCAGGACCAGGGTCATTTCATATGGGTAAGTGTTGAAGGAACAGATCTAGAGAAAAGGAGAATTGAGTGGAGGTGGAGACCTTAAATACTTGAACAAGCCTCTCACACTGAATAAAGAAGTCCAAGGACTCTGTCATTAACAAGGGCAGAGTTTGGCTCAGTGGATGGTCTAGGGTTTGATTCTGGACAAGGGCATGTACTTTGGTGGCAGGTTCCATGCCTGGCCCCCAGGGGTTGGGGGTGTGTTGGAAGCAACCAATCGATATGTCTCTCACATGGAGATTTCTTGGTTTCTCTCTCTCTCTCTCTCTCTCTCTCTCTCTCTCTCTCTCTCTCTCTTCTCTCTCTTCTCTCCCTCCCTCCCTCCCTCCCCCCCTCCATTCCACTCTCTCTAGAAATCAATGGAAAAATATCCTAGGGTGAGAATTAACATAACAAAAAAGGGCATGCCTAATGCTGATGGAAACTGAAGTCAGAGAAGTAGTTCACTCAACATAAGTAGGAGTTTTCTAACAAATACTTACAAATGGCATTCATTATCACAGAGCTAAGATTACCTCTGCCACCATCAGCACCACCATCTCTACCAGCAGAAACTATTACCTGCATCCTTATCCTGCTCAGGTTTTGTTTGTTTGTTTGCTTGCTTGTTTGAAGATATTTTACTTTATATCACTAATCTTTTCAACCTACTGACAACTCACATGAAACAGAGATAGTAGGTAATTTGTTTAGGGTCACCTGGTCAGTGAGGGGCAGAACTAGCATTCGAATCCAAGCCACACGACTTCCACAATGAAACTAGAGATACTGAAGAGGGCCTTTATGCCTCATCAGTGGTCAGCAAACTCATTAGTCAACAGAGCCAAATATCAACAGTACAATGATTGAAATTTCTTTTGAGAGCCAATTTTTTTAAACTGAAACTATATAGGTAGGTACATTGTTATTAACTTAATTAGGGTACTCCTAAGGCTTAGGAAGAGCCACACTCAAGGGGCCAAAGAGCCGCAGTTTGCCGACCATGGCCTCAGATGAACCAGGGAGATGAACCAGGGACAACCTCATACTTCCCAAACCTTCCTTGCTGAGTATCAGAGCCACCCTAAATGCTTTTGTAAAACTCATTGCTGAGAGGTCTGCGATACTAGCCTGATGGGTGGGACAGGGGAAGATGGGAAAATATGCATATTTTGAAAAGATTTTGAAAAGATTTTTGATGTTAGGGATAGTCTATTATCCTGTGTTTCCCCTGGTGTCACTTAACACATGGGAATGGGATGTGTTACACAGCTCAAAGTTCTTCCCATATCCAGCGCCCCCCCTACCCCCTGCTCATTACTAAAAGGAGAAGAGCATCCAAGGTTGAGCTGTGGATTTCCCACTATCCCAAAATATAGAACTCAGAAGGGTCCCCATATTCTAGATTTTCTAGTAACCTGCTCCCTGTCCCTTTATCTGAAAAATGAGAATAAGTGTGCCTCAGAATTCTTTAGTGATATTATGAGGCGCTTTCAGAACATGAAAACAGTTTTATCTTCCCATAGAAAAGCAGGAGGTGTTTTGAATAATAATGGCAACAAAAATAAAAATAAATGCTCAGGGCCAAACAATTTCTCTAAGGAAACAGGTTCTGAAATGCATCAGCTGTCCAAAAGGAAACAGAGAGAGTTGCTTTCAATTTTCCAGTTTTCTTTATTCTCATAAAGCTCATTAGCCAGCAATTATGCAACAAATACACACAAAAAATAGCTATAGTCTCTGAATTCTGTCTGACTGCTGAGATGTCTCACATACTAATGAAGAAGGAATGAAAAATTCATATAATTTAAAACTACACTCAGGTTGAAGCCATAATGAACAAATCAGCTCAGTGTACTATGCTGAAATATTTTCCTGAGGGAGAAAAGCTTATCTAAATATATTTTTTTAAAATGAAATAATGATTTTAACATTCCAAATAATCACCCCCTATGGACTTAGGTTTCCATTTTTCTTCTCAAAGGAAGAGATTGGAAACTCTTCTAAGAGAAAAGTGGTTAACCTTTTTTCCTTGGGGGAGGGGGGG
>NW_005871104.1:5257627-5372802 GCF_000147115.1 Myotis lucifugus | reverse complement strand
CCTGCCTTCACATGGTATACCTTTAGCTTCACAAGAGGAAGAGTTTTGCCCCTCCAGCATCCTGAGAGAGCAAGGTTAATACTTCCCTCTGTGGCAAGCCACCAAATGGAACCTGTGTACAGGACTCCCATTTAGCCCGGGCTGGATGAGGCCCCAGCACCCTGATGGATCTGAGTTTTGTAAAATGATGCCTAGTCCCTCCGCCTCCTGCTCACTGTACGTATGGCTCCACCTGGCGTGGTAAGAACAAGACCTTTACCTCCCTGAGCTCAGTGCCGTCCCTCTTCCCCCTGGGTCTGGGACTACCAGGGAGTGTCGTTAGACTTCTCCCTCTCTCTTAGCAATCTTCTATATTTTCTATCATTTTGTCTCTCTCTGATGCATCCTGGTTAATTTCTTTGCACACACCTACCATTAATTCTCTCTTCTGCTGCATCTAATCTGCTGTCAATCCCATCCATTTTTTTTTTTTTAGTTTCAGATATAGTTTCTACTTTTAGCTTTTGTTTAATTTAAAAAGTCTACAATAACATGAGTTATAGTTTTTAAATATAGAGATATTTTAAAGCTTGCCTTTTCATTAACTACACTAAGCCTAGTGTTGTATAATCCATATTTGATAATTTTACCACCTGAAGTCATGGAGAGTCACTCTCTACAGCTATCGTTTCTGCTGGTTTCTCTCTTTGGTGCCTTACTATTTCAGGTGTTTGTTTATCTGGGACTGTGGGATGATTATTGGCTTTGGAATATTATTTTCAGGGATTTCTTAGGACCTAGAATGAAGGAAACATTCTTTTCATGTTCTTTTTTTTTGGAACCTGGAGAATGATAATGTGAAACCACTTTAAACTAAATACAAGCTTTGCGGGGTTGGGAGTCATATTTATAATGTAAAATTGTACTGAAATTTCACTAGAGGACCAGAACATAACATCCTACCTGCCAGAGATGGGTTATCTTCCTGCTCAGACCCACCCCAAATCTGTTCATCCAAGTCAGTGGCCACCGGGCCCACGAGGGTCCATGGAGGAGAACAGTTGAGTCTGGCTTTCCCTCACCTAGATTCACCTGCAAGTCATGTTGATCAGACTGTCCACCTTAGGCTGGCCTTGAGTTTCCAGCTGCTGGCCTTGAGAATTAGCTCTGCTATTTCTTCTGGATGGCTGAATGCCCTCAATGTAAAATGAGTTTACAGCAGTTTCTAACTATTCTAAAATCCCACCATTTCCTGGATCATGGTCTGGCAATTCCTCACTATATCTCAGCTTTACAATGGTTTTAAAGATAACTTAAAATATATTTTGTCCAGTATTTTAGTGGTCTTCTGGTGAGAGATGTGGTCTGAAGGATCTAGCCCATTATTATTAGAAGGATGATGGAAGGTCAGTGGAAATAGAGAAGATTTTTCTCCCTCCTACCCAAAAGGCTCATTATTACAAAGATAGTTATGAAAAGCATTTGTACTAGTATTGGTTCCATTTTATAGATGAGGCCATGGAGGCACAGAGACTTAAGCAAAGTTCAAAGTAAAGCCAGAATGGAGACCTAGGCAGAGTGTATACTGAGGCCACATTCTTAACCATGACAAAACCATGGTAATTTTTTTGGTCCTATTCAGGCAGTGGCATGGAAATTGCTTTATTACACAGAATGTCTTTATTATCTGGTCCTAAGATATTTTTTAAGTTTTTTAGTATTCCCTTGACAAACCTTCTGTTTCTAACATTCTCATTACAATGCCATGGCTGTCTGATTTGGTGTTTTCCTTAGTTTCTTCTACTTATACATCATTTTGGCATATCCGGATTTTCTAAGTTTCTAAGTACTGGTGTAAACACCACCTCCCTCAGCCTTCCAACATGTGAAGCATCAGCCACTTGGCTAATTTCATCCATCATGTCAGTGTTATTCTTTCCCGGGAAAGAAACTCATGAGTTAAACAATTTGATTATCTCAAAAATGGTGTCTGGTCCAGGCAAGATTTGATTCCTAATCTGTTTCCCTCTAAAGCCTGTGTTCCTTACCACTGTCCCGTATTTATCTTCCGTTTCTGAATATAAATGTACTTTGCATCAAATTCCTGAAGCTCTCCCACTGCACAATAAACACCGTGGGACACGGGATTATATCCCATAAATGAAACTACCTGATGTTTATGCATAGTAAGTGCATAGTCTGTCTTCCAATGGCTGGATAGACTGTTGAATGAATACAAGGAGGAGAATTTTCCCAACGACTTAAATTTGGCTTTTTTTAGAGCCTTCATCAATGTTTAATATCTCCTGTGCTTAAGTACTTTATGTTCTTTATTACTTTTGGTGAGATGTTCCATATTAGTTTGATGTCCATTGATTTTTAAAAGGACCTTCAGTGGTATTTTAATTACTGATTGTGAGATAAGCCCTGAACAGTAAATAATGATCTAAAAATTGCCAAGATACTGGCACTTGGAAAAAGCCCATGAAACTTATAAAAAATTGTTGGTGTTTAATGCCAAATGGAAAAACAATTTAAAGTTGTCCTTTCATATATCAATTAGTTGTAAATTTGAAGTCTTAACAAACATTTAGTTACTGCCCAAATCACATGCTTTTGTGATGGGCGAATGCTCCAGGAAATCACATCGCTAACAAGCAATTGGGAAAGAACGTAGGTAAGAATAATAGACTGGGAGAAATGCGAAAAGATCATTACGATCTTATGCTGCAATAGCTACATTATATACATCATTATGTTAATCCTGCTGGTAGTTCTCATCATAAATGGGTGAAACTAATTACTCAGTAGGGGAACATAGAGCACTGGCCTCTCCACTTATTTATAAAACCTGATGAGGCATCCTTTGAAACAGGAACTTGGTCTCTAATTAGCACATGATAGCGATGTTCCTATTAAATTGGAAATATAGCCATTTGGAGAGACATTTAGATTAACACACTGCCTCTTTTCTTGGATGCAAAGGTAACCACCACCTTTAATTTTTAAATCCCCCAGTGACACTCTGGAGGAGGAAAAGGTTTATGTGCTCTCTAAGGTTGCCCTGCAGGGTAATAGGCCCCGGTGATGTGCCCCAACAAGTGAGCTGCCCTGCTCCTTCTCCTATAGGGGTTGTGGGGGCTGTGTTCGTCTCTATTCTGGGTCTTAATTTCCTCATCTTTAAAAAGAATAATTCAAACCCAATAATCTCAACATTTCATTCCAGCTCTAAAATTTGTGACAAGATTGTCCATGGCACATTTTCATCAGCAGGCTGTTCTTTTGTTGCTCTACTTATAATAAACTTCAGATCCCTTTTGTGACCAAGCAAATGGCCTTGAGGCAGAGCTGAAAATGTGGAGAGAATAATGTATCTATGAAAAATGTAATATGACAAGGCTAACTGCTGAGGACTTTGATGATATTATAAGTGATATGCTTAGGGAGGAGGTGGAGGAGACAGAGGAAGGGAAAGAAGAGGAGGGGGAAGAAGAAGAAAAAAGAAGTGGAGGAGAGGTGGTGGAGGAGGAGAAGGAGGAAGAGAAAGAGGAAGAAAGAAAGAAGAGGAAGAATAAGAATAATAAGAAAACACAACTAACATTTGCTGAATGTTTATTATGCTCTAGCCACTGCTCTCAGCATTTTGGAGATATTATTCTAATTAATTTCCCAGAAAATCCTAAAAGGCTAGCACTATATCCACCCTTATAGTACAAAGCTGGGAACTGAAGCAGAGAAAAGTTAGATAACTGTCTTAATATCACACAGCTGTAGAGTGCAGAGCCTGGGCTTGAATCCAGGGAGTCAAACTTCAAATAATTCTCTCTTCAGGTCAATTTTCTGCCCCCTCAAAGGTGGGTGGTGTTTCAAACAAGGTGAAGGCTTTGCTGGTATTAAAAAAATATGGAGCACAAATTACCACTTGCACAGAGCCCCTGAGGAAGAGAGATATACAGGGACATTGGCAAACACTCTTTTTAGTGGTTTTGGAAACCTATCCATGATGCAAGGAGGTTCTGCTAAATAGGGCTGGAACACATGCGCTGAGATGGAGGCCTAAGGACCTCCCACTACTCCCCAATTGTACCCCATAGACCTACCGCCTCAGATACACAATCTCAACTCATGCAAGGAACGGCTCAAGACAAAAGAGAAAGGATTCCTGGAAAGCCAGTTGGTTTTTTGGTTTTTTTTTTCTAGGAGAGCAGACCTAATTCCACCCACTTCTCTTTCTGTAAGAAAAAGACAGTGTAGAGAAACAGGCACATCTAGACACATACATTTGTAAATAAAGTGATTCTACCTTCAGCAAAAGTTGTCTAATAAATCTCTTAGAATTTGGTCAGATTTATGTATTTTCCTGGGGACAGGAGAAAGGATGGAAGATTGACATATGGAGAAAAACAAAAGAATTTCCTTTGCCCCCTAAAGGCTTGGAGATCCCAATGCATTGGGGAAATCCAGAGAGGCTTCTTGGTAGAGACAACATTTGAAATGAGCCCAGGATTTGTGCAGATTGAAATGAGAGATGAGTATTCCAGATAGAAAAGGCAACATGGAAAGAAAACAAACAAACAAACAAACAAAAAACTTTAGGGCAAATGAAAGGAATAGAGAGCACATACAG
Organism: Myotis lucifugus; assembly: GCF_000147115.1. Taxonomy (NCBI): domain Eukaryota; kingdom Metazoa; phylum Chordata; class Mammalia; order Chiroptera; family Vespertilionidae; genus Myotis; species Myotis lucifugus. The sequence goes on along the minus strand of NW_005871104.1, from coordinate 5,368,196 downwards.
GCTAGTATTTCAACATAACACAGGAAGAAAAATAGAGAACGGGATGAAGAAATGACTACATAAACTCTATTTCTACAAATCCAATTGGAAGTTTATGAAAACTGAGAGCCTGTGATTCAGAGCAACAGCATTGTCAGAATTTCCTTGTTTCCTTCTATTTGACCAGCTGCTGCAGAGAGTTAATACAGAATCAACCTGACTGCTTCAAGGCAGCCCTTTGGCTGGTGCCAAATGTTGTGCTCTGGTCCCCTGCAGCCTTTCTCCTTTCACACTGCTCTTTACCATGGTGAGAGGACAGCCCCAACAGGTCAGCTAGAGTTGGCTTCCCTCCCTCGCCTTCCCTGATCACAAACTGCCTTATTAAAAAGCTATTCTCTGAGTGCTTGCCTCCTTTCCTTAGGCCTGAATAATCAATTGTTGCCTTAGGGTGGTTCAGAAAGCAGCCCCCAAAGCACCCAGCATTTATCACCAGCCAATGAGAGACAGGAAAAACCTTACTTGTAATTTCTCGACTCTAATGAGCAGTAGGAACAGTATTTGCACAGGAGGGAGCAAATAAACAGAATGAGTAGTAAGACGACATTTCAAAAGTCAGATGGAAGACTCGGAGGGTCTCCATTATCAGCCAGCAGACAGCAATTTAGGGAGAGGCTGGAATTTCCAACTAAGGCAAAGCAGTTACCCTGTGGACAAGGGACAGGGACAAGGAGTGGGTGTTACCTTCCCTGACTGGCCTTCCCTTACTGCAGCCTCCAAATGATCTATATACCAGTCTTCCCAATGGGCACTGTAGGGGCGAGAGGTACATCTTTTGGTTCTTTCAACCCAAGAGAGTTATAGAGATCAATACACTTGTGACAATAAAGCCAGGTGTCACAGAAAGACAAGGTAAGTCCCTTGGGCTAGAATTTATAAACCACTACTTAGCAGAAATTCAGGAGTCTCAAACTGGCAACTTATGGGCCAAATGCAGCCTGAAGGTATATATTAAGTCACACAGAATTTTTTTTTTAAAAAAATTGCATTAGATGCCAACACTTAAATACTGGGAAATTTCACCTACTAATCTAGTTTTTTAGCTTCTTTTGGCAGCAATTGTCTGGATCTGAGCACAATCTTTCAAGCCTTCTTTCCATGGTCCTCATCGCTCTCTATTGTTCTCAAATAAGTCAAGGTCATTTACATTTATTGTGCTTGCAATGGGCTTTTTTCCCTTCATAGTTGAAAAGTGTTCTTTATCTTCTTGTTCTTAATACAATGTGGGAAAATGAAAGATAGACCAAAAGAGCTTCATTTTTTTAGACCTGACTCATTTATATGCTCTGCCTGGACCCATAGGCACTGGAGTTTATGTCCCTCATGGTAATAATTTGCATTATTGAACACTCTGTATGCATCAGGGATTCTTCTAGCCTCTACATATTAATTCATTCAACAAAGAACCTAGCTACTTTATAGTACTACCATCTCCACTTTATAGATGAGGAAACAAAGGTGGTAAGATATTAAGTTATGACCAAGGTCACACAACTATTACGAGTCAGGGCTCAAACCTAGATATTCTGGCTCCAGAATCTAGTCAGAACCTCTCTAATATACTGCTTCTATCACAGCAACCCAATAGGAACAGAAAGAGAAACAACTACAAGGAACATTGAACCTACCCCATCATCAGAAAGCAGTATGGCTTATTCTCATGATGGGATATTTTAAGCATCTTGCATTATGAAAAAGTTTATAGCAAGCAAGGTGCCTTTAGCACGAACAGGCATGCAACAGAAGAAAGATACAGGTAATAAAGTACATTTTCCCCGAGCTCTAAAGTTATAGCTCATTTGCATCCTATTATTTATGCTCAATTTCCCTAATTTTGTGCAATCAATTTTTACTGTTATCATCAGACAAAATAAAAAGTTACATCAAGAAAATATTGTTGCTGATGTATCTCAGAAGATTAATTCCTCCATGTCTCTCCATCTGAGTGTGCTAAAGACTAGCAAGTGGGATGACGGTACCTACCCACAAGTCTCTGAAAAAGTTGCTCAGATACCTGGATTCTATTTGTTTTTCAAGCAAATAGTTGGAGGGTAATGAATTGCAGGTGAGACATGGATCAGTAATATTGAGGGCTAAGACTAAGAATTATGGCAATGACTGCCAGAAAAATCCATGTATCTCTGGGCATGTAATTACCCCTGGCTTCTTTCTCTAGCACACATAATTGTGACCACTCAGCCTACAACTGAATAAAAAATGGACCTTTATTTGGGTCTCTGATTTATTTGGGTTTAGTTCAGATTTGCTTTCTGGGAAGTGTCCTTTCTATCCAGAAAATAGCCTTATGGGTCTTATTCTCAGAAACTCCTCAAGCAAGTCAGAAATGATCATGCTGATCTTTCCCATTCTATACCCTTTGCTCTACCTCCCTATTCCACCCCACCAAATTTTGCCACATAATAATATATGTTCCAAGTCTGATTCCTTAGTGCCAAACTTTACATCTATTCAATGTGTAATAAATGCACATGTGTGTCAAGGAGAAAAAATGGAAGATGTTGATTGTGCTTTGCAAGATAAGAAAGCACCTTCCTTATATGCCTTTGCCTTTAATGAAAGTAATCATGTAATTTTGGGGTGGCAACTAAAACAAGGTTTAAGGTTTCTGGGTTCTAATATAGCTACAACTCTTAGACAATGTTTAACTATTGAAAGTGTTTGGAATTTACATGTTCTAATGCAAATGAAATCATGCCACTATATGGGAGGTTGTAAGAGGAAATATAAACCAGAATGATCAAATATCAGATGAGGCCATACCTGATGCTGAATTGGAGAGGGAGGCAAAGGGTGGGGTAGGGGGTGGGGACATCTGTAATACTGTCAACAATAAAAAATATTTTTAAAAAATATCCTATAACCTTATAGACCAGTGATGGTGAACCTTTTGAGCTCGGCATGTCAGCATTTTGAAAAACCCTAACTTAACTCTGGTGCCGTGTCACATATAGAAATTTTTTGATATTTGCAACCATAGAAGAACAAAGATTTATATTTTTGATATTTATTTTATATATTTAAATGCCATTTAACAAAGAAAAATCAACAACAAAAAATGAGTTCGCGTGTCACCTCTGACACGTGTGTCATAGGTTCGCCATCACTGTTATAGACAATTCTAAAGAAAAGGAAGAAAACAGGACATTAGTTCAGAGGACTCCGGATATATTCAGATTGCTGAAAGTGTAAACAATAAACAAATGAAAAACAAAACAGAAGGAAGAATACCACACCTCCCACATCTGACTGACTTCCTCCGTGAAGCCTTCTGAGACCACACATTTAGGTTTTGTCTGTCTCCTGCCCCCACAGACTTTTAAAACTCTGCCATAGTAGCTCTACTATATGCACTTTTCTATCCCTACCATTAGCTTGTAAGCTCGATGATCCTATTGTCAAATGCATATCTTCAAAAGTGACATACGCCACAGACTGAGAGATTAAAGAAAGATTGAAGAGCTGAGCTTGTGCTTTTGAGAACTGCAGGGTTGGAGGAAACAGCAGTATTATCTCTCCAGTCCAGATGTCCACGCAGCTTTGAAATGCTCACTTGGCTCGGAAATGTGGGAGGAAGCCACGCGCAGGACGAGGGCTGCTCTGGAGGACGCTGGCCTTCTAACTGTGCATCATCTGACAGCTGTGTCTTGCTCTGCTGGCAGGACGCTTGTTTGCAGTAGGCTGATGACTACCATGCCCACCTGGCCACGCATTACTTTCCCCTCACGTACTAGGCTCCAGGAACCTGGCCTTCTGTCTGCTTCTCTAACACTCCTAGTTTTTTACCTGATTGCACTTCAACTTCCAGTTCCCTTTGCCTACAAAGCATGTTCCCAGATCTTTGCACCTGAGGCTCCGTTTATTATTTGTGTTTCAACTTCAGTGTCACTTCCTCCAATGGGCACATCTCATCACCCTACCACACTGGCTCTCCCTTCCAGGCACCCTGCTTTGCATCATTGTTTTGATCTCTGTGACATTCACCACTACCAGGAATTGCATTGTTTATTATATATTCGTATATTTTCTGTTGCCCTCACCGAATGTAAACTTCAAGAGAACCTGCTAGATCTGTTCCTGGCCAGTGTCTAAACTGGTGCCTAGAACAAGAAAGCACCCAATAAATGTTTATATAACAATGAGTGGAAATAGGGAATATGCTTATTGGGTACCTACCATGTGGCTGGCACTCTACTGAGTGCTTTCAAACACAGTATCTCATTTAATCTTTACCATAAATTTTGAAAGAGTCATGACTGTCCCACACTTTGCAAGTGAGGGAAAAGCTTCAGAGAGGTGGAGTAATGTGTCCAATGTTGCACAGCAAGTGCTCAATAAATATTTATGGAAAGAAGGTAGGCAGACAAACAGGTCAGCAGGCATCTAGAATGTGGCAGCTCCACTCAACTGATATAGCTCCAAACTCCCTATTCATTTCATTTCATCACAGTTTTAATGTACATCAACTTCTATTTTGACGAGGATAGCAGAACATTCTGTGACTCCCAAGTCTGACCCTTTGAAAGTATCTTGCTGACAGTTGGAATCAATACCTTTGTGTGTTAAGCTGTAATTTTCACCACCAATATGACATACTCTTCCCAAGTAATGTTGTTGCCCTTGATCCAAGCCACAGACTGTCATCTTTTATTTGGGAGAGAACAGAATTCAGGGTGAAGATTTTTTTCCATTAATCCCCTATTGTAGTCCAGAGTTTACTTTCTAGCTTAGGAGAGGACACACACCTTCAATTAGATTTTTTTTTAAATGCAAAAAACAGCACCCTCTCTTTTGGCAATCTGACATTTTCCAAGTCTTTTCACAATCACATCACAGTCAACACTGTTCTCTGGTTTGATTCTGGATGGGAACTTACATTGCTTCACATGTCTACATGGTCCAGCATAGTCTGGTCCCACCCTACTTCTCCAGCCCCACCTCTTGCCACTACTTCTCACATTATGTCTCACCAATTCATTCCTATTTTGTTTTAGTTAGTGCTCCGTGATCTCTAACATCTTCCTGCCTTTGCTGTCTGTCAAAATACTCCCCAACTACTTCTTTATCTGGCGTAATTCCACTTTATTTTTAAAGATGTTTTTCCTAAGTGTGGGTTTCTCTATAAAGCTTTCTCTGATAATCCATAATCTCTTGGCCAACTTTGATATCTCTTCATATGTAATTACAGTGCACCTTGTAACATCTCTAAAATAATTACATTGCATTTTGATAAATGCTTGTTTTTTTCCTCTACTTGTTTATCAGCAATTTGAGACACAGTATCTGTCTTATGATAGAATTATTAGCACAAAAATTGACATTTATATAGTGCTAGGCATTGTATCAAACACTTTACATATATTGTCTCTATATTGCCTAATTTAATTCAAACAATGATAGTATTGGTATATATAAAGCATATTATTTGCTCAATTGAGTATATTACTTTGGAGATATTATACAGACACTTAAGTTTGAATTCTCATGAAACTATGTAATATGAATCATTATTTCAATTCCACAGGTGAAAAACTAAAGTCCACAGATGTTAAATCATTCACTCAAGGAAGATAACTATCAAATAGCAGAGCCACATTCAAACCCAAATGTGATGCTCATTCTCTATCAGTTTATGTGCACATGGAAACATCTGTGTTTCATTTCTGTCAATGTCTGGAGGATAGATGAGTTTATTTATATTTACTGAGGTTGGAATTTGAGGACATCCATAAGCCAGTGTCATTGGCTATTCAATGTCATTCATCCAAAGAGCCTCTGAGCAAGCCAAACTAAAGTTTTGATGTTCCCCAGACTCATCCTGTTCACTCCTGACACATATCTGACCCTGGCTCACCCAACCTGAAAAGTTGGCATTCTTTTTTGTTGTCTATACAAATATTCCCCATAATCTTGGGTTCATATTTTAGAACCTCTAGCTACAAAACTATATCCAACTTTTTCTAACCTCAATATCACTATCTGTTTGTCAAATTTTGGCATATCTTTAGCATGAAATCAAGCAATAGATTATATAAAAAGACAACAAGTTCCAGACCTATCTTTCACTGGCTATATGACTTGGGTCCAATACTTAAGCCTCAATTTCCTGAACTATAAAATAAGGATAGCAGTAGTACCTAACTTTGTAGAGTAGCTGTGAGAATTCACTTCTGTCATTAATGTGGCTTAAGCTTCATATTAAGGGATCAATATATTGTTATCTAATAATACAAGAGACTGTCAATACTAAAAAAGGGACTAAGTTCTTGATTTACAAATGGAAAAAACCCCAAAAACAGTCCAAACAAGAGAAAGCTACTGACTCAAAGTCACACTACTCAACTAAGAATCACCTCCAAGTCTTTGATTTCCACCTTCAAGCAATTACTTATGTAGCTGTTTATATCTGACATGTGTGCGACTTCAAGTTATGAACATTTGCTTATTTTTACTTTTCATTCTTCATTGTTCCTAACCAAGTGCTTATTATAATTTTGCCAAGCAATGAATTACAGAGTTTCTAGAAGAACATTATTTAGCTAAGTCTTAACATTCAGTGGTAATTTTCTCCACCATGGAGTTAGCTTCCTTTGAGATGGAGAATAGGGCTAATAAGTAACAGCAGTATATTCAGAAAGGAAGAGAAAGAAAGAAGTAGGAAATGAGGAAACATTATGAACAATCCTAGGAATAGAATCACCGGGCTTGCAAATTCCAAGCATCTGGGGAAGGAATCAGACTTGTTACAGGAAATGGCTATTTACTGAGAGATGAAGGGCTTTGTTTCCCTAATCCAGGGCCTGCTAAGCCTTATATTTCTAAGTTTCAAAGAAAATGCAAATCAAGGAGAGGACAAAATTAATTTTCTTTGTCAAAGTATCTCTTATTTAACACAAGACAAACTCTCCAGAGTTACAAACCATGATAAATGGTTTCCTTTTTAAAGTCCAAAGACAGAGGGTTTGATGAATCCATCGGTATTCTATGGCCCCAATTTACAGCTCTTCTTTTATAGGACTACCATTAGTTAGCAACATTACAAAGAAAGTGAAGTTTACCATCCTGTATTTATACATCATTTCTACTTTCCCACCCATCTCAGGCATTCATTTATCATCCCATCAGGGCTCTCAAGCCATATCCACCTCATGGTTGGCCAAAGCCTTCACCAGAGGGCAATATCCCACCCCAGTCAGTCTCCTAGAGCACAAACCTGAAAATTTGATTCTCTTAATGTGAGAACTATACCTCTACTCTATGTTTCTTGAAAGTAGAACCTTGTATCTCACCTAGAGTAGCAAAAAAGAGTGCACATAGTAGAAAGTCAATACATATTTGGTAGATGTGTGGAGGGATGGGAAAATGAAGAAATTCACTAAATATGAGAAAAGGAAGAATCTGCACAAAATCACTTGTGTCATGGCCAATATAGTGGCTCTTTCATTGGTTCTTTCACTTTAGCAGAATATTGATTTTCTCCCCCAAACGCAGTATTTCTAGGGAAGATATGTGGAGCAAGTGTTTTTCTTTACATTCTCCAGCAATACTCTGTGGACAGCCACACACTTGACATATTTAGGAGGACTGGATGTGTGATGTATAAATACCTGACAATCTCCTTCTCATATATAAATTGGGAGTGGGTATTAGAACCCACTTTGATTTGAATGAGCTCAAGCTATCTCCCCTCTGCCACACCTAATGAATACAGAAAAACGATAATAATAAAATAAATCCAAATATTAGGTGTAGATGAAACAAGCTTAGATATATTGATAAGCTAGAAAATTTGAGTTTGAAATATCTTATGCAGAATAGGCTTTGTCCAGAACCAACTGATTATGCTCATTCTATGGGAAATTAGAATTGAAAACTTTAGGAGGTGGTTGGGGAGCTAAGATATACCCATGTTAAATGGATACTGAATAATTTCACTCTAGGGCTCAGGGTCATTCATGTCATTACTTAGTCTAAATCATTGATATTATCTACAAAATGAGAAAGTCAACTGCAAAGTGCTGGAATTGTACATTTTAATGGGAAGGAGGCCATATTCCCACTAAAGGAATGTTATTCCTAGAGCAGATAATCAGAACCCAAGGTGAACAGCCATTCTCTCCTCTGATCCCACAGAGGGAAGGACTGGGGAGCCAGATGAAGCTCCCTCCTCTAGCTCAGGCCAAGCTTTCTTTCATCAATTCTCTGCCGTTGGGATTTTGCAGTACCCAGAATTTTTTGGAGAACAGTGATCCACCCTCTTTCTGCAGCCAGCCAACAGATCACACAGTGACCGTGGCTTTATGGTGACACGAGCGGTCGTTCAAAGTCAGAACTATTCCAATTCACCTCTTCCTTTTCAATTTAAGCTTCTTTCCAAAAGGCCATAAACTATTCTTTTTGAAGGTAGTTCCTTTCATCGAGGCTCATTCAGATGAAAGACAAGGGAATCATCAGCCAGTATGACAATGGTATTTGGGTGCTTTGCTCTCTTTCTTGTTGCAAAAGAATATGACATTCTGACCTGAAGACCATCTAATAGGACAATCAGGCTGGCCTTGTATAGTCTTAATTTTTATATTATAAAAATCTCTGCAGCAGCACTATCCAATAGAAATATAATGTGAGCCACATGTTATTTAAATTTTCTAGTAGCCACATTTGCATATTATATTGAATCCAATATATTTACAATATTATCATTTCAAAAAGCAATCAATATAAAATTTACCTGTGAGTCATTATTTTCTGAGTCTACAAAATCAATGTGTGTTTCATACTTACAGCATATGTCAATTCAGACTAATTATTATTCAATGTCTGGTAGCTACATGTGTCTAGTAGCTGCCTTACTGAACAGTGTATCTCCAGATCTTGGCTGCATTTATTTGTTCAACATACATTTCTGGGTTCACAGAGCTTTACCCAGCAGGAATAAAAATAATTAACACAGAGTAGGTGATCAATAAATGTTTGCTGCTTTGAATTTTTTTAAAAAGCATGTTAATTACTTATTTAAAAAATGCTATAATTTCTTAAATTATTTTGGGGGATACAGAACAATATAAGACCGAAAGGGCACTGACCTACAAAGGAAAGAAGAGTCCATGAGAGAGGTAACTGTTAAAATGGAAATAATAATGTCTTAAGGATTTATATTTTAATAGGGAAGATAAAACAAATGTTTTCAAAGATCTTTAAATGTCAGTGCAAAACTATAAATATCTAAATTCCCAAATAAGAGAACCAACCAACATATTTTATAGAAACTGAAGAGACAACATTCTACTCTCAGATAATTGAATATTGTAAAGATTGTTAATATGCATTGTTGCTGGGCGAGGGGAGATGGGGGGCGGGGGGAAGAGAGAAAGCCTACACTCCCATATGCTACTGGAAGTAAAAAGTGACATTTATGAAAAAAATTGTTAAATATCCTTCAAAATTGCATCTTTCAACACAGCTGTTTTAATTTTGTATCATGAGGAAATTACTGGATAAAGACATAAAATGAATGGAAAGAATGCTTACTTTACTGACACGGAACTATAGAAAATTAAATGAGAAAATCCAAGTTTTAGAACAATATATAGAAGACACCATTTAAAATATACACACAGCAGTGGGGATATTTAAATTCTGCTTTGTACTTTTTGGAAATAACTATTTTAATTAGCATACAATCTCTTAATCAAAGCCAACAACAATTTGTTACCTTTTGAAAAAGAACTATACCCGGGAAACTTTCAGAATAACAAAAAGAAAAAAAATTAATGAAGAAAAGATTGTAGCTTGTAATAATTAGGGAAATTTTCTTCAAAGAAGATTTACATAAAAAGAGAATATAAGGAGAATATTCTTCATCAAAATACAACATTTCCCTATGACTCATTTATCTTGTAAGTGATTTAGCTGCAAGCCCTTGATCTTCTTGAACTTGAAATGTAAGAGAAAAAAGCCCACATCAAAATAGGGCTATAAAATGATTTCTTATTTGACAAGCTTAAAGACTACAACGTTACCTGGACGTGCACTCAAGTTTAGCTGGGGGCAGATTGGAAGTGCTGAACTGGGAAATAAAATTATAGCAAAGCAATTAGAACACAAAATCAGCTCTGAAAAAGGTCAGCTGAGGGTGTGTAACAGGGCAAAAACACAGGTAGTGCCTTCCAGCAGGGGAGAAAACAAACACAAGTCATTTCCGGGCTCTCTGAGAAAGATCAAATCTTCCCTGTACCTTCCTCTACAGCACTGTGCCCCATCTACCTGCTTCTTTCACTTCTCACTTCCAGAAGCCAGGGTCAAGTTCATATGATCTGCCCCCACCTGGACTACCCCAATAGACTCTCCATCTCAGTCCCTCCTAGTTGCTGTCCTTCCCGGAATCCAAACTGACAAATGCTCCTCTGTGCCTTTTGGACAACCCAGAGGACACAGCCTCTGTACACATGCAGACAGCAGATCACACTCTTGAATGTTTGGGGTTTTTGTTTCCTATAGTGATTACAGAATGATTAGCTGCCCATCCTTGAAAAGTATAATATTTCTCATTAAGTCTCAGATTCTCCATTCCTCCTGAAAAATTACATGATGAGCTCACATGCTTGGGACACGAAATGTCCTTGAATGAATGCCAGCTGCCCTTTTTCAGTGGAGGCAGAGTGACTTGATTTTGTTCTTGATTTCTTTCTTGCTTCCTCTTCCTCTTTTTCTCCTTCTCTGTCTCCCTCTCTTATTCTCTTCCCCCCTCTGTTCCCTCTCCTGAGCTTGCTTCACTCATCACCTACTGTGTCACTGAAGAGATAGAGCCTACAAGCCTTTCAAGGGGTAACTTGGGGTCCTTCCCAACATAACCTAACCTATCGTCCCAGAATTATTTCCCATTTGATGCCTTCATCTATTGGTCTATTCTCTGTGTACCCTCGATAGGCTTTTCTCTTGTCCATTCCCCATATCCTGTCTTCATATCTTGAAGACAACCCATAAGTTTTATGTATAAAATTCCTACTTGGTCTTCTGATTTTTTCCAAACATCTGAAAAAGTCAACTCTTTCTCTAGATTTAGTCAGAAAATTAGCACCCTTATCTTTCATTTGTCAATTATGAATTACCGTGTGTGTGTGTGTGTGTGTGTGTGTGTGTATTCTGCCATTCAGGAAGTGCTTTGCCCAATAACTCTGTGTTTACCAGAAAAAAAAGAGTATAATGCTCAAAAAGCTTTTGTTGATTGATCCGTATACAAATTGGGCAATATATTTCATCCACACATCACCTGGGCAGTAGAGAGCAGTCAAATCTAGCAAATACAATCTCAGTGTTGGATGGATTAACTGGACAGCTGCCATCAAGCCACTCAAGTTATACCCAGTGGACAAATTCTTGGTAATACAAAAAGGATTGCTTTGGTTATAGCCCAGGTCCTTTTTAAATAAATGAATGCTATGATTACAAAAGAGCTTTGCTTATTATACTTTCCCATTAAATCTTAAAAAACACCTTAGTTCCAGGGCCAATTTGTAGTCTTACATTTTCTCTAGCTTTCTTGCTTACTGAAGAGAAGTTCTCATGATTTGTGCTATCAAAGGAGACAGGTTCTTTTTCTGAGAAACAGACACATCAATTTTATCTTGCACAGATCAGCTCTAAGTAAAGTCTTCAGTAGTTCTGATTTGTATCTTATGCACTATGTATTGGTGTTCACTAAACTTCTACTCTGCTCATTTACCCCATAACTAAGATTTAAATATATCTTATTTTGACCAGTCATTGAATATGTCCTCAGGAGTCACTGAGTACAGGAAAAAGAAACCCAGGTTACGATATAGAAGCAGCCCAGCCAGTATGGCTCAGCGGATTGTGCATGACCCCGTGCAGCAAGAGGTCCCCAGTTTGATTCCTGATCAGGTCACAAGCCTTGGTTTCAGGCTCAATCCCCAAAAGAAGCATGCAAAAGGCAGCCAATCTATGATTCTCACTCATCAATGTTTCCATCTCTCTTTCCTTCTCTTTCTCTCTCTCTCTCTCTCTCTCTCTCTCTCTCTCTCTAATTAATAAAAACATAATTTTTAAAAAAGATATAGAAGCAGAAAGAGGTGCTGTTGAGCACAAAGGAAGGAGAAAGTTGTGAAGGAAAGTTTTCCAGTACAATAGAAATTAATTTGATATTAATTCAAACAAAGTTGATGGTAACATGTTAACTGCTTCAGAACAGCCACTAAGAAAAAAAATCTAAAATATATACAGTAAAAAACAAAAATAAAAAATTAAAATGGTATACCACAAAAACTATTTAACACAATAGAAAGCAGTAATGGAGAAATTCTAGGGGGGAAGATAGATATTTATATAACACAGCAAAATGGCAAACAATCACAACAATTACATTAAATTTAAATTGACTAAACACTTCAATTGAAATAGAGAAATTTGCAAAATAAATTTAAAGAAAAATATTACCTACCTTTATGTTGTCATCAAGAGACACTTTAAACTCGAAGACATGAGTTAAAAGCCAAAGATTAAAAAAAGATATAACATGCAACATGCAAGCAGAACTCAAAAAGATATCAGAATAGCTATACTAATATTAAAAGTAGCATACTTTAAACGAAATTGTTTTTAGATACAAAAATAGACATTTTAAAATGATAAAATGCCAATGTAGGAGATGACTTAATCATTATAACCTGACCTTTAAAACCAAGTAGGCCTAACAGTTTCCCCAACATTAGCAAAATATCAACATTCTCCTAAAGAGCACATAAAATATTCTCCAGGTTAATCATGTCAGGCCATATAGCAAATTTCAATAAATATTAAGAGATTCAAATTATACTTATAGTTCATATATGTCCTTTGACTAAAATGAATTAAAATGACAAATTAATACAGAAGGAATTTTGGTAAACTCACAAATGCATGAGCATTAAACAACAAACTTCTAAATAACAAATGCATCCATGAAAAATCACAAAACAAATAGGAAAACATTTTGAGGTGAATTAAAATGAAAACATAACTTACCAAGTTTCATGCTATGTAGCTAACACAGTGCTTAGAGGGAAATTTATAGCTGTAAATGCCTATAATAACAAAGAAGAAAGAAGTCAAATTAATATCCCAATCCTTCACTTTAAGTAAAATTAAAATGAAACTAAATCCAAAGCAAACAGAAAGAATGAAATATTAAAAGCTAGGAGAGCCCTATCCGGTTTTGGCTCAGTGGTTGGCCTGTGGATCAAAGGGTCCCAGGTTTGGTGGGTTTGATTGTGATCAAGGACATGTCTTGGTTGCAGGCTCCTCCCCGGCCCTGGCCCTGGTCAGGCCTTGTGCAGGATGCAACCAGTCTATGTGTTTCTCTCACATTGATGTTTCTCTCTGTCTTTCCCTCTTTCTTCCACTCTCCCTAAAAATCAATGGAAAAATATCCTCGGGTGAGGAAAAAAAAAAAAGCCGAGGAGAAAATAAATTAAACAGAAAAACAATAGAGAAAATAAGAAATAAGAAAACCAAAAGTTATTTTTTAAATCAACAAAATTGACCAACCTTTAGCTAAACTGACCAAGTGGGCAGGGGGAAAATAAGGGAAAAACTTAGTTTACTAAAATCAGAAATTAAACTAGAGGGTATCACTACCAAAAAAGTGGAACCAATCTAACTGTCTGTCAGCTGATGAATAAACAAAATGTGGTATCCATACAATCAAATATTATTCTGTTGTATGAAGGAATGATACACTAACATACGCTACAAAATAGATGAACCTTGAAAAACTAGTGAAAGAATCCACACACTAAAGGCCATATGATTTATGTTTCCATTTACATGACATATCCAGAATAGACAAGTCACAGATCAATGGTTATCAGGAGGAGGGGTAGAGGAGACAGAATGGGGAGTGACCGCTAATGAGTAAGGGTTACTTTTCTGAGGTGATGAAAATAGTCTGAACATAGATGGTGGTGATGGTGGCATCTGAGTATTTTAAAAGCTACGGAATGGCACACTTTTAAAAGGTAAACTTGTGGTATAGGAATCATATCTCAATTAAGCTGTTATTTAGAAAAGAATGAGAAGTGCAAAAGCTGGGTCATATGGTAGTTCCATTCTAAGGCGGGGTGGAGGGGGTTAACTGTACGGTGACGGATGGAAACTAGACTTCTGGGGGTGAGCACAATGTAGCACATACAGAGGTCGAATTATAATGCCATATACCTAAAACTTACCTCATGCTATAAGCCCATGTTAGCTCAACAAAAAAAAAAAGAATAACACTCTCTCAAGAACATACAACTGGTAGTAATGATTCATCTTGGATTTGAAACAAGTTTATATGACTCCAAATCCTGTGATTATTATATCATAGTACTTCCTAGGTTTGTTAACTCTGCCTAGGAGACTCGGGTAGGATACAGTATTTAGTGTGATCATTCTATACTTTGCTTTCAGCCTCCATGCACTTTTAAAGAAAATGGTGCTTTATGGAAGAAAGAAGCCTCAGAGAATTGTAAGAGATGCTCAGAAATTCCAGGTCATGAATCTCTGAAACACAAAGCAGAAGAGAGAGAGGATAGGCTCACACATGGGTACACTTTCCTTGTGAGAAGTCGGGAAGCTGCAGTATGGAGACCACAGTCAGGTTTGGTTGTGGAAATCCGAGTTCAGCTCTATTAAAGTGTGGAAGGTCAAGTTATGTCTGATGACAAGGAAGAAAGAAATGAAGCTTTAGGCTGAAAGCCCAGTGACTGGGGACAAAGAACCTGAGTGTTTCCTGGCTGCTCTCCTAAATTGGAGCTCTTTCATTGAAAAAGCAAGAACATTAGCCATTGTTGAGTTTTCTAAAGGTAGGTGAGAAGTTTGACAGCTCCGGATAGAAAGAATAAGAGGTGCAGGGAACTGGTAATTATCCGCTATTTGGAGACAAAGGCATGCCTGTGCACACGCACAGGTGTGTGCTCGCCATTCTCTGGTTTCAGTTCATTATTTAATTCCTTCCTGCCTGCCAATGGAGGAGGCAGATTTCTCCTTGACACTGGCAAAGGGAAGTTACAAAAGAGAAAAGATATCAAAGTTCACTGCGGGGGGTGGGGGATGGGGATTTACCAATTGCAGAGAAGATCTAGTTTCTAAAGATTAAAAAAATGATTTATTTTTTTTTCCAAAAGTAATATTCATGTTGTTTTAGGTATATATTAGGTATTTTTCCTCCCTCAAGCCCATATTCTTCCTCTGTCCATGCTGTTCCATATAGTTGATTGATGCATCTATAAATGTTTCATGTCATAAATGAACTGCTAGTTTTTTAATCCTTCTGTGGCTGGAGTTATGTTCAGAGCATGGTCTTGCAACAGAGAAAAAGAGAAGAAAAAGTCAAAGAGAAGCATGGGTGAGCACCACTAAAGTCAACATAATTTCTTCAGAGGAAAACACTTTACTCTGAGGTTTTAAGTACATGTACTTTAGATACATTATATCGCATCTGGCATAGTAGTCACGTGGAAGTAGAAGGGGTTATACTAGAAGACAATGTGAAACTTTCCCCAGCTCTTGAGTCTTCTATCATGGAGCTAGAATTATATTGTTATCACTTATTGACTGTGTAGTCTTAAGAATGTTTCTTAAACTCCCTGTGGCTTAGTTTTCTCAAATATAAAGTGAAGATAGTAGCATATATATAGGCATATTGAAGTATAGTAATCTCCATCGTGGGTAAAAACTGCTGTTTAAAATTTTAACCCTGCTACTCTGTAAACATTTGCTTCCTTAAATAATAGAGAAAATAAGACTACTCCCCACTCCAGAAAGGCCATAAAATATGCCCCAGACAGAGTTGTCAGTGCTGGCGCCGGGCCAGGCCTTGAGAAATGGTCTCACGGCCCTGTCCCAGCAAACAGGACTTTTTCTCAGGAGGTCCGGAAGTCTCATTCCAAATTTGGAAAACAAAGAGCTGAGAAACGTATAAATGGAAAAGACTCCCACCATAGTGGGCCCCAGAATTTGAGAAGCAAGAGTTCCTCTGGGCCTGCTAGCGCTAGCGAAAATGATCAGGACTCCAAGTAAATTTGGCTTATTGATTAAGGCATCTTCTGATTTACAATATAACAAGATATGTATGTATACACACACACATCCCTAGGCTAGATTGGGGAACACAGAGGCAATTAATGCATGAATAAATCATAGCCATAACCATTCTAATTCAATGGCACTTGCAACTTAAAAGTTATGAAACATTTTTCTATAAATATTCCAGATACCAAAGATAAGCTAGGATAGGCTGGTTAAAGTATGTTGGGAGAGAACATAAATGGCCAGGAGCCTCTTCCTTGAGCCCCCTTGGTCCCCATCTAAGGTAGTCCCTGAAGAGTTTGAAAACCATACATCATCACCTCCAGGCACCTTTTCTACTGAGAAACCTGGAAACCGAGAAAGAAAGCAACTTTCTCAAGAGTATACAGTCCGTTTGTGGGCAAAGCTGTTAATAAAAACCAGTTCCCATGACCCATAGCCAGCAGCCCCTTTCTCCAATCCAGTCCCCATTTATTTTTACAGGTAAGGGTGCACAGAAGTAATAGTTTAGGAGAGAAAGTCGATTGTTAGAAATAGATACCCAAAACATAGGAATCTATAACAAGACATAGTGAGAAAGGAGACAGGAAAACTAAAAAGATGGGAGAAATTAATCTGTATTGTCGTTGAGGGAAATTTAGTCTAAGGACAAACAGCTATTCAACTGTGCAGAGAACAAGAACACATATTTCTTCCAATAATTGTAGTCACTAGGAGGAGTTTGAAAATTGTGTGATAAATTCTCTGTAAAAAGTTAGGGGAGACTAAATGTATTAAACTAGGATTTATATCCAAAATGGGTAAAATTATTAAAAACAAACAAACCCAGTTTTGACTTTTAGAGGGTAAGCTTCAGTAGTCTGAAAAATTCATTTTTATCAAACACTGCATGCCTCAATGATGTTAATTCTTTAGGGAGGTTTTATCTATTTGTGTAGTGTATTTATTGACAACTTTCTATCGAATAATTGTCATTGTTTGGAAAGATTAAAGTTGTGGCAAAGCAGAAATACACAGTTAGAGAGAAAAGAAAATTCTTTTAAAGGACAGATGGGGAGAGAAAGTCTCTCATTGTTTCTCACAAATGCTAGGCTTATATGTATTAATATCTCTTGCCATCAAATGCCCTTCACCGTCTGCTCAATATCTAGCCAAACAAAAGAGTCACCTTCTCCACAAGACTCTCTCTAACTTCTCCTTGCCCACACTGACCTCACTTTATCTACTTGACTCATATAGCTTTGGAGTGCCTGTAACATTCCTTGAATTACTTGTCTTATACTTTATGCAAAATATAGATTATTTATTAATAGCCCATATGTATGTATCTTACATACATACATATAAGATCATTTGAATACAGATTGAATGTTGGCTCTTTTATTACACTGGTCAGGACACATAAGGTTCAATAGATGTAATGCATCAATAAAGAAATAAACGTATGAAAAAATAAATAATGAATAAATTTAGGAGCAGTGCTGAAAATACTGAGTGAAAATAGACACTTTTTGAAAGAGGACATACAGAAGGCCAAGAGACATGAAAACATGTTCAAAGTCACTAATCATCCAAGAGATGCAAATCAAAACAACAATGAGATACCATATCACACCTGTCAGAATGGCTATCATCAACAAATCAACAAACAACAAGTGCTGGAGAGGATGCGGAGAAAAAAGAACACCCGTGCACTGCTGGTGGGAATGCAGACTGGTGCAGCCACTGTGGAAGACAATATGGAGTTTCCTCAAAAAGTTAAAAATGGAACTCCCATTTGACTCACTAATCCCACTTCTAGGACTATATCCCAAGAAACTAGAAACACCAATCAGAAAGGATATATGCACCCCTATGTTCATAGCAGCACAATTTACAATAGCTAAAATTTGGAAACAACCTAAGTGCCCATCAGCAAATGAGTGGATTAAAAACCTGTGGTACATCTACACAATGGGATACTATGCTGCTATAAAAAAGAAGGGACTTATACCATTTGCAACAGCATGGATGGAACTGGAGAGCATTATGCTAAGCGAAATAAGCCAGTTGGATAAAAATAAATATCATGATCTCACTCATATGTGGGATAGAATGATCAACATAAACTGATGAACAAAAATAGATCCAGAATCAAATGACAGGAGAGGGGGGTGGGTTAGAGAGCAACCAAAGGACTTATATGCATGCACATTAGCATAACCAATGGACACAGACACTGGGGCAATTAGACTTGCCTGGGGTGGGAATGGCTGGGGAAGGAGGGGGTCAATTGGGGAAAAAGGAGACATATGTAAAACTTTAGACAATTAAAAGGAAGGAAGGAAGGAAGGAAGGAAGGAAGGAAGGAAGGAAGGAAGGAAGGAAGGGAGGGAGGGAGGGAGGGAGGGAGGAAGGAAGGAAGGAAGGAAGGAAGGAAGGAAGGGAGGGAGGGAGGGAGGGAGGGAGGGAGGGAGGGAGGAAGAGAGGAAGAAAATACTGAGTGTAAGCAATCCAAGCCAAGTGAATGATTTAAAAATGTTTACATGTGAATTATATTCATTTTACACATTTCAATCATGGGATACTGGCTTATTCCATGAAGTCTCTGCATGGTATAATAAGAAAAAAGTATAATGGAACTGAAAATAAATGCCGAGTTCCTGACCAAATAAGCCACTGACTTAATTTTAAGCAGGTTGTGTCACATCTACGCTTGTTTCTTTGTAAATTAAGTAAGCAGACTGGATGAGGAGCTGTGAGGCCACTTCCAATTTTGACAATAATTGATTTATGACATGGTGACAACTAAGGGAGAAATGGCCAAACATTCTCCATCCATGTAGAAAGAGGACCTGGTTTGTTGGTTTTACTCCTTAACTGGGGTGTGAAAACAGCCCAGATCCAGGAGTCATCAGACCTAGATGCTAGTCCAAAACTCTAATTACTCTGTGCAGTACCCAAGGAACTCTTAGACCCTCTCTGTCCCTCAGTGGTCTCATCTGTCAACACTTGCCTCTTCCAACTCTACTTTGCCATCATTTCTAAGTCAGAATACCTTTCACTCATTAGAGTGAAAAGCAAAATGATTATATGGTCAAATTTTGGAAATAGAAACTGAGGTCCAACAAGAGTATGGGGCTAAGGCAGTTAGTGGCAGAACAATTGCTTTTAGGATTAAGACCCGAATCTGAAGGCTTCTCCTGATCATCTAGTCTCATCTCTCACCACTGTCCTAACTCACTAAATTCCACGTTTTAGTTCCCCTGATGTAGTACTTCCCAACCTTTTTCACAGCACAGAGAATATTTTGTGATACACAGTGGCAAAAATAATGCAAGGCCTTGTATATATTTTTTATACTTATGAAAATATAAATGGGAGGAAGTTTCCTCCAATTTATACCTTCTCTCCCTTGTACGTAGTATCTATGTGCACTTCCTTCTGAATGTGTCAGTTGGGCCTGTCTGGTCCCAGCATTCCCCGGATTCCTCTCCCTTTCAAAGCTGGCTTATCCCATTTACTTGGAGATTCTGATCTCTCCTTCAGTTACTCCATTCAAGTCATTCATGTTTAGCTTAAGTGGCAGCTAGTGGCTGGCTGAGTATTGCATAGGGAAGCATTATCATTTTAATAAGTGCTTTTGGTTGCTTAATCTAAATTAGGATATTCAAGCACCACAGCAGGGTCAGTAGATCAAACATGTTGGACCGGGCAAGACCTTTCAATGATTGAAGAGGCATTTCATTCAGGCTTCTCTCTCTACATGCCGAGAACAGGTACCACCAGAAGTGAATTAATGAAATCGAGTTAGTGAGCAGCTCTCCTAGTCAGATCTCAAACTCTGCCATTCCCCCAGGGGTAGAAAGGCACCCAGAGGGCAAGCCCACTGAGTCAGCAGGAAGACTGTTTGGGCTGGGGTAGGTCTGGCAAAGCCTGCAAGGGCACTGCAGAGGGGAATATAGATGCCAATTCAGTTTGGAACACACAGCAGGAGCATCAAGACTACTGCAGCAAAGAGGAGAGGAGGGATCCAAGCCAGATGCCTCACAGCTGGAAGAGAAAGCTCCAGTGCCATAAAGCAAATGCCACACAGGAGTGGAAATTCACCAGTCCCAAGAGGAAGAAGTGCTCTTTCTCTATCACTGAACTCCTATTTGGTAGTCTCAAGGGAAAGCCCCCTTGGGGTTTAATGAATTGGAAAGATGCTCCTTCAAACATCTTATCTGAAATAAAGCCTTATAGAGCTCAAGGAACCCCTCAGCTCTGTAATAAGTAAGGCTCTAGACCAGTGATGGAGAACCTATGACACATGTGTCAGAGGTGACATGCGAACTCATTTTTTTGGTTGATTTTTCTTTGTTAAATGGCATTTAAATATATAAAATAAATATCAAAATTATAAATCTTTGTTTTACTATGGTTGCAAATATCAAAAAATTTCTATATGTGACACGGCACCAGAGTTAAGTTAGGGTTTTTCAAAATGCTGACACGCCGAGCTCAAAAGGTTCGCCATCACTGCTCTAGACCCACCTATGTGAACTTCCTACAGACCTCATCCTAAGAGCACTTTTCAGATTTCAAAGCACAATCTACTCTAAGATCCATTCTCAGTAACTCTCCCTCAATAGCATAAGTTGGCAAACTTTTTCTGTAAGTACATTAAGCTTTGCAGGCCATGTTCTCTCTGTTGTAACTACTCAACTTTGCCATTGTATCATAAAAGCAGCCACAGGCAACATGTACATGTATGAGAATGGCTGTGTTCCAATAAAACTTTCTACAAAGGCAGGCAGTGAGATGCATTTGATCCATTTGGAGTGCAGTTTACTAGCCCCTGCTCTACAGCAGTACTGAGAAGAAAGTCAATACACCCCTCTTTTCATGTGCTTATACCTAGTGCTCCAGCAGGAAAGATCTCTGAAGTCTCCAAACTCAAGGAGCTGGATTGCCTTTCCCATGACCATGAGTTCTTCACTCCTCTAGGTCACACCTAACCTTTTTCCCCTCGCTGAACCCTAATCCTTGGGCTTGAGTCATTCAGTGTCCTAATTTCAGGAGGTAGGACAACAGATACCATGGCACAGGGGGGAAGAGCAGGGCAGACTAACCAGCAGATTACCAATGGTTCAAATAGTTCTGCAATGATTTCTGCTGAGGAAATTAGACTCCGGAGTTTTACTTTTCAGCTTTATGTCCCATTATACTAGGGGTTAATGACAAACACAACATGATTGCAACTGAGGGAATTACCAGCAGCCTTTACTGATTAGAAGATGTAAATTAAAAACACAAAACAAAACAAAAGAGGAAGCTGCCAATGCCTTGGGCCAGAAGTCAGAAGGCCAGAGGCCAAGGTATGGGTATGACTAATTGTCTGATATCTTCAATTAGTGATTAAGCCTCTCAGAGCAATTTTCTTCACTATTAGATTAGGACAACACTTTCTCTGACACATCTTGTCAGCACTCTGAATGAAACCCTCTAAAGACTCTCCCTAAGCTTCAGATAAAATACAAATTCCTTGCTCACCTCTCTGGCCTCACCTCTTATCACTTGACCCCTCAGCCATGAGTGCAAGACACAACTCCCCTACTCACATAGTTTTTCTCTCCCAGTAGATCATTAACTATTTCCCACCCCAACCTCCTTATTTCTTAATCTTGTTTACCCTTCTAGTCTCTATTTAGACATCTGTCTTCTATCACACCTTTCTTAACCCCTAAGACTGGATTAGGTATTTCTTTTTCACAATCTCATATAACTCTATCATTACTCTCATCACACATTCCTTTAGAGAGGAAACACAAATCCTTTGAAGTTACTTAGAGAAGACTCTAAATATTTTCATTTGAAGAACATTTGAAAAACTAAGTTCTTTACCCCACAGAACAGATGACTCAGTCAAGCAAGTAAATGTTTTACCTTCCCTGTGCAGCATCCTTCAATGGCATTCCTAATCTAATTCCCCATTGGGAGACCATCCCACTCACTGTCAGTTTAGGTTTTTTAAGTGAGACTGACCACACCCATTACCTACAGAAATGGAGGGACAGAGGGCTGGCCAATCAGGGTATTTAATCCCCTTGTTTCATTGTATGGATCAGGAATAACCCCAGCCCCACTCAAACCAACAATAATTTTGAGACGACGCTTCTGGATCTGTTGGGAAAGGTAAAGCCAACACAGAGGAAAAACAAGCACAGAGAAGGACAGAGACATACTAGCAAGAACAGCAACCCTACATCCACATGTACCTGCAGCTCCTCACTATGAAACTTTTTATTTATATGGGCCAATAAATTTCCATTTTTTTTAAAGCCAATTTGAGTTGGCATTTGGCTTTTCTTTCAAGCAAAAAGAGTCTTGACTAATCCAGTGGACATGAAAGCTGCCTTTGTGGGCATAAAGTAATAGCATAATTGGACTGAGTTTATTCACTGGAAAAATTCCTCTCTCATGTCATGCTGCACCACAGCGTTAAAGATTTCTGAAATACTCCGGTTGTGACAGATGACTAATTTATAAATTGACCTTGGCCTACATAATAAAGAAACATTCTATTTGGCTCAACACTTGAAAGGCTAGTCTGTGAGGAGATAGGATTAAGTCAGGGATAATCTCTTCTATTCATACAAATATTTACAGTCATCCATTTCTTATTTTTTCCAGTAAGGTAGCTGCTATAAAATATCTATCTCCTCATGATAGCTTAATAACCATTTAATTTGAAAAAAAAAATTCACTTGTCCAAGAAACTCAAGAGTACAGCAAAGAAAAAAGACAGTAGAGTGTAAGGCCATAGGCCCTGAAATCTGACTGTTCAGATTTTTAATCATGGCTCTGACACTTACTAGCTGTACACTCTTGAAAAATTTACATAAAGTCCCTTATGTTTTAGGTTCCTTGGTTGGAAATTATCAACAATTGTCACAATTCACAGATAGTTGTGAGGATCAAATGAGATATCATATGTAAAGCATTTAGCATGTTTCCTGGCACAGATTATTACTAATATCATCACCATTACAGGTAAATCTTCATGGCATTTGATTAACTAACTGTTTCTTAGATATAACACTAATAACACAAGCAACAACAACAAAAATATAAATTGGACTTTACCAAAATCTTTCTTTAAAAGCATTTTTGACATAGGAGCATGGAACAGGAGGTCTAATCTCAGAGGGATGGTGGGAGAGGGTGGTGGGTGGGAAAAGTTCAAAGATTTTGTGTGCATATACACATAACTCTTTGATATTGACAATAGGGTGGTGAAGGGTTGGGGTGAGGGTCAGGAGCAGGCTAGAAGGAGTCAATGGGGGTAAAACGGGGATATATATATATATATGTAATACTTTTAACAATAAAGATTTAAAAATAATATTTTGGCATAGACCATGTGATTTATATATGCATGCATAAATTAGTTCCAGTATATTTTGAATGACATTGTAATAATGAATACATCATTATAAATTTGTCTAAAGTTATGGAATGTATGGTACAAAGAGTAAACCCTAATGTAAACTATGGACTTTAGTTAATAATAATGTAACAATATTGGCTCATCAATTGTGACAAATGTGCCACCCTAATGCAAGGTATTAATAATAGGGGAAACTTGTCTGTGTGGGGTAAGAGGGGTGAGACCATATATTAAAAACCTCTGTACTTTCTACTTAATTTTTCTGTAAACCTAAACTGCTCTAGAAAATAATGTTTATTAATTATAACATTTTCTAGGTTAAAAAATAAAGAATTAGTTCCAGTATACAATCTGAAAACAGCTAGTTAACATTTTCAGTATCTTAATCAAGATGCTCACTTTAGGAATAGAAGCTCACATGGGGTTTGGACACCTTTATCTCTAATCAATATCAACGATTTAGGTCTTAACCAGTTTGGCTCAGTGGATAGAGCATCAGCCTGCGGACTGAACTGTCCCAGGTTCGATTCTGGCCAAGGGCATGTACCTTGGTTGCAGGCACATCCCCAGTAGGAGGTGTGCAGGAGGCAGCTGATCGATGTTTCTCTCTCATCAATCTTTCTAACTCTCTATCCCTCTCCCTTCCTCTCTGTAAAAAATCAATAAAATATATTTTTTAAAAAAATATCAAGGATTTAGGATTTGGTTAATTAGCATATGAAATATTAGAAACACTCTTGTAGAAAAAGATGTAAGAATCTGGCAAGCCTGGAGACATGCTTCAGAATGGTGCCTGGGATTAGGATTCAGAGGAGCGTTAGTTCAGATATTAATATGGAAGAAATGAGTCACGTGACTTGGTGGGAAGGTTAGAGATTCCTAGGACTCAGGTAGCCTTAATGACCTCTATGAACTTGTAATATGGTCAGGACTTGTCTATTTGCTTATATTTGTGGCAGATACTAGTCTGTGAGTTGCTTTTCAATGGCATCCAGCATGGAGGAAGAACCTACAAGCCCTCACTTACCTCTATATCATGAAGGCCACTGATATTAACAAAAAGCACAAAATAATCATAAATAATCAAATTAGCTAGGTCAGGGTGCAAGAGCTCTCTCTGGAATATTTTGGTATTTGACCAGGAGCTGTTTGAGCACTCTCGGGATGTTCTGGGGCTAGACTCGAGATCAAATCATAGAATAGACTCCAGTGCAATGGTTCCTGGGTCTAGCTGGGCTGGAATCACCTGAAAAGGTTTTAAAAACATAGGTGACCCTCTAGCTCCAGAGCTACTGAATCAGAATCTCCAAGGAAGAGACCTGTGTATTGATATTTCTCATAGTTCCCTAGGTGGTTCTCAAAAAGGCCCCCTGACACTAATTCAGGAACCAGCTGGCCTTTGGAAATCACAGAGCAAAATGCCCCTTAAAGAATCTGTGATCCTATGTCTATATGACTCCTGGGTAAGGAAGCCTTTATAAGGTCAATTGAAATATCCATAGTAGAGAAGGCAATGTCAAGAGACAGGAAAGAAATCAAATGATGGGAGAGAAAGAGAGAGAAGGTGGGTATTGAGGGGTGGGGAGGTGCTACTCGAATTCTAATTAAGGATCTTATAATCTGGGATAATTGCAATTGCCACTAGACAGACACCATTCTTTCCTTGGAACTGAGAAATCAATCATAAGCTCACAGCTTACTTTTGCCAACTCTCAGTTACATTCCTGGCTAGAGTCTGTCTCAAGCAAATGAATTCTAGTTATTCCTCCTAACTCTTGTTGGCAGAACACAGGACATTTGCCATCTGCTCAGCTTTGCCTTGGCAATAGGTAAACACTGCCTATTTCTCCAAGGCAATGAGCAGAAAGAGATAACAAATCACAGCAGAGCTGAGGGTGGGGCTCCAGTGTCATGTCTGTTCTGTGTGACTCCCCTGAAAAGGGTTTCTGCTGCTGCTGGGGCTTACTTACCTAGCTGCAGGCAAGGATCTGGCTCCCAGACACCATGCCAATGCAACTGAAGAATTCCATGACGGTGGAAGTTCAGAAATAACTCTTACTTATTTTTTTCATCCTTTACAATTTCTTCAAGCTTTTGCACTTTAAGTCTAAGGTTTGCTGGGATGTTACTTTTTCTCAAGTCATTTGTTGTGGTGACTAAGACCCAAGGTTCCCTGCTCTCATGAAGCTTACCATATGGCATGGGAAACAAATAGGTAACTGATAGTGTTGTAAGCATTATAACATGGATGACTAGGAAGTACTTTTTAGTGGGACTGGGATGCATGTTGTCAGGAAAGAAATTTCTAGGAAGTTTTATTTTAAAATTATCCAAGGATGAGTATGAAGATAGCTGGTAGGAAGAAGAGATATTAGCCGAGAAAGCCAAAATATACTCAACAATGCCAATATTCCTAAAGCATAGAGGCAAAGGTAGAGAGTGGCAAGAGTTGAAGCTAAAAAGATACTCAGGGTTGGGTTAAGAAAGGTTTCCTGAGCCATGCTAAGGAGTTGACATTTTATCTTGATGACAAGAGAAGACACTGCAGGATCTTAAATCTGGGAATAATAAGATGAGACTCATTATCGGGCCAGTTTGACACCCTAAATCTCTTCATTCATTATTCATTTGACAAAGATTAATAACACATTTTCCATTTGGTAGTACTGCTGTAGGCAGAGAGGTATGATGATAAACACACAGAAAAGGCCTGTGTTCTCACAAAGCAAGAAAAAAAAACACAGAGGATAATTTCTGATGATAATATGTACTGTGAGGATAATAAAAAAAAATGGAAGAATGTGATTGAGACTGAGGCGGTAAGTGCAAGGCTGTTTTTTGTTTTGTTTTTTGTTTGTTTTGTGTGTGTGTGTGTTTACCTTGGAATCAAAAAAGACCTCTCTGAGGAAGTGGTATTTGAGATAAGACAGAGTGTTGTGATTAATTAGCCATGTCTATTGCATGTGTTGGTGGAGAGCAGGTGATCTATCTGCTGTGTACCTTTAAACTAATATATTTAATTTAAATTCACCTGGGATCTGACCCTTATCACCCTCTGCTTTGTATTTTGATCATGAGTACCCACACCTTCTCTCCCCATTTGACAGGCAGCTTTTAAAGGCTGGGAATCATGTGTCTGTGCCTTAGCTTGCTCATCTATAAAACAGAACTAGTTGATCATGGAATCTTCAGATTATAATTTCAGAATTATAAGAGATAATGCATTTTCATCACTGAGATTAGCACCTGGCTCACAGAATATGTTCAAAAATGTTACTTGTTTTTGTTACAATAATTACAATAATAATGATAAGTATTTTTAACACCTATGGCTAAATACCAAGCCTCACACACAGTATGTAAAATTACTATTAAATAAAAGCAGTTAAAAGTGGTTTCTGAGGCTAAGACCAGTGAGTGAGTTGCTCTGATGTGTGTTAGTGTTTTCTAGGGACACCATTCAAAAATGTGAGCAGCTGTTCTCTCAGTTGAATGAGATGAGATCTGAGCAAAAACTGGAGCAGCAATTTGAGAAGTTTGTTGGACAAAACTCAGATGGTGGCTTTATCCATGTTAAGAAGTTGCCTGATAAAAAAGATGAGTTATCACCTTGAATGTCTGGAGTGGATGCCTAAGGACAGAAGGAGGAAAACCCATCACCACTTGCACCTAGATTAGCACTGTCCCTCTTCCTCACCCTAAGTCCCACAGAGCACTGCGACAATGTGTGCGAGTGGCCGCTGCTGGCTGAGCGCCTCCCTTCTGTGGGCTCTCTGGACAGTGGGAGCAGATCCATGAGCTTCGGGGAGAAGCACCAAATATCCATTTTCTCTCTGTCAGAAGCACTGCAGACATAACAATGCACCTTTCTTCACCCAGCATTGCAGAGTAAAGCTGTTTCACCTCTCTCCACCAGCCTGTCCCCAGCTGGTGACAGCCCCAGGTTAATTAAATGGGAGCCCTCTGCTCCCTCCAAGCCCTTGAGGTACCACCCGTAATTACTCTGCTATTTAGAAATGCCAAGTCTCTGTATTTGAAGTATTCAAAATGCATTGAGTCCCTGAGTATGGGGAAAATGGGATTGCAATAGGACTCTAAGCAACTCCACTTGGAGAAAGATAGAAATCCCGTGAGATACTAAAACACACAGGAAAGAATTCCTTCAGTACCAGTCAAGTAATGAGCAAAATAATAATACTAATCTCTACTCTGTGCTAAGGATAATGCTAGGCATTGGGCAATAAAAGGAAATGAGAAATGCCCTCCTCCCTCCAGGAGTCACCCTTCATTAGAGTAAATAAAACATATTCAGAAGCAGATGAGAAAGCAAGTGTTTTAGACAAAGAAAGAACCATACATGGAAGCTAATAAAAGAGCAAAGAATCTAGGCTTGGGATCTAGCTGGGCCAGGGTTTGAATCTGGCTCAGCAATGTGACTTTGGGCATTACTTCCCTTACCTGTTTTTTAGTTTCCCCATGTGCAAATGGCAGGACTGACCCCAGAGAGGTGTTATTAGAACTCAGTAAGAAAATATATGTAAAACGCTTTAGTGTCATGTCTGGCACAGAGTAGGCACTCAATGCACCCATATCCTCAACAAATATTTAATGTGCATACTGTGAAAGGAATTGTTAGATGCTGGGAACAAGACAGACACAATTCAAGCTTTCATGCAGATTAAATTCTAGAAGAACAGATGATTTGGAAGATTATAACCCTCACAGTACCCAAGGTCCTACTCTGTGCCAGGTACACAAATAAAGCAAATAAAAGCAGGTAAGCTCAATATTATTTCATCAAGAAGAGTGATAAGGAAATTAAGAGATGTAGTGTTAAGGACTTTGTTGCCTGTTTGGGGAAGGCGATATCTGAGCTGAGGCCTGAATATCTTGCCATACAAAGATATGAAAAAAATCACACACAACTTTCTAAGCAGAGTGAACTCAATAAATGCTAAACATGTCTAGTAATGCTACAACTAGGTTCCCAGTTTCATTGCAGGCTATATGATCTGCACATGTTTGGGAGAGTGAAAAGCCAGAATGGGATGGAGATAACACAGACTTCTGCATGGAGGAGGGTCTTGGGCTGGATGTTGAGAGTGAGGTTTAGTTAGCAAAGACGATCAAATAAAAACACTAGCATTGCACATTCATGCAACATTTAAGACAGGGGGTCAGAGGAACTTAAAATCACCCTCATTCATTTTGTGTTGTCTATGACTGCTTTTTCTCTAGAATGGCAGAGGTGAATAGTTGAGATGAAGACCATGACCATCTAGCTCACAATGCCTAAAATATTTACCATCTGTCCCTTCACAGAAAAAGCTTTCCAAGCCCTGTGTTAGAGGTTACAAAGCACATTTAAATAAAAAAATACTGTGGAGACAACCTGAGGAGATTTGAGATGGGCTTACTGACAAGCCTGCTTATGGCACAGAAGTCCATAGACAGCCACCTTGGTCTCTCTCCAAACTTAGAGTGTAGCTGAAGGCACCTGGTTGGCACTTATTCAATTGTTGAATGTGAATGAATGAATCAGATGTCCCAGAGGGCTCTTTAATATAAAAATAGTGGAGAATGTCTTCCTTCCTCACTTTACAAACAAGAAAATTAAAGTAGATACAGTAAAAGCTAAGACAAAACCAGGTGTCTCCTAATCCTAACTCCCAGTTTACTGCTCTTTTCCACTGAGATGTATACTCAGATCTAGAGTGCCAGCTCATAACAACCTGAAGTAAGAAGGGTGCCTTCTTTCCCTGCCATCAGCAAAGCCTCAGCCAAACCTCAGGTCTCCAATCACACTGACACCTGGTCCAGTTAATCACCATATGTCACTACTTCTGCGGGACCAACTGCTCTCACTCATCAAAAACTCTGCTCAGTCCTGGGAAGACACGTGGGAAGGTTCATGGGTGTTTGCTAATGATCATTCCCAGCCAGCAGTCAGAGGAAGCCCCATGGTCAGATACAATGTTATGCCCTCTGGAAACTCCCTAAATATATGCCTCTTCTACCTATTCTATCCCATGGGGAAGGTAAAGTCCTACCATTTAGGAGTTAATTGCTTCTTCATGCATATTAGGAAACTTTAGCAAGAAAAGAATATTCCCAAACCCTGCACATGTTAGACAGAGTGAAGACACATCTCTATGAACAGGGCATTAGGGGTCAGAGGTCAGTTAGCCAGGGATGCTGTGGAATAGGTAGTTCAGAGTTTGAGCTCTGACGACGCTGCTATCTAAGTTTAAGTCCTGCCTCTGCCACTCACCTGCTTTATGACCTTGGATAAGTCACTTGATCTTTCTGACCTATAGTCCCTTCTCCTGTGAAATGGGGACAATAGTATGTATTTCACTGTATTCTCATGAGAACCAAAACTAGAGTGATTTGAGCAGAGAACTCAGGAGGGTTCTTGTTGACAGAAAGCACTTGCTAATAGAAGAAAATGATGATGCTGATCTGAGTGGTGTGGCAGGGGTCTGACTCTGACCACTGTAAACCAGATGACTCTGTGCAAAGCATTGAACTTCTCTAAACCTCAGCATCTCCATCTATAAAACAAGAACAAAAATATTCTCTAGCTTACAGAGCTTCTGTGAGGACTAAATAGCATAAGAATGATAAAGTACTTAGCAAAGATCATGGCATTTATTAATGGGTCATTAAATGTCACCAAATAAAAACAAACCAAATAAGATGCTAATATCTGCCTGGGAAAGCTCAACAACTCTTTTGAAAATGAAAGATTATGAATATAAAAGTGTCTATGTTGCACTAAACTGCTCTGCATGTATTGTGGGTTGTCAGGGTTACTACCCAGCTGAGGAAGCCTGTTTAATGTTTGTTTACTTTGGCCTGTGATTTGAAGGTCATTCATGGGAGTTGAATGCTTTGGTGGCCAGGTGCTATGTGAGGCCAGGGATTAATTAACCTGTGATCTATGACTTTTAATTATTGTTCTCAAGTCTCACCTAATATTTGCAAGTGACTCTTAAAAAGCCATATGGCCTAGCAAAGCACTTGGGACTGAAACATTGGCAGAGACTCATCTGTGTTATTCCACTCCCCTGATTAGGTTTATGAGAGAGAAGACACTTGCTGAGCTGAGGGTTGGCCAGTTTCCAGACTAGAATATTTAAACTTTGTGTTTAAATACACACAAGCACACCTGTGTCCATACTACACATATGTGAGCACAAGTTCAGCCCTGGGCAACATGCCAGGCAGCATGGCATACTAGAGATAACATGGGCTCTGAGGTCGAATATACTCCAGGTTTCATCACTCACTAGCTACATGAACTTGGGCAAGTCACTGGGCCCCCACATGCCTCAAAGTCTTCACTTAATATGAATAATAAAAATCTACCTGGTAGGGTTATAGACATCTCGCCATAACTGACCATAAATATAAAGTTATAGCTGGGTCAATGCTATGAGCTTTTTAATAAGCCCCAATATTTTTACATTACCTTTAGTTATTTAACTGAGTCTCAAATTCATCATTAATAAAATGGGGATAATATCATTTACCCCATGAATTAATTCTCTTAACCCATAGTTATGGGAATCTTTTCTGTTGCAGACATAGTGGTAATTACTGGGAATACAATGACAAACAATAAAAGCACTCTCCTTCCCTTAATGGAGGTTAAGGTCCAAAGTGAGAGAAGCATTAAATACGTGAAAATATAGATGATTACTTCCTCTTATGTTCTATAAAAGAAAGTCTAGCATCTATAAAGGGATTACCTACTATAGATTGGGGAATCAGCAGATGACTTCCAAAAGAAGTGACATTTAATCTTAGATCTTAAGAAGGAATAGGAGTAACATAGCAAAGAATGGCATGAACAATGTCAGAGAAAACAACATGTCCAAAGGCCCTGTTTGCGATTCATTCATTTTGTTGAACAAAGTTCATGAGGACAGACCACCCTCTTGGCCCTAAGGATATAGTGGTGACAAGACAGATCATTTGAAGACTGTGTATGTTGCTTACATTAGTAAAAGAATAAGAAAGGAAATGAATTTGAATCACTTAGCACAGGGCATGGCACAAACGCAGCACTGCACATATTGAAAATAACAATTAAGATCACTACAGCAATGATAATAATTATAAAAGTAGCAATCTATAGTCCTAGGGGAGAAATGAGCTCCACCCATTCAAGTCTAAACATTGTAATCATGCTTTTGGCTTACAGGGAAAGAAAAAAACACCCCCCAACTTCGTTTTAGAAAAAGAAGTCCCCCTTCACACTAGAGTTTGAAGGACCCAATTGCTGTTCAGTCTTCCCTTAGATTTGACCACCCCGTAGAGGAACATCTTAGCATTAGGAATGTGAAGTGTTGGTCTTGTCTTATCTCTTCCTCCAGTGAGACCAATGACAGAGGAACCTATCTCCAAAAGGTTCTGAGTGTTCCATGCATGGGGGAGGGCAAAGACCACTCGGCAGGGTTACAACAGCAAAGAGGTTCAGCCTCTCATTTGACCTCTGAGGTTCCCAAAAAGTCAAGAAATAGATAAAACCCAGAGGCCAGTGAAAGGCTGCCCTTTACCAGAGTTGTGGGTGACATGTAAAAAGTCTTCTCTCGCTGAGATCATCTCCCCTACTAATGCCTAAAGTGCCACTATAGCTGACTGGTTCTTTGGTTCAGATAGAACTTTCTTTTAAACACGTGGAAACTGACATTGGGCATTTCATGATCATATTGGCAAAGAAACATTTTTCTTTACTTAAAATTAGAATTTTAAATAAGCGATTGCAGCCGCCCCTTTCTTTGAAGCAACTCAGGCCCAGAAAGAGGAAGTGAGGTCACACATCCTGGCAAGGACAGATCCAAGACCAAAACACAGATTTCCCACTTCTGATTCCTTCTCTTGGACCTTCTATCTCTGAGTCCACGTTCTCTAAATCATTTTGTTTTCCCCCACATTATTCTCCACTATTGGAAAGGAGGGAACTTCTATAGCATTAATTCAGGAGCTGGTAGTTGGAACAGAAGTAAGAACAAGAGGGAACAAGACACTCAGAATAATTAGCAACTTTCCCTGGCATCAGTCCCTCCCCATCAGGTTCTGCCAAGCCTCAGGGAATCTCTGGCATCACAACCAGCTGATAACAAGTAGCATCAGCACTGTCGTCACTAAGACAGTGTCTGGAGCTCAAGACCATCAAGCTTTAAGCTTGTCTTGCTGGCTGCTGGTTGCTTCCCCCGAAACGCATTCCAGAAACGATGCCTCAGAACATAGTTCTCCACTCTCCCTTCCATGGCTTACCCAGCATTTCCCCCTGAATCTTCCTGTGCCCTCTGAGAGTCTAGGAAATGAGGCTCTTTGTCTTGACAGGAAACCTCTGGGAATTGTGTTTCTTGGAAAGTTCAAACAGTAATAGTAGCACTCTTTCTTTTTCATTGAACTATATTTGACATATAACATTGTGTAAGTTTAAGGTGCACATGTTGATTTTATACATTCACATAATGCGGCATGATTGCCACTGTAGCATTAGCTAGCACCTCAATCACATCACATAATTTCATTTTAGTGGTGGGAATAATTAAGACCTAGTCTCTTAGCAAGGCTGCTCTTTAGAATACAATATTGTTGTCCATAATCACTATAGTGTGCATTAGATCTCCAGGATTTATCTACTAGTTATGAGTTTGTACCCTTAAACAACATCTTTCCTTAAAGATGCTTTTAAGAAAAAACTGAGCCAAGGTTTTTTTAGGCTTAACATTGTGTGAATATAATGCTAGCTACCGGCTTGCTACCAACTACACTTGAGCCTGTACCTGTCTATCTAAATGGCCTTATCTGGACTCAAGCACTCCCACACCTTTCTGATAGGGCAGGAGAAAAAACAGAACACAGACTATTTCTTTTACAACAGGCAATAGTGAACTATAGGATCCCACATTCTAACCCTGGCTCTGCCGACTCTGGCTGACTCAGTCACCTTGGGCAAGGCCCTTCTTCTCTCTGACTCTTAGTATCATTGTTTGTAAAAACTATATATATCCTATGTAGTGTTGTTTTTTTCTTTTTTCCCTTTTATTAATATCCACATTTTAAAAGGAATAATTTTCATAAAAATATCATGACCACTTCTAAAAACTAGAAGACCTAACCAACTGGATTCATATTCCCACATGATGATCTGTGCTGTTCTGCAGTGGTGTCCAGTGTAGAAGGGTCATGTCCACTCCCTTTCACTCCAGCTCCCACCGGGTCATAGCCCCTAGCTGGTTAACTGTCTGGAACAAATAAATCTCTGAGTTTATGAACCTGAACTCAGTAGTAAGTAGTTTCACCAAGCGAAGCATCCCCTATTTGGGCGGAGTGTATGCATTCATCAAATATTACTGAATGAGTGAGATGTGGCCCTTTCCCTAACACCTTAAATTATGGCACCCTCATGGTAATTCATTTCCTATACTATGCTTTTACATTTTTATTAAGGCTGCTTGACTCTGTACTTAGTTTTTCTATTTAATTAGTTCTAGAGTATTTAATTTTATTTTGCCTCATTTGTAAGCATTCTTATTCCTCAAAACCCTTTGTCCATATTCATAATCATGATCTCCCATTTGATCTCAACACTTGGATTGCGGGAAACGAGTTAAGTCGGCTCGCGTGAATTGCGCGTACTCCGCGGGAGCCGTCTTAACTCGGTTCATATAGATTTGCGGTGGAGTGCGGGAAACGTGTAAACTCGGGCCGATTGTAACTGCGTATTACCAAATATTTGTTTGTTTGCCGTTCACAAAGATACCTACCTGCGTATGTGAACCGTTTCATACCATTGGGGTAATAGGTATCATAAAAATCCCTTGTAAGTAGAGAACACTTTATGGCGCTGGTCGAGTACAATACCGTTAGGGTACCAATGTAATGTCGCAGCATTCAGACTATAGTGATGATGAGTTTTGTGCAGACAAGTTGTCCAATTATTCTTGTGATAGCGATCTTGAAAATGCGAGTACAAGTGATGAAGACTCTAGTGATGATGAAGTAATGGTGCGTCCCAGGACATTGAGGCGACGAAGAATTTCGAGCTCCAGCTCTGACTCAGAGTCAGATATAGAAGGCGGGAGAGAAGAATGGTCGCATGTTGATAATCCACCGGTCTTAGAAGATTTTTTAGGGCATCAAGGATTAAACACAGATGCTGTTATAAATAATATAGAAGATGCCGTGAAATTATTTATCGGAGATGATTTTTTTGAATTTCTTGTAGAGGAGTCAAACAGGTATTATAATCAAAATAGGAATAATTTCAAACTTTCAAAAAAAAGCCTAAAGTGGAAAGATATAACCCCTCAAGAGATGAAGAAGTTTTTAGGGTTAATTGTTCTCATGGGACAGGTGCGCAAAGATAGAAGAGATGACTATTGGACCACGGAGCCATGGACGGAGACGCCATATTTTGGTAAAACGATGACGAGAGACAGGTTCCGACAGATATGGAAAGCTTGGCACTTCAATAATAATGCGGATATCGTAAATGAATCAGATAGACTTTGCAAAGTGAGACCAGTACTAGATTATTTTGTGCCTAAATTTATAAATATTTACAAACCTCATCAGCAATTATCACTAGATGAAGGGATCGTACCTTGGAGGGGAAGATTATTCTTTAGGGTATATAATGCTGGCAAGATCGTTAAATATGGAATATTGGTTCGTTTGTTGTGCGAAAGTGATACAGGATATATCTGTAACATGGAAATTTATTGCGGCGAAGGAAAGCGATTATTGGAAACGATACAAACAGTAGTGTCTCCATACACTGATTCGTGGTACCATATATATATGGACAATTATTATAATAGCGTCGCAAATTGTGAAGCACTTATGAAAAACAAATTCAGAATATGTGGAACAATCTGGAAAAATCGAGGTATACCTAAAGATTTTCAAACAATTTCTTTGAAAAAAGGTGAAACAAAATTTATAAGGAAAAATGATATATTGTTACAAGTGTGGCAATCAAAAAAGCCTGTATACCTGATTTCTTCGATTCATTCTGCGGAGATGGAAGAAAGTCAGAATATTGACAGAACATCAAAAAAGAAAATTGTCAAACCGAATGCACTCATTGACTACAATAAACATATGAAAGGTGTTGACCGGGCCGACCAATACCTTTCATATTATTCGATATTGCGGAGGACGGTCAAATGGACAAAAAGGTTGGCAATGTATATGATAAATTGCGCATTATTTAATTCTTATGCAGTTTACAAATCAGTGAGGCAAAGAAAAATGGGTTTTAAAATGTTTTTGAAACAAACAGCTATCCACTGGTTGACGGATGATATTCCAGAGGACATGGACATTGTTCCAGACCTTCAACCAGTACCGTCTACTTCTGGAATGCGGGCTAAACCACCTACATCTGATCCACCATGCAGGCTATCGATGGACATGAGAAAGCATACGTTACAGGCAATTGTCGGAAGTGGAAAAAAGAAAAACATTTTGAGAAGGTGTCGCGTATGTTCCGTTCATAAATTGCGCAGTGAGACACGCTACATGTGCAAATTTTGCAATATACCTCTACATAAAGGGGCGTGTTTTGAAAAATATCATACGCTAAAAAACTATTAATTTCTATTTGTTTTGATTTATTATGAAAATTTTATTTTAAACTTTAAAAATATGTGTATATTTTTAGGTAATAAGTATTTTTTGGGTTTTTCGTATTTAGTTTATATATATCGAATTATTTATGTACTGAATAGATAAAAAAAATGTCTGTGATTGAATAAATTTTCATTTTTTACACAAGAAACCGAAAATTTCATTTCAATCGAACCCATACTTCAAAAGATATAGGCATTTTAAACTAACTCTGATTTTGCGCGGGAAACCTAAATAATTGCCCGCGCCATCTTATATTTTGGCGGGAAATTCACCCGACACCGTAGTGTCAATATATGTGACCTTTATCTAAACTTTCTTAAGCCTTTTCCTACCTGTCACCGGAGTTCTGACACATACTAAGTCAGTTCAGAGCCTTAAAACTTACATACAGCTCTTTAAGAAAAGTACTCAAAAAGCACACAACTGTTTGATTAAATAAACATACCTGTAAAATGCATTTAATTTTTATAAACTATCATCTTTCTGTTACTTGTCATGCCAACAGATAAAATAAACATAAGCTTATTGTCTAATCAGTGGAAGCCTTCCCATTGGTTTCACTGTGGTAAAAACTGTCCAGTCAAACTTTGTGGGTACTTATTGAAGCATTAGTATAACCAGGGAAGATATTACTAGTTCTGCTTCATAGTAGAAAAAAATAACACATGGCCTCTCTTTCAGAGATCGCCTAAAGAGCCACTTTGTCACCAAGAGTAAGGTTACAGGGAAAGGGAACCAAGTGAGTTTCTGAGAAATATTCCCAGAGGTCTCTCCTCTCAACATTCTGATCAAATAATCAAGACCCTGGCTGAGGCAAGTCATGGACAGTCAATAAATTCTATCATATTGCTAAGAACATAAATTATGACTCAGTTATTTGCTTGTCTAAGTAGACTGAACAATTCAATTAATTTAATTATTTCTTAGAGATTTGGGGAAACACAGCCACTGAAACTTGTAATTCACTCTGTTGTAGATGAAGATTCTGAATTGTCCGAATGCATCCCCACTAGTTCCAGAGAAGTTAGCATTGCTTCCAATTTTTTTGTTTGTTTATTTCTTTATCTGGCATCCTTTTCTTTATGACTTTCTCTCTCTCTCTCTCTCTCTCTCTCTCTCTCTCCTTATTAATCCTCACTTGAGGATATTTTTCCATAGAGAGTGGAAGGGAGGGGGAGAGACAGAGAGAAAAAATATAAATGTGAGAGAGACATATCAACTGGTTGCCTCCCACACAAGGATTGAGACTTCAACGGGGTACGTGTCCTTAACTGGAATCAAACCTGGGACCTTAGTCTGCAGGCCTACACTCTATCCACTGAGACAAACCAGATAGGGTACATCCAATTTTTGTGGCAGGACACTTCCCAAGGTCAACATTCCTCATGAAGCACTTATAGCATGCTTCATAAGTAATAAAATTAATAAAATAAAAATTCATTTGTAAGTCACTACATTCCTAGCATGCTTTTGAACCATTATAGGTTTATTTCAAACTACAATTGTAATGACAAAGATTGAATTGGGGCCTCAAGTTTCTTGATGTTAAAAAGGAAGAAAGAAAGATATCTATTCTGACTCGAAAAAGTTGGGAACGAATGATCTATTCAGTGATTCTCAAAGAGAGGTCCCTGGGCCAACAGGATCAGCATCTCCTGGGAAGTGGTTAGAACCTGTCAGAAATGCAAACTGAGTCAGAAACTCTCTGAGTAGAGCCTAGAAATCCGTGTTTTAACTCGCCAAGTGATTCTGATGCATTCCAAGTATGAGAACCATTAATCCAGTCCAATCCTGTAATGAAGAAGAAACTAAGATCCAGGAAAGAAAATGTGATTCTATTGTTGAGTTACAAGAACAGGTGAGAATCAAGTTCCGACCTCACACAACATTTCTTCCATCCTTTATACAAAACTTTAAAATAATATATTTACATGGGGCCTAAAAAATATACTACATACTTATTTAATTACCACCACTGTTCTATGAGTAGTTTATTTTACAGATGAGAAAATACTCAGAGGGAGTTGGGTATGCAAGGTCCCATTTGATAAGGGGTTGATCTGGATTAAACTTTATTTTTTCAAACTTCAAATTCTAAGTTCTTTTCACCAAACTACAGTATCTGATCCACCCAATCACACAATAAATACTCAAAGGGTAGAAATAAACCTTATTTATACATGTTTTCATTGTCACATTTGAGTCACCATTGTAGGGAATGGCTTGCCTCTTGGTGAGCACAGTATTTTGGAGAAAGACTATTTCTGTCTCTATACTTCTGTAGCCACAGTTGATTAAATTTGCTACTTTTCTACACTTGAGCAACAAATGCAAAAGTCAACCCATGTCAGGTTAGCCAGAAAGGCTATTTTTATTCTTCATTGTTATGTATAAGATGCTCCTCATTATTATACATTTGGGGGTGGGCTGTTGGTATTTTAAAAATATTTTAAGTGGGGTTCATTTATTATATTTGAGGCTTCAGGCTATGTTAGCAAGTGGTACAATTTTAGAAATTTGAAAAAAAATCTAAACACCATGTGGTATGAGAATAATATGTTAAAATATAGATTCTCAATATAGAAGTATTGTTTTCCTTGTAAAAAATAAAGGCTACTGCTAGTAATTATCACCATCAATAACCACAAATACTTTTATAGAGCTTAGTACCTTCTAAGAACTAAGGCACTTTTGTGCAATATCTCTTATAAGTCTCACAATAATCTTATGATGTTAATATTGTTATTGTCCCCATGTTATAAAAGAAACCTACTTTCAGAGGTTAAATAAATGGCCCAAAGTGACAGAGCCCATAAATTGCATTTCCAGGACCCACTGCACCAGTGGATCTACATCACCACAGGAAGCTGCTTCTCAAAGCAATGACTTCATTCGCTGTCCTGCCCTAGACTAGACCGTTTCTGTTTGGAGTCCCAAATAAGTACAATCTGATCACAACCTACCACTTTCCAGTTTCTGTTTATTCCTTTTAGCTGGTGCTGTTCAAATCAACTCATAGTTATATATATTTCCCAACTCCAGGCCTGCCCATCCGCTGCCTCCAGTATAACCTTTCCTTTCCCTTCATAGCCTATTCCAGTCCAATCCAAGTCTATTCAATTCACTCAGAGTTTTGAATGGTGGTGACAATAATAAAATTAACCACCCTGATCTGTGTGCTTTGATGAGAATGTGAATTGTGTCATGTGAACTGTGTCCTTGAGAGACAGCCGTGGTGGTAAGGAGTGATTGGCGATGTCTGACCTCTGAACCACTTCTATGTAGAATATGGCAAGACCTTCCTGGGATGTGCATGAATGATGTGTTAGAATAGTACAGCAATAAGGCTGTCCATCTAGGGAGAGGACAGGGCACACAAATTCAGGCCACGGGGAGTGGCAGCAATATTATATGTTCAGATTGTGGGCTGAAGATTCTCTTGAATGTCCATGATTCCTGTCTCATGTTTTTGACCCTTCCCCCAGGCATCCATATTAGAGTTCACTTCTTAAACTATGAGAAACAAAAGGAATATTTTAATGTTAAAAAAGTGTCTTGGAAATCAGTGAGACAACTGGGCTGGTAGGAAAATGGGGAAAGGCTGATCAAAGAGAAATAAGTAACATGAAAAGGTGTCAGCCTCAGTTGTATTTGAAGAAAAGTAGATAAAAAAGTAGTCTACCACTCCTCACCTATCTAATTGGTAAAATAGTTTTAAAAAGTTTTAATACTCAGCATGGGCAAAATTGTGAGACAACTAGTGTACTCTACTTCTGAGTATGCATGTATTGTAGTACCACCCATAGGTAATATTAGTACCATTTTAGTTTCTGTATTAAAGATTAATTTTTTTCAATTAAAGTTTATATTCAATAAATTTTGTACTAGTTTCAGGTATGCAGCATAGTGGTACTTTCTATATTTTTATCTCAATATGAAATAGATTAGCACAACCTTTCAGAAGCCAATTTCCCAATATTTACAAAATTTTAAATGCATATATTCTTTCACTCAGGAGTTACAATGCTAGTGATTTTCCTGTGGCTGTCCTCTCACAAAGATGCTCAATGTAAAGAAGAACATTTAATCAAAAATTGTTTTCAGTGCTTTAAATGTAGAAATAATCTATACATTCATTCACACAACTGACTAAACATTAAATATCTAACTAAATCCCTCCTTCAGGAAACAATACTAGAAAAGTTGTAGGAAAACCTGAAAGCGGAGGTGGCTTGTGATCAGCTCTCTATTTGGGTGGAGCCAGTGCAATGGGGTGGCCACAGAAAGGTCAAGTGAACGATGCTGGAGGACTAGATGGAGGGCTGTTTAGCTCTCCTGATTCTCCCCATAACCTCAGCTTCCAAAGGCTCGCCTCATACTCACGGCGCCTTTGCACAGGTCATTTGTGGACATGCACGGAGTGGTGGAAGCTTGAACCACCCAATGTGCATATTCATAACTGACAGAAAAATATGACACTCTACATTCTGGTTTCAGTTCTCACACTATAAACAAGTGTCCTTTCGCCGTCTATTTGTGTCCTGTTTTCTGTATATTTGTGCTGCTCTGACATCACTATTTAAAATAGCCTCCCAAGCACCATGCTGAAGTGCTATCTGCTGTTCCCAAGCACAAGAAGGCTGTAACGTGTCCTATAGAGAAAATAGGTGTATGACATAAGCTTTGTTCAGATATGAGTTATAGTGCCGTTGGCTGTGAACTCAATGTTAATGAATGACCGATATATATTAAACAAGAAGTCTTTGGCCAGAAACATACATAAAGCAAGGTTATGTATTGATCAGTTGATCAGAATGTGACCAGAGACTGGCAGGAACTTAACCCTGCATTTCCACCAGGAGTTATGGTTCCATTGCTTAAGTCAGAGCTCACAGCAACTTTATAGAATATAGCTGCTAAAGCAACAAGTACTGATAGCACAGGAAAGAGCCACTTGCAGGAATGTAGAACATCACTGAGCTGACAGCCAGTTGGTCCCTTCCATGGGGTCTCTATAAGAGCTGAATAGACCTCACCACAGAGGCTTTTCAGCCAGGAGTTGACAGGCAGTTAATTCAGGGGCTTGATGGAGAATGTGTTCAGAATTAAGATCTATTGCACCTGCTAGAGTGGAGATGGTCCAAGACAGCAAGAAAGTCTGACTGGGTCCTGGTCTAGCTGGATGCACCTTCCCACATACCAATACACAGAACCCAGGATCCAGACCAGCCAGAGACCCATGAGAATCCAGAAATCGGCAAGCGGATCGCTGCCCTGTCACCATGGAGTCTTGGCCTCTTTTGTATACATCAAGAGCCTTCCTGAGGAAGAACAGGGTGAATCCCAAAAGTCCACCCATCCACCCAAATGAGTTGGAATTCATTAAGGAGAGACTTTGTTAAACGAAGAGAATT
The DNA here is from genome assembly GCF_000147115.1 of Myotis lucifugus. Lineage (NCBI taxonomy): Eukaryota > Metazoa > Chordata > Mammalia > Chiroptera > Vespertilionidae > Myotis > Myotis lucifugus. The sequence continues at coordinate 5,326,595 of NW_005871104.1, read as the reverse complement.
CACCTTAAAATTTTTTTTAAAAGGCACCTCTCAACATTGATGTGGCCAGTGTTTCAGTTTTATGTTTGTTCCCCCATCCCACCATCCCATTTACCAAGCACAGTGGGAGAAGGAGGATTTATTGGAAAATAAGGTTATACATGGATCCCTATACATTTGAATGTATTATAAAAAAATCAGAAATGCTGCCACAATTCTATGAAATATTTAAAGGAGGGAAGGAGCTTTTACATGCTAACATAAAAATATGTCTAAAATGTGTATTTAAAATTTTTAAAAGCCAGTTTCGGGACTATATTAAAAATATAGCCTTACACATACATTTCTTATAAATGCACACAATATTTCTGGAAATGTGCACCAGAAAAATATTTTAAAAATACTTTAGACTATAAGCTTTGCAAAGGCAGGGACTGTATCTATCTTATCCCAACTGTTTGCTGTGCCCAGCATGCTGCCTTGCATGTATTATGTACTTTTTAAATATTTGTGGAATGAGCAAAAGCATTAATAGGCAACAATAAAAATGAGAAGAGAGGAGTGTCATGAGGCTTTTATCTTTTTACATCCTCTGTAGCTGGCACTTGGTAACATGAGCATCTATTACATTCAGAATAAAAATAAAAAAAATGTTACACCCGTTTATTCTTCAAAGGCTGCTAAGCCCCTTTCAATGTCACAATGATATTCTCCATTCTCTAGTAACTATTCTATCTCCTCACATCCCTTTTTCTAAGTCACAAAGAGACACAGAGTGGTTTCTCTAGAATCATGTTTGTGCACTGGGACTAGGCTTTATGGCTCATCTGACCAGAGATGCTTGTTGTGACCTCGGCTGGTCTAATTTTCTCCCCTGTGAATGTCAGCTTGTACATGCCCGAGACATTGGACATTAGAGTCACCGTGCAGCTGCAATCATAAGTTGTGTATTTAGGTTTATGAATGTCCACCCTAGGCCTTGAGTAGCAAAACTAGCCAGCCATTGGGAACAAAGGCTGAGACAGACAGAGAGAAGCTGGGAGCCATCAGAGAGCACCCGGAATACCCACACTCCTGACATATTCCTATGTTTTGTTTTCTTTTTGAGGGCCCCCTGCATCCCTAGACTAAGGTTCCCGGATACATTTTTTTAATTTTCTTTATTGGTTAAGGTATTACATATGTGTCCTTATCCCCCGATTACCCCCCACACTCATGCCCTCACCCCCCTGGTGTCTGTGTCCATTGGTTTGACTTATATGCATGCATACAAGTCCTTTGGTTGATCTCTCCCCCTTACCCCCACCCTTCCCTACCTTCCCTCTGAGGTTTGATGGTCTGATCAATGCTTCTCTGTCTCTGGGTCTGTTTTTGTTCATCAGTTTATGTTCATAAGTTTATGTTGTTCGTTATATTCCACAAATAAGCGAGATCATGTGATACTATCTTTCTCTGACTGACTTATGTCGCTTAATATAATGCTCTCCAGATCCATCCATGCTGTTGCAAATGATAGGAGTTCCTTTCTTTTTACAGCAGCGTACTATTCCATTGTGTAGATGTACCACCGTTTTTTAATCCACTCATCTGCTGATGGGCACTTAGCTGTTTCCAAATCTTAGCTATTATAAATTGTGATACATTTTCATATTTATAACATAATAACCAACTATTTAGCCTAGGATCCCCAGAGCTGGTTTCTGTTAACAGCCACTTGAGAGTTCTGACACTGCATCTCCCCACTGCCTCAACAATGAAGACCAAGCATGACTGCCCATATACAAAGTCACATAAAAGACCTTAGAAGACTTGGCCTTCTGCACCCTCTCCTTCCCTCTTTCCCTATACACCCCCTTCCTGCATTGGCCTGGGATACCATTCCATCATCTTCATTAGGTAAAATCAACTCAGTTCAGGACTCATCTCTTTGGAGAAGCTTTGTGCCACCAATGCAGCTACCACCACCACCAACAATACCACCACGTCTGAGTGAGGACCCCAGTGTGCTTCCCTTTATAAGGGGCACTCTTCACATTTGCCTTCCACATGTTTCACACTCCTACTAGACTGCAGCTTCCTTTGTGGATGGAATCCTTTCTCCTCTGTGCCTTCATCATTGGTGTTTAATGTGGTTAGTTCATCTGACATTCAATAAATGTTTACTGAATGACTTACACTTTTTGTACCCACACCCTATAGAATCTTAGATTTCCATGTATTAGAAATTTCATTATTTTATTGATGAAGATATCTTAACAAATGCCCTAACAATCAGAAATTAGCCAACCTGATACTTTTATATGCCCAACAGTCCAAACTCAAAAGACACAGGTAGAATTAATTGGTGGATGTAGCGCTCACACATGGCCACATATAACTAAAAATACACCAAATTGGAGAATGCCAGGAGAAGTAAGCTAACCTGCAATTTGTTTGAAACTATTAAAGGACAAGAAAAACAACTCTCAGAATTGCAGGCTTTCATAGCTTACAGGACATCCTCTTGAATCCAAAAGAAAAATGACAAGAAATCTCTCAAATCAAAGTAATTCTTTCCTCCCCACTTTAACCAAATTGTTGCACTTTTTATCTTTTTTAATATACAGCCTCATGTAAAGGTGTTTTCTAATCTAGTTTGCCTTTCTGGTTTTAGGGAGAAAGAAATGCAGAGTTAGATGAAAAGATGTGACGGAGGACAGAAAAGCCAATTCACAGCTGAGCTGGGATTAGAACTCCCTGCTTTCAGCGTCCTTCTTGGATCCAAACTTGTTTCCACCATTTTTAATAGAGAGTTTGCAGCTCCAACTCAGTGTCCTTAGACCCCCGAGCCCACCTAGGACTTAATGGTGCAGGCTTGCCAAGCTCTCGTCCCTGGATAGCAGAGGTATGTAAAAGCCAAAAGAAATTTTATTGGAAACCGATCTCTTGGGCAGAAATCAACATGACATCAGCTACAATAAATAACTGCAGTGTAGTCTGGGAGGAAAGGTTGGCTGCATCTCAAGCGAGGTCAGCTTCTGGCATCCATGTGAAATAAATATAAGGCAGCTTATCTTTTTGAAAGCAGGGGGCTATAAAAACACAATTGCCAGAACAGGAGAAAATTGAAGCTGATTTCCATGGCAACAAAAGAATTACGTGGATGAAATAGGAGCCCATAAAAAATCTACGTATGCTACATTAAAGGGAGAAAAATGGAAAGTAAGCAGCAGGGACCTGGCATTCACCAAAAATCCCCTCAGAGGGGAGGCTACCACCAAGATTCCCGGAGTCTGCGCATCAGTCCCTACAGCAACGCTCTCAGCAAGAAACCCCAGGCCTGGCAGTTGCGCTCTATATGCCTCCGAGTGGATGGTCCCCCTGCACTACCGTGGGGTGGACTCTTCAGTTGTCATTTGGATATTCCCTGCAGCAAAACATTTTTTTAAAATATCTGTATTTATTGGTAAATGAAGATCCAATTCAGAAGTGATGATAGAACTGAAAACAGTGACAAGCTTGAGTTGTGATGCTCTGGCTGCGAGGATGGTTGTTCATCTCAGTTACCCAGTGGTCTGCTTCTCGGTTCTCAGGGCACCTCATATTACCTTTTTCACCCAACCCCTTATCATCCCCCACCCCCCGCCACTTTGGCAACTACCAGTTTGTTTCCTGTATCTATTTGAATAAAAAACTTGTATGGACTCATTGAATCTCTCTCTCTCCCTCTCTCTCTCTCTCTCTCTCTCTCTCTCTCTCTCTATATATATATATATATATATATATATACATATTTTTTTAAGTATTTGTATCGATTTTTAGAGAAAGAGGAGGGAAAGGGAGAGAGAGATAGAAACATCAATTTTGAGAGAGAATCATTGATCGGCTGCCTCCTGTACATTCTCTACTGGGGATGGAGCCCACAACCCCAGCATGTGCCCCTGACCGGAATCGAACCTGGGACGCTTCAGTCCATAAGCCGATGCTCTATCCACTGAGCCAAACCAGCCAGGGCCTCATTGAATCTCCTGGGAAAAGGTTTGGGGTGAGGTCACCGACACCTTAAAAGTGTTAGAGACCTCTCAAAACTGTCACTTTTCTCTATCCTACTACCTCCTCTCAGTTCAGCTTCCCTATTGCCTTCATGCTCAGGGTCTTCCCCTCTCAGGTATGTTCACCACCCTAGTGGACTTATTATCCTAAACCAACCTGAGTCTGGATTCACCTATATCCCCTTCTATGGCTCCCACTTCCAACTTCTTTAGCATGACACCCAACTTATTTGACCCCTGATATGCTCCCCATCTAATGTCATGTTCCCAACACTCACAATCTGCCTTTCCCATCGTTTCATGCTGGGAAAGATAGGTACCACCTATCTCTCTGTGGTCCTCCGACCTCTCTTGCCTAGCTTTCCCTCAAATGGAGTAGAAGTGCCCTCTCTGGGAAGCCTCCCCTGACTGCTCCTCTCCCCTTCCTGGGCCAGGTGTCCCTGAGAACATGCTCCCTTGATTCTCTGCACATACCGATTACAAATGTGTATTACACGGCACTGCAATCACCTGCTCACTCGCCCCTCTCCCCTGCTAGGCCGTGAGCTTGTTGTGATTTATCTGTCATCATAGCCATGGTGCCTGGCACACAGTGCACATCCAATACATATTATGGACTGAAAGGAAGGAAAGATAACTGTCTGCTATGAGTTCCTGTTGCATGTCATTCCTAACTTGAAGCTCATTCGCTTTAATAAAATCCCAATTCATTCTTAAATAGTTTAAACATTCAGCAACTTCTCATTTTCACCTTTTAGGTTCTTGTATCACAGCCTTTATACAACATTACTCTGTGTTTCATTATTTAGAATGCCCACAACCTCCAAACAAGCTCCTGGTGGTTTTTCCTGTTACTCAGTTACTCAGGAAATAAAATTTATGAAACACAGAATTAAATACTCTGTGTGTCCCTCTGATACTTATCCACTACCTGCTGCGCCTCTTAGATTAGTCTAAATCTTCAGAGAAAAATGAGTGAAGGGAGAGAAATGAAAAGACCAATAGCCCAGCCAAGAGCCTGGCGTGGCTCCGTCACTGGTTGAATGTGGACTGATGCCTGGGTTGCAGGCTTGATCCCCAGTAAGGGTTGTACAGGAGGCATCCAAACATGTGATGGAAAAAAAAATGGAACCCAGTGGCACTTTCCTATTATCTAATCAGGTAGGAAGATGTTGACAGGACCATAACTTCAGGTGCTAATGGGTAGAAAGCAAAAAACCATCATCACCATCTATTCCCTGTTTCTCTTTGTGTCACAGCAATGTCCCATTCAAAACTGGGATGGCTCTATCTCAGAATCAAGCTGGCATCTCAGTAGGTACTTGAAGAAGCTCTGAAACATGGGCCCAACATACTTCACAGTTTTATTTTCTGTTATCCTTCCTCTGCTATCTAATTAAAACACTTTATGTAACATCACACCAACGTCTGTTTCCTCAGTAATCAATTCTCCTTTACAACCTCCATACAAGCAACTACATAGATTATCGTCCACTTTGCATATGCAAATGCTCAATTTATAAAGATAATTAAATTACTTAGAGGGCCCTACTCAGCTCAGATTCCACCTTCTTCCAGAAAGGGGTGTTCCCCACTGTCTTCTCACTCCCTCCTGTCTCATCCACAAAAGTGGTATCAGCGTGAGAAATGGGATCACAGGCTGCCTTACCTCTGAGCTACTTGCAGACATATTTACTCCCTGTTGGACTTGGACTTATGTAGGGTAAAAATGCTGTCTTTATTCCTTACACAGGTTAGCACATATTCTTTGGAAACATTTTCTTCTTAGAGAGTTAAAAAAGGATCTGTTTACCCAGGAAAAGGAGGTTAATTTTTGCTGTGCTATTGTTGAACTGGCTGCTAGACCTTTGTACTTCATGAGAAGAAAGAGTGCCAATTCTGTTTACACTGTAAGCTCAAGGTCGAATGCCGTGCTCAATGTGGGAGGCACCCTGTAAGTACAAGAAATGAAATGTGGCCACAGAGTGCATTTGAAGTCAATTCGTGTTGCTTACATAATCCACCATGCATGCTTAGATCTGCTTTACCTTCCTTGAACCTCACAACATCTCTAGGAGATTCGTAGAAAAGGCATTATAGTTTATAGATTGAGAAATAGAGGCTTAGAAGATTGACACATTTATAAGGCTTGTAATATCCAAGACAGAACTCCAACTAGGCCTGCCATTCTTCCTTTCCTTTCCTCAGCTATATAATTACTGAAGCTGTGCTAAGAGATAAGGATTATAGTGAACAAGAAAGGCACAACCCCAGGCTAGGCCAGGTGGCTCGGTTGGTTAGAGCATCATCCCAATTTGCCGTAGTTGCAGATTTGATCCCAGATCAGGGCACATACAAGAATTAAGCAATGAATACAAAAGTAAGTGGAACAACAAATCTCTCTCTCTCTCTCTCTCTCTCTCTCTCTCTCTCTCTCTCAGCAATAAATTTAAAAAAAGGCACAATCCCATTTTTCATGGAATTTAAAGGCAGATGAGCAAAAAGGTACAAAGCAAATACTGTGATTAATTCCAGGGCATCATAAGAATGGGGGAATAGGTCACATAGTCCAGACAGGGGAAGGAGAGTGAGGAGGGTAGGAAACGCTTTCGGGGGGTGGAGGCGGGGGGGAGAAGAATAAGCTGAGGCCGGAAGGATGAGCAGGAATTGGCCACTAGTTGAAGGGGTGAAGAAGGCAGTGCTGGTATTAAAGGTGTTTTGACTTTTTTCCCCCTCTATAATGTTTATATAAATTAGTAGACTTCCTAAAAATGTAGTCTCTGTTGGAAAAGTTGAACCTTCTTGCTACATGCTACAAGTCTATGGTTAGTGCTGACCATATTTTTGAGACCTGTAATATTGTCCAGAACCCACTTCCTATTCCCAAGGTGAATCAAATCCAACTACTGACCTTTTATGTATAGAAAAAGTTCAACATGCTAAGCATACAATTTTCATTCTGAAGTGCACTGTGGTATATATAGATCCGGTGCAATGTTTAAACTTAAACATTAATTTCTATGATTTTGAAGATAATGAAAAATTGTAAAGAAAAAAACCAAAAGATGATATTTACTGGCATTTTAACACAGTGTGCAAGTATCTTCCATTTATTATCTCACTTAATCTTCCAAACAATCCAATCGAGAAAGTTCTATTATCATCCCATTAGTTAATTGGGATTTAGATAACTTGCCCACAGTATGAGGCAACTAAATGCAGGAACCAAAATTTCAACCTCACTCTGCCTACATTAGTTCCCTATTGCTGCTATAAAACAATTACTGAGTACTTAGTGACATAAAACAACACACATTTAGTATCTTCCTGTTCTAGAAGTCAGATGTCTAAAATGTGGGTCTCAAAGCTAAAATTTGAGGTGATGGCAGCGCTGCATTCCTTTGTTGACTTTAGCACATAATTTTTTTCTCTTGTCTTTTCCCGCATCTAGAGGCAGCCTCCATTCCTTGGCTCATGGCCCCCAGCCAGCAACTGAATCATTTTTATTGTAATATATTCTTCTATGACTCTCCTGCCTCCTTTCACTTGCACAGTCATTATTACTTTGGGCCCATGTAGGTAATCCAATCTCCCCATTACAAGGTCCTTAACTTAATCACATCTTCAGAATCCCTTTTTGTCATGGGAGGTAACATAACTTCATGCTCCCTGCATTCAAATGTGGGCATATCAGAGGGAGCATTATTTTCCTACCATCATTTCCTTTTTCATTATACTCTAGGGTATGATTCAGGTGGGTGACACAGGGATATGGTTCTAATTAATGATGCTCTGGGCAATAAGTGACTTAATTTAGTCTTCCTGCTCAGGCACCTCTCTCTTAATGGCTTCTGGATCTCTGGGAGACCATCCAGGTATCCAGCCTCATAAGTGACATTACTTACTCTATGCCTTCTCCTTTTACAGCAGTCATATTTACCTCCACATTTGGTACTATCTCATCAGACATTTCATAATTCTTTTCCAGCTCAGCCTCCTTATTCCCACTGTCATGACAACCCATGTGCCATGAGAAATGGCAGAAGTATCAGCAGAAACCCTAAAAGAAGCTAGCTTCCAAATGCCCCAAGTCTAAGTCATTTACTTTGTCTTATGGGACTCCTAAGATGATATATATTAGATCAACCAGTTCCAGGAAAATCAGTTCCATTCAGATAAAATTTTAAAAATTATTAATGGAAGGAACACTGCATCAGGAGTCAGTGACCTACATTCCAGTGCCAGAATCAAGTTTTGGCATTCTGCTTCATTAGCTGGACAAGTCACACAGCTGCTCTGGGCTTCAGTATCCTCGGATGTGAAATGAGGTAAATGACCTCTTCCTTTCCTCCCTCCCTCATCTTGGAGTGAAGAAAAGACCAAATGAGATCATCAACACAAAAGTGCTTTGCAAGCTGTAAAATTCATAGCTAGATGAGTAATCAGTATAACAATTATTGGTGAAAACTGCAAGACACCGTAGCTAATATAAAGATACATAAGGCATAGCTTTTGCTTCTAAAGGAATTTACAATTTGATGAAGGTATGTCATGGACACAAATTAGCTTGGTCATGTTAACAAGATTATTTTTAACTTCATCTAAAAGGCAACCTCACCATGCTAACCAAAGGAGGATTTGGGACTATGTGTAACACTGTGGGGTTTTTTTTAATCTTTATTGTTGAAAGTATTACATATGTCACCATTTTTCCCCCAATGAACCCTTCTGGCCTGTTCCTACCCCTGCCTCAGTCCTTCACCACCTTATTGTCTGTGTCCATAAGTTATGTCTAAGATTTGACAGTCTGTTCCATGTTTCTATTTGGGATTTTGTGTAACTTTGGAGACATTCTACTTGAACGCCAATAACAATAATAGTTAAGATTGATGGAGAAATTATGTTAGTGGTGAGTATTTCTCTACTCTTGATACTCATTTCTTATGATTGGGGCTCAATTAGTATTATCCCTGCAAGTCTCTGCTTTTATTCACTTTGTCTCTGGGGTTGTGGAGCGATCTTTCTGATTGACAAGTTTGGCTAGAGTAGCTAAGAACATTCTGCCTAGCTTTTTCTTTCCCTTCTTGGGGAGCACAAATCCTCCTCCACTCCTCCATTCATCCTCGTACAGGAGGCTCCTCTGTGAAGGGGGCCTGCCTTGATTAAGCACTACCATGACTAGGGATCAATTCTGAGCTTGCTTACTAGCAAGCCCATTAGGTGGTCACACCTAAAGCAACATTCTCCACCCTGGCCTCTATCCTTAAATGAAGTAACATTTTGTTTTCTAGTTTTCCTTTGCTTTGTGTAGGAAGGTTATTCCACAATCTCCATAAATAGTATGTTCTAGGGGCCACACTAATTTTCCATGCTACATTTCATGCAATCACAATAATAACTCCCCTAACCATGCATTATTAGCCCATGTGATGGAGGAAATTGAAATAGTTTGTGAAACGTACCCAAGGTCTCCCACATAGTAAAGTGGCTGAGTTAGGAGTCAAACCCAGGTCTCTCTAAATCTGAAACCTGCACATTTAGCTGATCTGGCTGCAGAAAGATCAGTCATGGAGGGAATTCTCTAGTTTCTACTAGGGATAACTTAGACCCCAGCAGAACCAAAGCAATGGCAAGAATTCAGGAAATTCTCTTATTTTTTGCCCCCTGCCTGCTGTGTGAACCCTATATGTTCATTTCCTTATATGTAAAATAAAAATAATAGTAATGCTGGGACTGCCTAGGGCACCTGGTTATTGTATTGAAAACATGAGAGGGTAGATGTACGGATCCTTTGAAAACTTGATGCTATGATACCAATAAGGGTGGTCAGGGTTTTCATAATTACTTCTTGAAGATTTGATGACAAAGACTCCCTGCAGGCAAGATTTCAGGAACTGAATATTGACATTGCAATTATAGTTCAGTACAAATTCTTGACTAGGTTTTTAACTCAACAATCCTATTGCTACTGTGTCACTTTCCTCGTAGGTCCAGCCCCATCAGTACCCCTTCTTCGCTGTGATCAGAGCAGAGACACTTCAGATGCATGGCCTGAACCACAGTCCTCAAGTCGGAGCTTAGTGACTGACAACTCCACAATCTCAGTGCAGATTTAGACACGTCTCATGTGTGAACTAAAGAGTTCTCCATAACAAAGGGAATTCTGGGGGTTGTCAAAAAGCATTCTCACAGAACAGGCAGAGCATTTTAAAATTCTCTGTACATTCTTTTTATAAAGATTCATAAAGCTACAATCCTCACCTCAGTCATAATAATGAAGCCTGAAATTAGGTTCTGACATTGCAAATGGGTTATATGTCAGGACTATTGCTTCTTGAAGTCACAGGAGAATTAAATACTCAATCAGGGAGCAGTAATATCTTACCAAAAAATCTTCATATTAAAGCTAAATAATCTATTGATTTATTTAATTTTATCATCCTTGCTTGAAAAAACCAAGTGGGAAAAAACACTATACCCATGATGAAGACAAATTAATACTTAAACACAGTACAAAGACTCAAGGTATATTTTGAATAAGATGCAAATTGGTCTTTAACTTGAACAAGAAAAACTGTGAGAAAAAAAAAATATATAGCCAGCATGTTTGGTTTCATACCTTGTAACGACTAAACTGTTAACGTTAGTTCAACTGATTACCTGCCACTTGATATTATCTTACAGATTCCACTACTTTCCAGTTAGGCACTGTATCCAACCCAGTCTTGAACATCAGCCCTAGACAGGATATCAGCTAGGTAGTACTGGAATGTGTCACTGCCTCAAGAATGATAAACTCCAGGGTAGGATTACACGGGGAGGGTAGGTGTGTTCTTGGGGTGAAGCACACCTCCTCACATCTATGACTTTGGGCTTGATGAGGGAACTTGCCTAACTTGTGGAAAGTGGCCATGTGCCAGTTCCTACTGGAGGCTGTAAGAGGTATCCTGTGGTATTAGCTCGGCTCCAAAACCTCCTGCCCTCTGCCCTGAGAACAGCATGCTGGACAGTGGCTGTTCCTTCATCTGAGCCCTAACTAAGAAGATATAGAACCTGGCCACAGAATTAGCTGTCATTTATGGGACCCATTAAAAAATAAAAACAACCAGGGCCCCCTGTTCAAAAATTTAAAAATGTAAGACTGTGACAACAGAACAGGAAGTCATATGTGAGACCCTTCTTAGCATAAGGCTCTGGTTGCTCATCCATGACGCCAGCCTGCTTGGCAGATTACCAGCTGAGCCACAGGTCCCACATAATGTGAACAAGAAATAAATGTCTGCTGTTGCACTAAAGTTGGGACGTTGTCACTAAAGTTTTGGAGTTATTTGCTGTAGCAGGTGCTAATACAGCAGACACCAAAACCGAGTAAAGCAATCAGCTGTAAGAGTGCTTGTTATGGCAAATTGGAGAGCCCAGGTCCCATCCAAGACCACAGCAGCTACTCAGTTCCTGCCAACTGTTATCCTGTGGGCATGTACCCTGCTGGCATGGGCTCCCAGTGCTGCCAATCTCTGTTTTTCAATAGTAGGTGGAAATCTACATTTTATGTGAAAGAGCTTCATTTGTAAGCATGGGTAACTTTATTTTTTTTAAAGATATACAGGGAAAGCAAAATATGTCTGCTGTCTAGACCTTATCACTCAGTCATGTGATGTCTTTTCTGGCATTGTTTGTTGTAATAAACATAGGGTGTTTCAAAACTAGGAGGAGTTAAAATGACCTCTAGTTTACAAGTAGGTTCCTCAAAAGTCAGAGCTTACTCTTCAGGTAGTAAAGTCACAGGATATCAGGAGAAAATCATCATGCAAAACATCATGCAGGTGAACAGATTCATGCCCCGAATAATAAACATAAGGTAAAAGAGGCCTTCAAGGAGTTTAAGGAAGGCTTAGAGAATGTAATAAAAAATGCCCTTCAGATCAGAATAAAGTCAGAGAACTCACTACTTCAGCAAGCAAGATAACTGTCATCAACATACACGTATATACATGTTGCTTAAAAGGATTCAAACAACTTGGTTGGATTCCTACCTTTATCACCTGTGTCAAGATCCTTAACTTTGTTGGGCAACAGTTCTCTTATCTACACTAATAAAAGAGAAACTTGCAAATTGGTGTCACTACGCCCACTAGCCAATCAGGATGAGTATTCAAATTAACACAACAAAGATGGTGGTTAATTTGCATATGCAGGCGCGAAGACTGAAGACTACTGAAGAGGTTTGGCTTCTCCGCTGTGGCCGGAGTGAAGGCCTGGGTCCCAGGTGCTGGAGGAAAACCGGTGCCAGCAGCCAGGGGAAGGAAGGCCTATTGCACGAATCTCTTCGTGCAACGGGCCTCTAGTCAGAAATAATTGTGATTTTAATATAACCTAACCTATAGGGTTGAGGATTAATTAAAAGAATGCATGTAACATCTTAGCACTGTACTTCCTGCATAGTAAGCTTAGCTACTATTTGTATACTAATGGCTGGGATCCCATCTGATTTTACTTATCAGTGTATAGCTAACCCTTACAACAGTGACTATCATATAGTAGATATTTAATACATATTTGTTGAATAAATTAAATCAAGAAATTAACTGTGTTCCATAAGTATTTGTGGAGATCTTAACAGTATTGTGAGAAATGCGGAGATAGCTAGGTCAAAGCTGTGGTAAATATTATTTCATCTACTGAATATAGATGCAAGATATTCAAATATTTCTGACTCTGTTTAATAGAGCCATTTCCTCCTTGATTGCTAACAGACTCCAATTTTATTCAGCAGCTAGGCAGATGGCGATGTGCTCAGCAAAGATGGGCCCTCCCCCCAACCTATTTTGACTGATCTAAACTTTTACTGTTGATAATCCCATTCCCCTTTTCCAGTCATTGGTTTAGGGCAGGCATGCCAACCAGTTTTGGTTAATGAGACATAGAAGAATTCTAATTAAGAACTTTGTTTATTTTAATCTGGGAAGAAAATATTTTCCCAAACAAACAAACAAAATCCAGCTACATGGAGGCAACAGACATGTTTCCTTCTTCCCTCCTCAAATATTGACTTCTGGGGGGCTGCTGTTTGCAGCTGCAGTAGTCATCTTGAGTCCATGGGAGGAAATCCAAGAGATTCATAGAAAAAAAACTCCAAGCCCAGAACTGTTAAGCAGTTGAATTAGGCAATTATGGGACTCTCTGTTAACATAGAATTTAGTTAAATAAGATAATATTTTACCATATAATGCCCAGCTGGTGTTGCTCAGTGGTTGAGCATCTAAGAACCAGGAGGTCATGGTTTGATTCCTTGTCAGGGCACATACCCAGGTTGTGGGCTTGATCCCCAGTGGGGGGCATGCAGGAGGCAGCTGATCAATGATTCTCTGTCATCATTGATGTTTCTATCTCATTCTCTCCCTCTCCCTCTCTGCAATCAATAAAAATATATATATTTTAAAAAGATACTTTACCATATACGTCAATTTTGGTTGGGTATTCTGTTTCTTGCAAACTCAAAACACCTTAATTATACAATAATTTCTACCTTGCTAAAGCTCAGATTCTAGAGAATGGAGATTGGTGCAGATAAATTTATCATATAAGTTATACAGTGTTAAATGTCTCAGCTAAAATGCCATGGAAGTTCAGGGGCAGGTGAAATCATTTCCAGTTATTTTGGCTGGTTTTGGTGGGGGAGGGTTAGAGGCATAGGGCCAAATAAAAGGATTAAGGAAGACTTTGTGCCTGAGATGACTTTTTAAATGGAAACAGAATGATGGGTTAAATGTCAATAGGCAAAGGGAATGCACTCATTGTAGGTAGATAATACAATGGAAGTACAATGTAAAGAGAATAAAATATAAGTCTTATGTCTTATGAAATGAGTTCATGGATGACATAGATGTAATGAATTACTAACAAATACCATAGTATTTTTGTAAGTAGAGCTGCCCAAAGGGACAGTCAACCTTATGGAGTAGAACTAGAGATATTCACACTGAAAAAGCATTGCCTTCCTTCATAGATAAGAGGGTTCCTACTCATTAGAATTAATTATAAGAACATGAGACTTCTACAACTCTGACGCTGTTTCTAACATTTCATACTAACATATAAGAGGACAGTGGCTATCCAAGAATATCTCCACACAAGAGGAAGAATCCAGGAACAAATGGTCCATGGGTCTGATTAGGAATTAAAATCAAGTAATTACAGGCTTCCTATAGTCCTAATTGACACCTCTGAGTGAAGTGACGGCAAAGTAGCCCTGATGGGTTTGGATCTCCTCTATTGACTCTTAAACTTAACCTGTAATAGTGGAAGGGCTTGAAATCGATGTCATAAACAAGTAACTAACTCCACACCAGTTATAAATGGCAGAGTTTAAATGCTATTGGTCCCTATTGGGGTTATGGCACAGTGGGTATGGTATTGTGCTTGGGTTCAATTGCCCCAGATTTCAAATCCTGACTCTGTCTCCTACAAGCCATATAACTTGTGATAAGTAACATAACCTCTCTCTGTTAATTGACTCACTGGAATAGTGGAGATAATGCTGGCCTTAGTTTTCTTGAGTTCTGTGAATAATGTCATTATATGTGCATAAACATCAAGTACAGTGATTGACTTCTAGCAAACACTCTGTGTTCCTTGTGGAAATGCTGGGAGAAAAGCATGATCTGGATTCATGAAGGTATCAGAAGTAATGTACCCACAGAACCAGCTCAAAATGGTCTTATCCTGTTTAAGGAGATACTGAGTTGTTTTTCAGAGACAACAGACCAAAACTGCAAGCCATGCAGACAAAGCCATGTGCAGAGGACAAAACATCAACCTCCAGCTACACCCAGAAACAAAGCCTCCCCCCACTACCAACAGAATCAAAGGACTAAGACATAGCCAGGATGGAACACGGGAACCCATCCAGAAGCCAAGAGTCCACTGTCCAGGAAGATCCGGTGTTGACCCCCCTTGACCATAAATGGCCAAATTTCAAGGTCCTCCAATTAAAACTCATCCCTCTAGCACTTCTGCATACCTGTTTCCCTAACCCCTTAAAAACTCTTAACCTGGTCCAAGAGCACATGATGGACTTGAGGTACCATTAGGTCTCCTGTCTCACCTTTTTTAGTTCTCACCTTTTTTTAAAAAAAATATAATTTTATTGCTTTTACAGAGAGGAAGGGAGAGGGATAAGAGTTAGAACCATCGATGAGAGAGAAACAATGATCAGCTGCCTCATGCATGGCCCCTACTAGGGATCGAGCCCACAACCAAGGTACATGCCCTTGACTGGAATCAAACCTGGGACCCTTCAGTCCACAGGCCTACACTCTATCCACTGAGCCAAACCTGTTAGGGCTCGGTTGACACCTTCTTGATCATTAAACCTTTCCTCACTCCAAACCCTGATGTTTCTGGTTTTGGTCTTTCAAAGTGTAGGGCAAATAAACTTAGGTTCAGTAACACTACATTTTATTTAAAAACTAGAGGCCCGGTGCACAAAAATTTGTGCACTCGGGGGGAAGGGGGGTTCCTCAGTCCGGCCTGTGCCCTCTCACAGTCTGGGACCCCTCAGGGGATGACCACCTGCTGGCTTAGGCCCGCTCCCCGGGGGATTGGGCCTAAGATGGCAATCAGACATCACTCTGGCAGCCTGGCAGCCTTCGAGGGATGTACACTTGCCAGCGGGGAGCAGACCTAAGCTGCAGTCGGACATCCTTAGCGCTGCTGAGGAGGCAGGAGAGGCTGCCACCACTACCGCTGTACTGGCAGCCATCAGCCTGGCTTGTGGCTGAGCAGAGCTCCTCCCATGTGAGAGCGCCCTGACCACCACAAGGCAACTCCTGCATTGAGCGTCTGCCCCCTGGTGGTCAGTGTGTGTCATAGTGACCAGTCATTCCCAGTCTTTCTGCTGTTAGGGTCAGTTTGCATATTACCCTTTTACTATATAGGATAGAGGCCTGGTGCACGGGTGGGGGCCGGCTGGTTTGCCCTGAAGAGTGTCCCAGATCAGGGTGGGGGTCCCACTTGGGTGCCTGGCCAGCCTGGATGAGGGGATGATGGCTGTTTGCAGCTGGTCACACCCCCTTCAGGGTGAGGGTCCTCACTGGGGTGCCTGGCAAGTCTGGGTGAGGGGCTGAGGGCCGTTTTCAGGCTGGCGGGTGACTGAAGCTCCCAACCTCTCCTTTTTTTCTTTTTTTTTTTTATTCTGGGATTTATTTACCTTCTATGGCTGTCACTGGAACTGAGAGCCAGCTTTAACTCTGAGGCTCGGCTCCAGCTCTGAGACCTTGGCTGCTGAAAGCAGGTATCTGGGCTTTGTTTAGCTTCTATAATTGAAACACTGTTGCAACTCCAGCTCTGAGGCCCGGCTGGCTGAAAGCAGGTTTCTGGGGATTGTTTAGCTTCTATAATTGCAACATAGTTACTTAGAGTGCAGCTCAGAGCTGGGCAGCAGCAAGCAGGGAACCTTGGCTTCCTCCATCACTGGAGCAAGCAAGCCTCCTGTTCGCTTCAGCTGCCTGGCTGCCGGCCGCCATCTTGGTTGGCAGTTAATTTGCATATCGCCCTGATTAGCCAATGGGAAGCGTGTCAGAGGTACGGTTAATTACCATGTTTGTCTATTATTAGATAGGATGAAGGGGAAAATGATATCTATTGGAACCTAGAAGACACAAAGTAATCATGTATTTCCCAGATAAAACTGATAAATCTTTAGCATTGAGAAGGGATAACAGTACACAATCCCAGAAGGATTTTTAAAAAATTTGCTGTTGAAGACTTAATGATAATGCAGAAGAAGGAGAAAAAAGAGGAAGACAGCTGGTGTTTCTTGAGCACATGTGGGTCAGGCTCAATGATAAACAATTTCTGTGTGAAGCACATAACAACTGCCCTCTGGGGTAAGCTCGATCTCTGCTCACATTTTACAAATGAAGGAAAATTGGGCTTAGAAAGAAAGCCACACTCACATCCATTCCTGAATCAAATATGATTCACAACCCACCATGCTGCCACTCCCTTGGTACGTGAGCAGAGATGGAATGAGACCTGCATTCTTGGTCACCAGCTCCCAGATAGTGTCCCTTCCAGCCATAACACCCTGGGGTTCTGTGTACTTTAAAGATTTATCTCCACTACCACTGTAGCTTCAGGTGTCAGATATTTTCTAATCTCCACAAAAACAGACTGAAAGGAAAATGCTATATAATAAAAGCCTAATATGCAAATCGACCAAACGGTGGAACGACATGTCGGTGGGGGGCGGGGCTGGTGAACTGGCGGCACCAGGCCAGCCAAGGTGGGTGCCAGCAGGAAAAAGGAGGGGATGGGGGAAGGGGGGGCAGCGGCGGAGGCAATGGGAGGCGGGGCCGGTTGCTCGCCTGCTGGCTCAGTTCCCTGATAGGTCCACGGTCACCTCCCACACAGGGAGGCCAGACTGAAGCTTAGGCCCACTCCCCCCAGGACATCCCCCAAGGGCTCCTGGTCTGCAAGAGGGCGCAGGCCAGCTGAGGGGACCCCCCCCCAAGTGCACGAATTTTCACGCACCAGGCCTCTAGTATAGATATAAACACATTTTCATTTTCACATTTAGTCACTTGTGTTCTGCTTACAAACTATCTCTCCATTATTTTAAGCAGGAACTAAACCAAACCTCCCAAAGCAGGGAAAGCACAACAACACTGATGTGCACTGAGAAAATTTGTAAACTGAGGTTTCCCTGTTGGTGGTTAAATTGCCATTTAGAAACCATCCAAGCACCAGGAATCCCAAGGAGAAAAAAAAGGAGGAGGATGTGGAAGACATAGGTCCTTTTCCCCTTCCTATGAAAATAATCTTTTGTGCTGTATCTACGAATATGATTATTTATTTAGGCAACAGAAATGGACACACTCATTTAAAGGGATAATAGATTTGGGGTGTACTTGTAGAATTAGTTTGCTTTATAAGTATATTAAAATTGATGTTAAAATAGGCTTTAGAATTGGATGTGGGTTTGAACCCTAGCTCTGTTATTCAACTAGCTGTGTGGCTTTGGGCATAGCTGTAAAATGAGGAGAGTTCCAGGACCCAGGTCCCAGGGTGGATGTGGGGATTAAATGAGATAACACAGGTAAAGTGCCCACTAGACAGTAAGGACTTAATAAATATTACCTGCTTAGGAAGGTGGATTAGTGAATCAAGGTTCCTTAAACCAATGTACACTTAGAGCTCAAGGATAAAGAGGAAAAGTACATGAGGAGTTCCCGCAGCAAGAGTGCCAGTATTCACAGCTGAGTGATTTTCACACAACAAAGTCTGCGCTTCTGGAGATGCTCAAGGAGAGGTAGGTGGAGGCAAGGACCCACGGCTAGGGTATTGTGGGGAGGAGCGTGGATAAGGAGATCCTCACAGGGTAAGAAAGAAAGAGGGGCCCATGGGGTGAGCCACATAGAGCTTCCCCAACTTCTCACAATGTGGCACACAAAGAAAGAAGTGGTCATCTGCTGCATCAGGAGAAAAATACAGTCGATTAAGAGCCTAGGAAATGACCAGCAGAGGGAATGGGATGCCTTAGTTGGTGAGGTGAGAAAATCCCTCTCAAGAATGACACATAAGATGTGACTTCACTGATTACCAGCCATCTGTGGAAAGGTTTGAGAAGAGCATTTCAGACAGAGGGGACGGCAAACACAAAGACCCAGAGGCAGGATGAAGCCTGTCTATTTCCTCGGGGCGAAAAGAAGGCAGCCAGGTTGGAGACCAGGAAGCAAGAGGCATGTGTCCTATCCTGAGAGGAGTCTGGAGGTGGGGAGTGCTCAACTATATGTAGGGTGTGGAAGGAGACATTACAGAACTGGAGTTTTTGTCTAAATGAGTTGGAATGGCATTGGGATTTTAAGTGTGGGACTGACACGATGGGGTTAATGTTTCAAATGCATTGATTGGAGAATAAATTCCATGCAATCTCCTGGAGTAAGAGGCGGGGTAGAGTGAGAGAGGGCAGTTTCAGAGACTATTTCAGTGTTTCCTGTGAAAGATAATAGAGGGCCATCCGATTAGATTAATTGTCTCTTTGATCAAAGGGATTTTTCAGCAGCTGGAAGAAAAACTTACAAATCATCCACACTAAATCTCTTAAAAACAAAACATGCTCAGGGAAGTGATGCTATTTGCCCAAAGGTAATAATCCACACGCGTGTACACACACACACACACACACACACACACACACTGTTGCTTTTCTTTCTCTGCAGCTTGTCATTTTTTTTTCTCCCACAGAATCATGCATGTGATTTTTCCTGAGATAGTCATCACACGTAAATATGCAACAGCAACAACAAACTACATATACTTCCCATACCATTCCACAAAATATTGTGCACCTAAAGGCTTAGATTTAATAGTATTAATAATTTTAGTACTTCATAAAGGACATTCCTAAGTGAAACTGATCTTTTTATTTTAAAAAATACTAGTGGGGAGTATAATGACTCTGAATATGGTTGAAATTTGTACTAAAGCACCACAAAATTTTCCACCATTGGTTTTGCACCATCAGGCAAATCTCAACACCGTGAAAAAGGAAAAAGCAGTGCCCTGGTGTTATGATGAACCACACTTGGAGAACTGGGCTCTACAGATGCAGTGCTTACTAGGGCAATGCTGTCCTTCAGAATGGAGAGGGGCCCATGCAGGTGAAGGGATTTTGACAGATTTTCAAGGACCAAGATATACAGAAGAATAAATACATGCAAAAGGAGGAGGTAGTCTTCCTTAACTCCCCTACTCTGAGAGCTGAGACACTCAAATACCCCACTTCACAAAGGCCTACAAGCTAATTAATGTCAATTTCTTCTTCCCCAAGAGACATATTTTCAAACAATGGAGCTGAGTAATCGCCTGCACTGCAACTACCTCTTAACCACCTGGGTACATCATCTTCCTTAAACCTCACAGCAAACCTCCCCTGCAGGGGATGACGTCTTCACGATTTACTAGACATCATGGGCAGGTTCAGTAACTGGCCGAAAGCCACCCTGCTTGGTAACGGTGGGACCTGGATTTATTCCAGGCCATTCCGACTCCGGGGTCTTCTTTATCAAAGGCTGGAGCCATCCTTACAGCCATAATTCTCTGGCTGATTTGCCTCTGGAATCTAGAGATAATCCCATCCAATGGGAGAAATCAATCCGCTGTGGACCATGGCAGGGAAATAATGACCTGGCCTGTGTTTTTGTTTGTTTGTTTTATGAGCTTCAGAGAAAGAGAAGTCCCTGCATTAGCATAAGAATGGAGTCCTTGGTAATTACATACTCAAAGATTTTATGTCCGAGCCTTTCTATGAGTATTGATGTTACTCATTTCCTGTGAGAAAATGAAGGCAACCAGAGGACTGGGGCACAGCAGAGCATCCATCTCAACCAGATAACTAGATCCAGCGCTGAAACAAGGTAGCACACCCTCTCCACAAATGTGCACTCAAAACCCGCCACGCAGATAGCGCCTGTCTAATCAAACCGGTGGCCTGCCTTTCTCTCCACAACACTGCCTCCTTTCTTCCCCTGCCATTGCTCAGCGTCGCCCTCTGTGGTCACTCCTGGGACAGCCAGGAGACCCTGTGCATCTGGAAGGCTGCCTGAAACTCTCTGCTGTGACATTTCCCAGTCCTAAGTCAGGTCTATTGGTCTGACTTTTGCTATATCTATGTGGCTCCAATAGATATTTCTCTGCCTCTGTTTCCAGGAATATGTTCTCTGAAATCGTTAACAAATAAAAAGGGGCTGAATTGGAGCTGACCCTTCCTCTGGCCCTATTAAGATCCCTCATTCTTAACAGATAGAAGAAGAAAATGAGGCCCAGGTTACCTTCCACACGCACACTGAGATAGCTCCATTATCATTGCTGCACACCTGTTCTCATGCAGGAGCAATGCTATATGATCCCAATTTTGTGAGAATTCACATGCATATAACTACACGCACACATCGAACTGTAAGAACCGGGAAGGAAATGCACTAAAATGTTCCCAGTGGTTCGCTGGGTGGTGGGGGAGAAAGCATTTCTAATTTTCACTCTTATACTTTCCTGTTTTCCCTTTATCTTCTACAATGAACATATGACTCTTACAACCAGCAAAAACAAAGCATTAAATATTACTTCCCCAAATCACAATGGACTAGCAGTCAGAAGAGCTAGACCTCCGTCCCCACCTTTATTTCTTGCAGCAAACTACCTTGCTGAGACGCAGATTCATCAACGGTAAAATGGGAGTGCTGATCCTAACAGCCTCGAAAGACTTGTTGAAAGAATTAGAAGAATAATGAACATCAAAGTACTTGTTAAACTATAAAGAAACCTGTGACAGCACTGTTGTTATGTAACAGCGAGGCTTATTAATTGGGAGCAAGAACAGTTTTGGAAGCTCATCTCACTGAATCTCACAGAGGTCTGAGCAACAGACTCCCAAGAAACAAAGGAGGACGTGAATTTTAACATGATATCATTTCTGCTGGAATATTACATAACCCTTTCGTTACCATAGATGTTTATTATCAGAAAGATGTCCCCAGAGATATTCATGGGTTTGACTATTATTAAGGGGTGGGGTGGAAGGAATGTAGTGTACTTGATTAAAATATCCTGTTTTTCCCAGATATATCAAGACAGAGAATTAAGTTACAGAGGTTAGAATGCCCCCCAAAGGGAAAAAGGTAGACTCTAAAAATCCTTTGTTAGGTCTATTTTAATTTTGACTCATAATGGACATTTTCGGCCTCTTTATGTGCAGGATTTTTAGGAAGGGTCAAGAAGGCTGAAAGAAGCCCAGCACAGAAACTGGGGTGGGAAGGGTAAAGGGGACAGTCAAATATTTTAAAAAGTGTGAACCATCTTTTCCATTACCCCAAACTCCATGAAGGATTTGGTGTTTTTTCCTAAGAACAAGAATAGAATAACACAGAAGGGATTTTAAACAGGGGAATGAAAAGACCAAATTTAAGTTTTAAGTGAGAATAACAGAATTAAGAGTGGCTTTCTTAAGAGCTGAAGTGAGAAATAACAGAATTAAGAGTGGCTTTCTTAAGAGCTGAAGGTTATGTTAAGAGAAATAAGGTGACCAGAACAAGGGAGGTGATAACAGTCCTCCATTTCATGCTTATCTAAGAGGGCACCAGGACAGCCTGAGGGGCTACATGACTGCTACCCTGGTGAGAGGCTTAGAATCCAGGTCCCATCAAAAACAGTTGCACAAATAGAGATAGTTCCTAAGAAAGACAACACCTGGGAAACATAACCATTTATTTGAGCATTTGAAGGACTGTCCAGACATCTGTTTATCTCAGAAGTTACGCACTCTGCCCAGAAATACAATGTGTGCATTTTCTTGCTCCTCTCTAGGAGTCTGACCTTCAAGGATAGAAGCCCCAGCATAACACTGTCCAGGAAAAAACTTAATTTGGAAATAGATATAACTATCTAATTTAAATGGAAAACATACTTCTGAGGTATGTTTGGGTATCTAAGTAAAATTATACAAAATGCATCTTTTAAAAAAGTCTACCTTATTCCAATTAGGATAATGTTTTCAAGTTTCATTCATGTCGTAGCCTGTATCAGAATTTCTTACCTTTATAAGACTGAGTGATATTCCACTGTGTGTGTATACCATATTCTTTTTATCCATTAACCAACCTGCTAATGAATTTTTGGTTGTTCCTGCTTTTTGGCTGTTGTGCATAATATTACTATGAACATAAGTTACAAATATCTGTTTAATTTCCTGCTTTTAATTCTTTTGGGGTCTATACCTAAAAGTAGAATTACTGGATTAAAGGGTCATTTTACATTTAATTTTCCAGGAACCACCATACTGCTTTCCGCAGCAGCTGTATCACTTTACATTCTTATCAGCAGTGCCCAGAGTTCTACCGTCGCTAAATTTTCTCCAACACATTTTCTATTGCTTCTTAAATAATAATCATTCTAATGTGTGTAAAGTGTAAGGGTATCACTTGTTGCTAGATATGTTTTCAGAAGTCACAGCACAGGCATAATTTTGTTGCATATGAAATTTTGACAGGTATGATATGTTCGGAATGTACATCCAAGGCAACTGTGGTTTTCCAAGTCCCTTTAAAGTCTTCATTCTTTTCGAAACCGGTTTGGCTCAGTGGATAGAGCGTCGGCCTGCGGACTGAAAGGTCCCAGGTTCGATTCGGGTCAAGGGCATGTACCTGGGTTGCAGGCACATCCCCAGTAGGAGATGTGTAGGAGGCAGCTGATCAATGTTTCTCTCTCATCGATGTTTCTAACTCTTTATCTCTCTCCCTTCCTCTCTGTAAAAAATCAATAAAATATATTTTAAAAAAAAGTCTTCATTCTTTCGGGATGTTCTGAACACTACGGACTGTCAAAAGTTCTTTCTGTAAATAATGACAGTTTTACTTCTTCGTTTCAGAATCAGATGTTCATTGATTACTTTCTGAGGGAAGACTTCACCACTACTCTCTTCCAATCTGTTATAAATGATCATTTAACCATGCACTGTTTTTTAGAGTAGATGTTTTGGGAATATGCATTCCTTAAGGTGCTTTCCTAATTAATGTGTCTGTTCCTCTAAACTATCTATATCATGGGGACATGGTTCAGTGCTTTCCACGGAATCCCCAGCCTCAGCCAGGGCCAACACACAGATGGCTCTTTTACCAGTTAGGATTTGGGTTCCAAGTTTTCTAGCCCTCGTTAGAGAGTTCACTTGAAAAAAAAAAAAGGAGTGAAACTTAGCTTTAGGAATCTCTTCAGACAAGAGACAAATTCAAGAACCATATCTTCAGATGCAGCCGTATTTCCTTTTGTAAGCTGTGGACACAGGATTCCTCTGTGTCTCCCTGGTAACAGGTTGAGGGCCCTAGAGGTAACTATCAAAAACTTGGGCATGAGGTTTGAGGGGGCGGGAACAGCATGACAGCTTAGGCTTTAGTATTTCATTAGCGTTGGTGTGAGCACCATTGCACTTCAGAGCAAAATATGAGCCCAACTGTGAAATGTACATCACTGGAAAAAATCAGTCCCCCTGTGGGGTGTTAATGTGCATTAGCAGAGAAAAGTGAGGCCAATTTGCCCTGCAGAGAATCTACTTCTTTTTCTTTCTTTCTTTCTCTCCCCGCCTCACCCCCCCCCCCCCCCCCCCCCCCCTAAAACCGGGGTTTTTTTCGGGGCAAAAAAAAAAAAAATTTCCCCCCTAAAATTTTTTAGGTCAAGAAAAGGAAAGCATGTGTTCTTTTTGTGATGCTCTTAACTTTTGTATTTTTCCAATAATTTAAACTGATGTTTAAAAAGCAGAGAAATGTAGACTTACAGATTCTTTGATTCTCAGATTTAGAAGGTCCTTAAGTGGCGCTAGGCAAGATCTAAGAAATTCTTTTTATTCATTCATTCATATAAAACAGGCTTTTCAATATCATCCAATTCAAGAACCTCTTCTGTCATGTCTTCTGAATTCAAATTAAATCCAAATTTGCTGCCAATGAATATCAGTTCCAGGGAACTTTTTGCTATGTTTCCCAAATATTTAACTTTGATTAACTTAAAAATTTATGTGCAGGGGACAGCGGGGAGATAGTCAAAATGTGTATTAAAAGCTGAGAAAGAAATTCTGAGATTTATAATTGATACAGAATGTCACCTGCAAGTAATTATGAATTAAGCTACAACTCTAAATTATTTCCATATTAACTTTCCTCTTCTGAAGTGTTCTTTCATTTTATCCAAAGAATCCCTACAAGATTTGTGGGGTATTGCATATTAGCATCTCTATTTTGCAAAAGATGAACGAAGAACTTATTAAATTTCACTGGCCATGGTTACAGGTTCAGAGGGACAGGAGAATAACAGGTGTAGGGAATGATGGGCCAGCATGTCTCTCACCAGCTTTTCTGAATTAGATTTGATTACGTGTACGGCATGTGCTAAGTCATATGCTTCAGATAATCTCCACATCCCATTCAGGCTTCACATCAGCTCCATAAAGGAGGCATTACTATTCCCATTTTACAAATGCGGCAAGCATCTCAGGGAATTACAGAATTAGTCACTGTCAGAGGAGAGTTTCTGCCCCACTCAGAAGTCTATAATTTTAATGTCTGATTCAAAGTCTCTCACTTGGAGAGACAGTTGCTCTTTCAGTGAGGTTTTCCCTCTTTTCATGTATTGAGCTACTACCATGAGCCCAGATCTACTTTGGAGGTTGTGGAGAAACAGACAAAGGTGGGAAAGAGCTTGCAGGGCATGGAAAGGTCAGCCAATGACAGTGACTTAAACATAGAAGGGGACTTGACTTTGGGTGGTGAACACACAATACAATATACAGATGATGTATTCTAGAATTGTACACTTGAAACCTATATAGTTTTATTAACCAACATCACCCCAATAAAATTCAATCAAAATTAAAAAATAATGACTTAAACAAGTACAGATATATTTTCTGTAATATTTTACTGTATTTCCACAAGCATGTAATGTTTTAAGTAGAGAAAGCAATTCAGACTTATACAAAGAAAAGCATGGATCCTACCACTTTTTGTTAAGCCCACTAGTACACCTGTATTTCACTTCTGGCTGCCTCTAGCCACTCATTCAATAGTATTAATCTGCAAATACAACATGTTTTAACCAACACATGGCGTTTGCTTACACTTACAATTCATTGAACTAGAACATCCTCATGAATGCATAATTCATTGATTAACAATTGAATGCCTTCTACCCTCAAGGCATTGGCCAGATGCTGAGTATACAATGTCAAGGCTTTCACCACACCAGACTCACTTCTGTTGGCCTGTGTCCCTAGCAACTCTACAAGAGCCAGGCTTACAGAAAACCACAAAATTATTCATACCTGTTGCATTGCTAAGCTGTGTTCTCAGCTATGAAATCTGCGTGGTAAGGGAAAAGGAAGGGGAAGAGCAATAGCAATGCTCCCAGGGAGCAGAAGGTAGGCAGACCCAGGAAGTCAGTTCACTCTACTAGAGTAGTCATAGTTTAACTAGTAATTAATGGTAAATGTTCTTTATACATCCCAAGACCTGCAGTGAAATGGAACACTGTGTTTATCATATGCTGTAAGCCATATTAAAAAGGAGAAAATATTTACTACAGTAATTACACAATTTCTACCATGCATGAGATCAACAATCTATAGCCATTGCTAGTTGCTGTGGGATCCTGAACCAGTCTTCCCCCCATGCAGAGATCTAGAAAATAAGGAAGTCAAAATAATACTATTAAGGTCCCATCTACCTCTGAAGGGCCAGCAATAATGGGCCACGACTTATCAAATACTTCCTGCCTTGAAATGCTTACCAGGAAGCATCTTATTATTTTCTCATCCACCTTATCAGGTGGCTACTATTGTAATTGCCTCCATATATACTAAGAAACTGAATTTCAGAGAAATTAAATAATTTTTCAAGACTCTAATTGCTAATAAGTAGCAGAATCTCGATTCAAACCAAAGTCTTTCTTTACAGCTAAGTTTGGGAGCCTAAAATCTTGGTGTAAATTATTTGACCACATAAGATAAAAAGTTAAAGAGTAGAGTTAAATAGATAAATAGTAGACATTTCTGTATCTATAAAGTAGAGATAATAACTACCATAAAACATTTAGTACTGCACCTAATACAATAGCAATTATTCTATAAAGTGTTGTTATAAAACACAATCATAGATGTGCCTAGAGCCCTTCACCTTGTAACCAGAGCATGTGAAAGGGAGGAAAAGAAACAAGAAACAGAAGTTCTGTTGCCATCTGAGTTCTAATAACAGTATCTCTTTGACCTTTTCTTGTTTCCATGCAACCACCCAGCTCCATGGCGAGCTAGAGCACTGGTTAGGAGCCAGAGGCCTTGAGTTTTAGAACAGTGCAGTTCTAAAGAGGGTGGGCACAGGATATCAGAGTTCAAAATTCAGATCATACCATTTATTACTTTGTAACCTAACCTTGAGCAAGTTGTTGAAACTCTCTCAAACTAAATCTTAGACTGAGGATAATAGGTTTTAAAAAATAACCTACATAAGGAATTTAGCACAGTGCCAAGAATACAATTAAGTAACCCATGGACACTGGGTTTGAATTGCAGCTATTTGCCAGGTGTATGACTTTGGGAAGGTTACCTGCCTTCTCTGTGCCAAATTACCTTGCAAGTATAATGTTCATAATTATGAGGAGGGTTGGGTTCTTGTGAGGATTAAATCAAATAATACCTGGAGAGCAAATGCTTAAAACAATGCTCAGCACTGAATAAAAGGTAGCTACTTTTTAAATTTTCATAGTCTCTACTATTAAGATCTTGGGCAACCTTTCCCAAGTCACTTCTTTCTCTCTCTCTCTCTCTGGAACTCAATTTCTACTTCTAAAATAGGAAGGTGTGGGTGTTGTGTTCACCAACTCTTTGGTGAGTGAGGGAGTCTGCCATTGAGTTCTGGGATGGCCAAGCACACAACTGTCATTGGACAGACAAGATCAACGGCAGTTTATTAGTCACATACACTCAGCCCAGGGGAGGAGGACACCAACCATGCAGGGCCACACCATGGTTGCACTCAGGAGAGAGTGAACCTGCAGGGGCTGTGAAAGGCAGACAGTGTAGTATCAAGAGGGTGAGGTGCCCTCTGGTTCCTATGGCAGAATATGATTGGC
The DNA here is from genome assembly GCF_000147115.1 of Myotis lucifugus. Lineage (NCBI taxonomy): Eukaryota > Metazoa > Chordata > Mammalia > Chiroptera > Vespertilionidae > Myotis > Myotis lucifugus. Next base: position 5,298,918 of record NW_005871104.1, on the reverse strand, counting down.
TTGTTTGATTTATGTCACAGGCTGGCAGGGAGGTTGAGGACCAGATGGGATGTAGCTGGGCTGGCTGACAGGGAAACAAGTGGGGTGGGGAGCTTCCTGCACTGGTGGGGAACATTATCTGGTGAGAACAGGGTACCGCACAGTTAGGTCTGGAGCCCTATGAGGTTCAAAGTTTTCAAGGTAGCACACGGAATTTGAGGCCTAACAATACAATGTGTCTTATCTCTAAGCACTACCCAGATGCAGCACCCTTAAATTCCTGTGGGTTTTTTTGGCATTCACACCTCCATTTGCATCTCTCCTACTTTCTGTTTAAGAAAAGGAGAAAGCTTTCTCTGGTTAAGGGAAGTGAGCACATTTTGTAGAATCCTTGGACTTGCTGTCAATCCCCAATGACTACACTAGTAACTTGAAAGGCCCCTCAGGCCATTGTTTCACAATAATAGTGCCATTATCCCACCACTACTCATCCCTCACCCCCCAGCTACCTTTTGCCTGTTCAAATATTTAGTAGTTTTTATTTGCTCACTTTTGAGAAAAAAGTTTCTGGTGAAGCTGTTTAAGACTGAACCACCGGTGCCTCATTCTTGCCAACGTCAACGTAGAAAATATTTTGTCAAAGCAAAGCATGTGTGTAGGGGAAGACTGAAAGGATTTACATTGCCTAGAGCTATGTTTGGAAGCAGAAAATCCCCTGTTGATTATTCCCATTACTATCATGTAGCTATCTGGTATCTGGGAAAAGCTGAAAGAGTATCATGGAATAGGCTAGCATCTCCTCTTTCCTGATTCTCTTTTAACTGCAAGCAAAACAAGCGAAGGTCATGTGGTCATGTGGTACTCCTCTTCCTGGTCATTCATCTCAGAAGGCCATCTAATATGACCCTCATCATATGAGGAAATGGGTCCAAGTAAAGATAAGGATGGTGTCCCTGGAGCTCATCATAAGTAGCTAATATTCAGAATGCTTACAGAATACCACACTGTGAGCCAAGTATTTAAAATCATTTTCATATTTGATCATGAGCCACTGTGATACCAGAAACTGTTACCATAGTAATTAGCTAGTTATTAATATTACTAATAGGGAGAGAGCAAAGGGAAGGACAGACATTATAAGCATGGCCATCTGGGCAGCTTCACCAGGAAGCTGCAATTTAACACTCCCCAGGGATCCACCAGTCCATTCCCTGCAGATCACTGTGGGAAGGGACTGAACAAAGGGGAAGATGAGCACGTGCACAGTAAAGTCAGGGTGCAAACTCACAAAATCTTAAAGGTTAAAATCTGCAAAGAAATTATCTCCTTTTCCTCTGGCTTTGCTCCTTCTTCCTTGCACTTGCCCGTGTTCTCTCAATAGCCGCATAGGCCATTTGGACCCTACACACAATGACCTACAACTGGGAGCACAGCTGGACTGGACTGTGCAAATATGGAATGGAAAGTCTGGGCAAGGGCTTTAATCCTAGCTCTGCTGAAGACAGCTGGACTTTTTCCTTGTCGGGATGGAGGGAGATAGGACCTTGGAAACTCAGGAGTTTAATTCCACACAAATAAATATCACTCATTCTCCCACGTGAGTCTCAGAAAATTCCTTTTCTCATGACATCACAAGAAGCCCACTTCTACTGGTAACTGATGGGGACAAGGAGAACACCCCGCCGATAACAATGAGAGCTATTATTTCCATTTAACTGATGATGAAAATATATAGCACAGAGAGTGTCAACTACTGACCTAAGGACCCACAACGGCCAAATGATGGGTAAATGTCTTTGACCTCTAATCACACTTTATTCCACCTCTCTTCAAGCAGCCAATACTGAGTTCATCTTTGAGTCCTTAGCAGAACTACTGATGTAGTATGTCCGAGCAGAAGCTTGTTGTTGTATCTTGAATTGTGTCCCCCCAAATGTGACGTGGAAATTCTAAGCCCTGGTACCTGTAAATATGAAATCCTAAGCCCTGGTACCTGTGAATTTTGAAATAAGCTCCTTCCTTACAGATGTAATTAAGATGTAAGTGAAGATGAGGTCATACTAAAGCATGGTGTCCTTACAAGAGAAAAGACACAGCGACAGACACCCACGGAAGAGAATACCCTGGGAAAAGACACGGAAAAGCCGAGGAAAGATGGCCGTGTGGTGGTGGAAGCAGCAACTGAAGTTATGTAGCTACAAGTCAAGGAATGCCAAGGATCGGCAGAAATAACCAGAAGCCAGGAGAGTGAGCAATATTTTGGATTCCCAGCCTCCTTGACTGTGAGAGTGTACATTTCTGCTGTTTTGAGCCACTCCGTTTTTACAGCAGCCCCGGGAAATGAATCCACTTGTTGTCGATGTGTTTAACGTCTCTTAGGTGCTGTTAATGCCAGTTTGGAGAACAGCTATACACGCCATTCCCTTCTTGTCCCCTCTGAGCATTATCCCATGCCATTCTCCTTTCTCCTGTGGCTTAGCAAGTCCTTGCCATCCAGTCCTCAGCTGGAGATCATTTCTCCAGGGAAGCCTTCCCTGCCATCCAGGAGTGGCTTAGACGGGGCGGGGACTGCAGAGAGACTGCCGAACCAGAAACACAAAGTCTTCAAGTGCAGCTCATTTAACAGGAAGAAAACATGTAACTTCTCAAAACCATCCAAATTTTATTCAAACTGTTTTGACAATTATTCTTCCATTTTTAAATAGATAGGGCACTCTTGTGACCTCTCAGAAGCCCTTAGTTTATCAAAACATACCTGTGGTTTCTTATGCCAACTTCTCTAGTTGCCTATCTCCTCTGTTTGACTGCTAGCTCCTATGGGGCTGGGCCAATTTTTCTCATTCTCCGCTGTCCAAATGCTGTGCACACCAGTACTTAATTTGAGGACAAATCATGTGAATGAACGAAAGACTAAGAAATGAAGATTCTGTGTGGCAATCATGAGAGGAACTGTGATTCCAACACTCTCCAAAAAGGAGATAATTTATTTCTATAAAAGTGAATATTGACAAATATTCACTAGAAATGCCTTCACAAAAATCAGCATCTTAGGATCAGCTTTTTAGGCCCCAACAGATAGCTAACCTCAGCCAGAAACCCAGAAACTGAAGCTCTGTTCCCTATTCCCATAATTCCACCCCTCTCCCCTACCTTTTGGGCCTGACCTGACCCAGAATGACCTTATTTAGCCTGCAGAAGCCTCCTGAGATGAGGCATTTGATAACGGGGCCACTAGATGATACTTTATATTTGCAAAATGTACCTTTTGAGTCCTCTGATTCTATTAACATAGCTGAAGACTGGCCTGGAAACACCAAGGGTTGCCAAAGCAGAGGCGAAGGCCTGTATTCAGGGCAGAGAGAGTTTTCAAACAGAAGGTGCTAAATGAGGTGGAGACACACACACTGTTTCTGGAACGATGCCTCTAGGCTTTTTTCTGTCCCTCTTCTCTGCTGCTCCTTTCCAACCCTCAATTTTAAAAAGCCAACTCAACTGCTGAAATGTAAAAAGCCAAACCAGGAAAGGACAGATTAGGTAACCACCAGCAAGGTTGGGGTTTACCTGTGGAACAGGTTGTGAATGCTGGTAAGGAAAAAGGCAGCTCTCAGGGCAGGCAGGTATTTAGAATCTGCCCTCCTGCTGGCCTCCGGTCTTCCAGAAAAGGGTACCCAGCTGCGGGCACATTTCTGCTAAAGCAATGCCTCTGTTTGCCCCCATTACGTGTGATGAGACAGGATAAATGTAGGAACATCTCTATTGTTGTTGTTTTTTCTTTTTAATTTTTTCCTTTATTGATTTTTAGAAAGAGGGGAAGAAAGAGGTATAGAGAGATAGAAACATCGATGAGACAGAAACATCATCGATGGATCAGCTGCCTCCTGTGCACCCCCTACTGAGGATCAAGCTGCAACCTAGACATGTACCCTGACTGGGAATTGCACCAGTGACCCCTTGGTTCATAGGTCGACGCGACACTCAATCATTGAGCCACACTGGCTGGGCACATCTCAGATTTTGTACCCAACACAAGAGGATGTTGCAGTAAGGTCATATATGTGACCGCGGGCCAAAAAGGAAGTTTTCTTCCTAGACCCTGATGGGAGGTGACCCTAATATGTAGGAAAGAGGGTTTATAAGTATTACCACAGGAAAACCTGCTGAACTTGACATGTGACTCAAGTCAGCTCTAAACCTACCTGGGAGTAGGACGTGCATCCCTAGTCAAAATTGCTAACTGAAACTATTCATATCTGTTGCAAATGCTTAGTTAGTACCTACTATGTGACAAATACTGTTCTCACTATCAAGATACAGCAGTGAACTTTCAAAAGGATAATTTTCAAAAATAAGGCAAAACCAGGACAATCAAACAGATACAAAATGAGCAGGAGTTAAGAATTTTATCATTGAAGAACCTGGCAGATGTCAAACCAGTTCAAAGATGGAGTCAAAGAACAGGCACAGTTAGTAATCATCAATATTTAAATGAATTTGTAAATGGGTGCAGAATTGGCTTCTTGCGCAGTAGGGGAGGGAAGTCAGAACAAAAATGCTCACCCTTACTGGCTTACATCTAGTGGAAAAATCAATAAACTAGGTAAATATATGCATTACATGGTATGTTTAATTTTGTAGAAGGCAATGTGTGGGAGGGTGGCTACAATTATCAATTAGCTGGCCAGAGAAGACTGAAAAGGGAACAGAATTGAGGGAATATGTGGATATCTAAACCCAGGTGTCTTATTTTGTAAATGTAGAAGACTAGACTCCAAATCCAGTAAATCTCAGATTCCTTCCAGCTCAAATATTTTGTGCCTCTAGTTTTATTCTGCTGTTATGTAGGCTCTCTTGGAATATTTTGTCACGTGATTCCAGGCTCCCTTCCCAATAGTTTCTTAAGGATGGTCGATGACCACTGCACCTCACTCAGTGAGGGGAGAAGTAGTGAACAATGTTATGAGATGTGCTCACAGTGCAAGACTCAACATTGGAGAAAATCTCAAGATTAGAAATCAGGCCAAGACTGGCATTACTCACACCATCCACCTACCATACCACTGTTGCATCTGTCTATTATTATTCTGGCTTCTGTTTATTTGTTTATTCCTAATGTAATTCATTCAGTCATGCATTACTCCTTCACCCAATGCAGACGAAAACTCTAAAGTTAATAGTGTAATTTATAGGAGTGGTCTCACTTACAGATTGGAGGGGATGACCACCTGGACATGAATGCATGGTCAAATGACTCACAAGGACATTGGTACACCACAGAGATGACACGCACCAGAGAAAGCTCATGACAGGAGGTGGATAGAGATTTTTAAGTTTAGGTAGAAAAGGTAGAGAATATGGGACCATTTAGTCCAGGCAGAAAGAAATGCCCAAGCAAATGTTTCAAGTCTAAAATGATCACTCATGGCAGTGGGTATTTGTTCTTTTGCCTCTATACCTATTATTTTTATTCTGGTCTATAGCCCTGATTTCCCTTTGAGGAGCCACCCCCTCAATCATGCTCATGTGATACTATGTTCTGGGCTCTAGGAATGACCCCTAGCTCTGGCCTGGCTAAACAAAATTCATCTTTCTTCCTGTGGTTACTTGGCTCAATTCAAAAGGGAGGTCAATTATGAACTATTAGGAAAGAAAAGCGCCCTTTTCAATAGAGATCGCTAGGTTCTCATAGAGCATAAACACATGATGTCCATTTCAGCACATGGCACACATTGCCTGCCCATGTCTTTTGCCCATTGAAGGACGCCATCCTCAACCCACACTGGAGAGAGGTCCCATATGCCATATGTTTTGCAACACATGAGCAAAATAAAATTTAGAGGATACATCTGGAAAAATCCACCATAGAAGCTTGTTAAGACTGTTAACCAATATATATGACAGAGGGATCGCTGGTGATACAAATTCGGAGATCCTGATGAGAAGGGAGGGAAATGAGGCAGGGGAGAGGAGAAAGAAAGTGAAGATAAGGGTGTTCTGGGTTAGCAAGGGATTTTCTGATGTTCTTCATCTCACAGTGCATATGAAACAAGTGAGAATGTACTTTGTGAGAACTCTTCCTTCTAATAATACCTTGACCTCACAGGGTACTGCATTTTGCAAGACCTCACAAGGTGTGACCGACCCTGTGTTCCTGTGATAGTTGGCTTTGTCCTCTCAAGGGAGAGAAACTGAGGCAAAGGATCTGGTATTATCTTATCTAGGCGAGGATTTGAAGCAAGGAAGTGTTAGCGTTCTAAGGCATTATTGCTATTTCCTTAAACATACACCTCTCTCTTTTAATCTAAGGGGCTGAGATGATCTTTTTCCAGTCAGGGTTCCCAGTGTTCAATGAATGATAATGTCAATAAATTGATGTGCTTTCTTCTCTCATTTCTAATCATTCCCCTTGCTTCTCCTTTTCAAAAAATAGTTAATATTGGAACAAAAACCATGAAGCCAAACTTTGTGTTTTTCATCTCCACATATATTTTGAAAATAACTATCACAATGTAAAAGGAAAGAAATAAATTGATTTGTATTGCCTGCCTTGGATTCTGGAGCTAGCACAGACCAGGCATGGCCTAAGTCCACTGCTATTTTGATGACAGTTTGTAGGCGGCAAGCAAATTACTCAAGGACTGGAGAGTGACTAAGACTGTTTTCTTTTTTATGTTGGTAGAGCAAATCAATCCAGTGGTTGGAAAGTAAAAAGAAAACATACTGAAACTGATGAAAGAACTAAATGAGGATACAGTTCTCATATGTATTGCGTTCCTGCTTCAGTTAATGATGTCTGTAATGTCAAAAAGAACTAATAGTGGCCACAAGCAAAAAGCTATTTTGTAGACATTGGCAAAATATTGGATTTTTTATCCCATAAAAATTTTATCTACCTAAACAAGTCCTACTGATCCCTCAAAATCTTACTCAAGCATCTTTCCTTTTCTGATATTTTAACCTCCGATCCTACCGGACCTTGGGCCCAACTTATTGATAACATGTGCCACCTGGATAGAAATCATTTATTTACATGACTATCATCCTCATTAGTGACCACATTAACTGCCATTTTTCAAGGGCTGTGAGGTAAGCGAGTACCCATCCTGAGAAATCATTATGGAAACAATATTTTAGGAGACGCGAGTCCTGAGATCAAAGGGACAAGATGGATTTCCTAGGAGGCACATAACCTATGCTAATCGCAAAATCTCAATCCACAAATTAGGGATAGCAATACCTACTTATGAGGATGCATGTAAAGGCTACATGAGATAATCCACTGTATAAATGCTTCATTAATTGCAGAGCCTCATAAGAGATCATCAATATTATTAGAAATCATGTGGTATAAACCCCTACTTGAAAAAAACACCAGACAACAAAACATCCAGGATAGAAATGGGACTTTCTGTCATTCTGGGTTGTTACCCAAAAGACATTTGGGTTAGTGTGAAGAGCACAAATCTGAAGTCTCGCTACCACACATGAATCTAGGCTTTGCCACTTAGTAGTAGGGCAACTTAGTATTGGGAAGTTGCTAGCCCCTCTGTGCCATGGTTTTCTCATCTGAAAACTGGTGATAGCAACAGAACTTAAGCCTGATTGACTGTGAAGGACAGATGATTCATTTAAAGCTCTTCAAATAGCACCTTCTTCTTCATAAACAGAAGAATGAGCTGTCATTTCCTAAATACGACCAGTAAATGTCCTGATAGAGTTTGCCTTCTTTCTCTCTTAAATCTGTGCCCTCCCTCTGCTCTCCTACCAATTAGTGGGGGCCATCACTGTCTCTCTCCTGTATTCCTAAAACAGCTTCTTCAACCAACTCTTTTTCTTTAAATGTGTCCATTTCCAGGTTTTTCTCCACTCTGAAGTCAGCATTATCTGGCCACGTAAAAGGTAAGTGGGCTTCATAACCCTCAGGAACCCCTGGTCCTCAGATTCAAATTCACTTTCCTTGTCTTGACACATGAACCACTCGGGAATCCCTCCTTCCCTTCTCAGCAATCCCCACCCTCCACTGCATATTGAATAAACCACATACACTTTTATCAAAACGCCAAGCTCGCTCTCAACCCGGGGCTTTTAAGCATGCTAAGAATATCCTTTCTTTGAATTTTGCTAAATTGATATATACTTGTCCTTACCAGGTCTCAGATTAAATATTATATTTTTCTTTGCTGATCTCCCTAATCTAAATAACCCAAAATGTTTCTACAGTACCCCATGCTTAACTCTACCACTGCAATGATACGTGTAACAGCAACACTTGAGCATACTAAGTGTCAAGTACAAGAATTCCCCCTCCCTTATCCGTCGTGTCACTTTTTGCATTTTCAGTTACCTATGGTCAACTGCAGTCTGAAAGTATTAAATGGAAAATCCCAGAAATAAATCAATAAACAATTCGTATGTTTTAAATTGTATGCCATTTTGAGTAGCATAATGAAATCTTGTATCTCCCTGGCTTGTCCTGCCTGGGACATGAATCATCTCCTTGTCCAGCGTACCCACACTGTATACAGTACCCAACCCTTAGTCACGTAGTAGCCATCTTGATTATCAGATCAACTGTCATGGTATCTCAGTGCTTGAGTTGAAGTCTGCCTTATTTTATTTACCAATGGCCCCAAAGCCATTCACTTAACTTTTGTTATAGTATAATTGTTCTGTTCTATTGTTAATCTCTTACTGTGACAAATTTATAAATTAAACTTTATCGTAGGAATCCACTGGAGGTCTTGGAACATATTCTCCATACTGTCCTCATTCACTTAATGGGTACATATTTATCATGTACTTACCATGTGTCAGGCACTGGGTATACAGAAATGAATAAAGGAAATGTGGTCTCTTTAGTATTCTACACATTTAGCATTCCAACACTGATTTGTTGTTCTACGTTTGTATGCACTCATTGATTGATTGTTGTATGTGCCTTGATCGGGATTGAACTGCAACCTTGGTATATTGGGATGACACTCTAACCAACAGAGCTACCTGGCCAAGGCCCCACACAAATTCTTTATACTAAAGTTCCCCAAACCAGCCATAAAACCTTTTCTCTAAAAAAGTCTACCTTGCTCTTTTCTTTGGCTCTTCCTGGTCTGAGTAAATTGACCTCATAATCCTCCTTTTCAATGTGTAAGTCAGGGATCCCCCTCACCCCCAACACCCCCTTCCCTTAATTCCATTCCCCTCTAGATACTGAAGTTAAATTTTTTGCCACCTAATTGAATAATAGGTGAAGAAGAAAACAACACATGACAGGCAAAACCCTTTAGATCAAAAAGGACCCCTTGGGGAAACCTTAGCATGTGTAACCTGCATAAATCCTAGGGCCTCATGTGGCCCTCTGAAGCTCAGAATTGCATTTAAAAATACATATTCCAGCAGCCAAAGAGATAAATAATCCAATATTAAACCAAATCTGACAAAGACTAGTAAAGGAGTTCTATGATGTTACCCACAAAAAGCTTTTGAAAAGGATCATTTTCTACTCACTCATGCTCAGAAGTTGATCCCTAAAATATCTCCAGATTCCTGCCAGCTGGGATTCTTCGTCTTCAGCCTATATTTACCTTCTCTCTAGACTCAGTCTCAACCTGTACTAGTATATACTAGTACCCCCCCCCATTCCAGTGTCTGTTGTACTCTCTTCCCTTCTCATAAAGGAGCCTAAATCCCCCTTAGTTAATGTTTGGGCAGGGGGGTCCATGGAAGTACAGGCAGCAGTGAATACATAACCAAGGTCCTTACTACAGTAGCTTCCCACTTATATAAGTGGGTACATTCCAAGACCCCCTGTGGATGCCTGAAACTGCAGATAGTACCGAACCCTATGAACCCTATATGTACTACGCTTTTTTCCTATACATACATTCCTATGGTAAAGTAAGAGATTAACAACAATAACTATTAATCAAGTAGAACAATTAAATTAATCAAGTAGAACAATTAAAACAATATACTGTAGGAAACATGTGAATGTGGTCTTCTCTCTCTCTCTCTCTCCTGATCTGATAACCCAGACAGCTACAAAGTGACTAACAGGCAGGTAGAGCATACAGCATAGATATGCTGAGCAAACTGATGATTTACCTCCCAGGCTGGACTGAGCAGGATGGTACCAGATTTCATCATGCTACTTAGAACAGCACGCAATTGAAATGTATGCATTGTTTATTTCTGGAATTTTCCATTTAAGATTTTCTGTGGGTAACTAAAACTATAGAAAGCAAAACTGCAAATGGGGGTGTGTGTACCATTCACATAAAAATAGACAATACATACATTAAGGTATAGTGCCACAATTTTCCTCAGGTTTAGTTAAAAGAAAAAAAGGTTTTCTTTACTTTAGCCATTTTTTAAATTGAAAATTTAAGACCCAGAGAGACAAAGGCGAAATCACAGCAAGAAATAGTTCCAGACCTGAGAACAGGACTCCTAACTCCTCCCTTGCAGTGAATAAAGCCAGCAAGGACACCTTGATGTCTCCCCCTCAGGGTTTCCTGGGAGACCTCTGCTGCTGAGCCCCCAACACTGGCATCCTTGTCAGGAAGAACAGCAAAGAGAGACACCTCAGATCCTTAAGTAATCATCCTACTCCCCGCCAGCTCCGTGCTTCCCACTCCACAAATGGCCTGGCTTATTTCATTTTATCAATTGCATTATGTGTTTATGGCCTCGTTTTTCACCATGTTGTAGAGATTATTGCTTGAATACATCTTAGTGAATTGGAAATGAGCAGAAAAGAATCACTTAAAGACTGATTAGAAAGACGTGTTTTCCTTGCATGGATATAAAATCTTCATATACTATGAATAAACTAAATTCTCCCTTGTTTGTGTCAAAGAAAGGGAAGCAATGCTGCACTGAGAAAATTATATATATATATATATATATATATATATATATATATATATATATCCCCTTAGAAATTCTTAGGCAGTATGCTTCCTCAGGAAGAGGACACCTATGGTGAAGACAAGAGATGCTGAGTGAGTCACCCTCAATCCCATTTGTCAGGGAAAGGATTCAACTCCCACCCACTGGCCTGGTTGACCTGACAAATGAATTTGCAGCAGCAGCTCCTGACATTTTTATCTCCCTCCCTGATTATCTCAGTGGCTTCACAAACACTATGGCAGATTCTCATACCTGGCGAGGGAGATATCAAATAGTATGCCTACTTCATCAGCTCACTTTATTTGCCCAAGGTCAAAGCTAAATTCATGTTTTTTAGTACTTTGTCCCAAGCTTCAGTGACATTTAGAACATTTTCAATTGGAAGAAACAGAAACCTGACAGGGTTTAATTGATAAGGATTTTATGAGTTCATATAGCTGGAAATTTAGAGGGAGGAAAGACTACTGGAACCTTCTGTCAGGCCTCCTGAGGAAGAGTGGGGGTTGGGTAGAAGAGGAAGTTAGAGAGAGAGGAAGGAGGGAGCAGGAAAAGGGGGGAAGGGGTAGAAAAGAAAATAGAAGGGTGGGGGGAGAATGACAGGAGGGAGAGAAGGGGCAGGGAAAGGAGGAAGGAGCTGAAGAAGAGAGAGTGTTGAGAACAATTGAACAAAATCATGGCTGGAATGGGCCTAAGGTACATTGTAGAAGAATAAGAAGGTGCATGTATTTTGGAGTAAAATACCCCATGAAATGTAGGCGGTCCACACAGGAAGGAAAGCGCCACATTGCCTGACTGGTTCCCCAACAGAATTGTAGGGCGGTTAGTGAACAGAAAATCCCCCACCCCTTCCTGCCTCCTTTTGGAAATCTGGGACTTGCCCAGCCTCTCCAGATAGAATTAGAGAAGGCAGAACAGCAGTGTTTAGTCCAGGCAAGAGAAATGAACTCATGGCTGACTTCTATGCATCTGCAGGAGTGATATGAACCTTTGCCCTTTAAAGTTACATGAGAAAAACATTGGCAGGTCTGCTTGTGGGGGCTGTCCTGGCTGATGAAGGTGAAGACATGACTGGAAGGATCATCTGGAATGCCCAGAAGCTTTGGCACCTCACCCCTCGCACCTGCTCAGGCTTGGGAGTGAGTACATTGGGAAATGCCCCAGCACACTGAGCCCTGGGAGGTACCAACAACCTGGGGACACCATCCAGATGCTTCTTCTCTCTTCTCCTTACTTAAAAAAATAATTAGTTATAAAGCAAATTAACACATTGGAAAGTATAGAGAATTAGATTAATAGGAGGTAATCATGTGCTTATCACCTGAAATTTAACAATCAAATATTTTCCCAGGCATTTTTGGAATTCCTACATGCAAAAAAAAAAAATGTATTACAAATACACTGGAACCCATTCCCCTGAGTACCACCAGTCCACTCCCATTCTCTTCCTTCCCACAGGAAACCATTATTCCGAAGTAGGTGTCTATATCTCCTACCTATGTTCTTATGTTTATTATATATGCACATAGCACTAACTAACAGGCATTTAGTATATTTTGTGTATTTTTAAAATTGTCATATGGTCATATCTTTTTTTTCACCATGTGCTTTTTCAAAGAAGCAGATTTGAATATTATCTATGCCGATGCATCTGGACCTCGTGCATTTATTATAAATCCCACATGCCATTGCATTCTATGACGTTACCAGAATCTATTAATCCATTCACTGATTAATGAACTTTTAACTTGTTTCCAGTTTTCACCATGGCAACGATAATGCAATAGTCACTCTTGGATCTGTCTCCTTATGCACAGTGGGCTAGTTTTCTGGAGTATTTACTGAGAAATACAATAGCTGGGTGGAAGGGTATGCACATTTTCATCTTCATGGATATTGCCAAATAGTCAAAGCGCATGATCTGTCCATTTCCACAAACTGCTCCCTCCTCCTGATAGAGGAAATAATGCCCCAAACAGTCGTCTCCTTAGAGAAGCCCAATGACTGTCTATAGGAAGTCCAATGAAGAGATGAGTGGGCTTCATATTGGCACAGACGCTGTGGAATAAAACTGCCCACGCCCTGCTACCATCTCCTTCGTTTATCACTGGTGTGACCTTGGGCAAAGTAGTTTCACCAAGTCTCTTTTCCCCATTGATATAATGGGGGAAATCTCCTACCACCTATTGGAGTTACTATTAGGATTAAAAGAAGTGATACAAATACAGCCCTTGGGGACAGTTACATCCAAGGAGCACTCATTGTTCTTCTTCTTTTATGGTAGACCTCTATGCTATAGATCTCAAAGTCTACATACATTTGGGGTGACCTGGAGAGGCAAAAACGAACAGATTATGGGAAGCTAGGAGCAAAGAGCCACTGCCACTTTTTTCTCATGTGCTGAGGTTTCACAAAAGGGGAAAGGACAATATCCTGGGTGCATGTGTGGAAGGGCCTGGGTGCGATACATCCTGCTTAATTCATGCTCCAGAACTCTGGGCTCTCTTTCTTTATTTCTCTCTTTGTTTTTTAAAAAATTCAAAGAATACATCATAGCAGCTCTTTTTAAAAATTTCCCCAGGAACCCTGGATGGCAAAGAAACCTGAAAGGCAACACCTCCTACTTTGCATTAAGCCTCCAGGGAGCTACTGATTGTCTTTCATAAACCCTGGCAAGAGCCTCCGCACACTTCCAATGGCAGCACTTTCTCTCAAGGCCACAGGAATAAAAAAGAAAAAGCTCTTTCTCTCTAGGATGTTAGCAGAGGATGCCAGCACTTAAAACATGTGTGGGAGGGAGCCTGAGAATGAGGGAGATGCTGAGAGACGGAGAGAAGTAAAGCTAGTTGTACTGAGAGCCTGAGAAGGCAGAACACCTATGTTGATATCTAAATAGGGCAACCTGCAGGATAACTCTTTCCCCGCCCCGCCCCGAAAAGGTAAGGAATGGATCACCTGCACAGAAAATGCATCCTCCCCTTTATGTTGCAAAAAAGAAAAGTACATTAAGTAGATGCCCATCAGTGAGACTGTTTAGGAGTCCTGATCAGGAGACAAAGATAGGATGTCAGATTGTTGGGTCATCAATAAATGGATTGGAACAACTGCATACAGGCAAATTAGGATTTGAAACAAGAGAACAACATTGTGAGTCACAGTGTCTAAGAGGATTGACATTCCATCCTAAGACAGAGGAATTTCACTGTGAGTAAAGATCCTGATGGGAAAGGTCAAAATAAGCATTTCAGGTAACGTGCCCTTTTCACCATCCCTCATCCTTCCAAGTCGAGTAGGATGAAAGCCTGAGCCTAAAATTATAAGACCAATTAGCAGGATGGATGGGAAGACATTAAGAGAGAAATGTTCCCTAGTTCAGCAAAATCTCATTAATTCAAACCCCATTTAAGAAGTTGAACATAAGCTAGAATGAAATTTACAATACAGTGCAGCTGTGAAGAACATGGGCTTTAGTAAGAGGGACCTAAGCCTCAGTCTTTTCACGTAGAAAATGGGGATTGTAGTAGTACCTTCTAATGACTAGGTTGGTGTGGGGATTAAATGGAACAGTGACCTCCAGGCACTTAGCCATAGCTATCAGAATGTAGCTAGTGTTCAATAATAAATTGGAGCTATTGTTTTTATTAATAATAATCACAGGTATAACTCAAGTCATGGAATTTCTGAGTCATAAGTGACCTTGGCAATCATCTGACATAGTACTTTTCCAGAAAGTGAAAGGGGGCAACACAGGCTCAGTGACTTGTCTGAGGTCACTCTGCTACCTGCTGTCTTTTATCTTCCAGCGAACCTTGTCCAGAATCCTCTGCCACCAATGTCACAGGTGTTAGCACCTTATGGCCAAAAGGTAGCTGTCTTTAGAAAGGACATTATATCTTTATTAAATCAAAGCCACATAGAATTCTACTGATAAGTGCTTGATAAGCCCCCAGTTCAAGGTAGTATGATAGTACTTTAAAAAAAAAAGCTGCTTTTAAATAGAACAGGAAAGAATAAATAAATAACATACATATATATGCATACATACATATATACAATGAATGCAGACTTGCTGGTGCATGGAATAATCTTTTCTTCTGCAAGACCCCTAAATTTATTTGGTTTTGTGTATGTGCGCATGTGTGCATACCGCTTTTGCAGAAGATAAGAGGAGATGGTAGAGAATGGAGAGAGGTGAAAAGGGTAGAAGTGCACAGCAGAGGGGCCTGTAAAGAAGTCAGCCTTATAACAGCCACTGGAAGCTGAAGGTCTGGTGTGAAATGACTTTGGTTTCGGCTACTTCCACAGGTCTCCTCTGCACCCTGCCTTCGATTCAATGCCAGGCAATTCTATTTAAAAATATAAAATTAAATATGAGATTGACTTTGCTTTTCACCTGGAATGTTCTTTGCTCGATAGACTTAAGATACCTTTTTATATGACTTTTTAACTCTCTATATTTGATGGGACTGGATAACTTAATGACATTCTCTTATGTGTGTGTTTTTTCTTTTCAATAATTCAGTTCTTGATGGGTGTGTTTGGTGTGTGTGCATACCACAGGCAAATGGTGTTGAGATTTGAATTTAATTAAAAACGGTTTAGTTAACTTGTGATTGTTTCTCTTTAAACAAAAAATTTAAAAAGTTACCCTTTCCTTCCTCCCTTCCTCTCCTCCGTTCTTCCTTCATTCCTTCCTTACAGGAGATCTAAAACAAATGGAAGATGTTTGAAAAGCCACTGGGCTGTCCTGAAGATAGGATTATGACTAACAAATTTTTAGTCTATCTTTTAGTCGATTCTTCCACCTGCCCCCCCCCGCCCCGCAAAAAAAAATACAAACCAGAACCCAGGGTTACACGAATGCCTTGTTTCCTAGTCCTGACCGCCACACCTTGCACATTCAGGCCCCAGTTTCACCAAGGCTTTGGTCTGATGACTGCAGCCTCCAACAAACCACGCCAGCATCCTCACTTCCATCAGGGCTGCTCATGACTCAGGAAAAAAAAAAAGGAAAACAAATGCAGCTAATGAGCTGGAAAAATAACACACTTGTACAAATCAGCATAAGAATCAGATGTTTCCTATTCTCAGGAAAAGGGGGAAAAAACTTAAAAAATAACAACAAAAAAGAATATCCCCCTATGCCTTTCAAACATTCACACCATAGGTAGTACCATAGGGAGTAGCAATCTGGGTCTCTCTTCCCGCCCCTCCCTGACCCATGCTGTTCAAGAGCTGTTACACAGCAATTCTGTACCGACAGAGTAGAACCTGCATCTAGGTTGTCCAGAGGAGTAGTTTCTACATCTTAAGAGCCATGAGTGGATGAGGCAAACAGTACAGTACAGCCTTGCGCTGTCAGCATCTAGCTGTGTGCCTGCTGCCACACAGACATAACAGTGGTCTGGGCCTGTCTGTCATCTTTTTCCATTAATGTGATAGATAGCTGAATGCCATATTGTCTGTTAAAGGAGGTCTATCCACAGAGGCTGGACAGCACAGCTGGATTCCTGGTGGATTGGCCGTGAGAATGAAGTAAATGCAGGCTCAAGGTAAGTACAAATCCCAACCCTATCACTTGATAGTCATTTGAGTTACAGGGTAACACTATAGACCAGATCATCATAGCTGATGCCTGCAGTAAACCTCAGCTGTTTTTATTTACTCAGTGTGTTTGTTTCCTAGGGCTGCCATAATAATGGACCACAAACGAGTGGCTTAACACAACAGAAATGTATTCCCTCATAGTTCCAGAGGCCAGAAGTCTAAAATCAAGGTGTCAGCAGTGTTGGTTTCTTCTGGAGGCTGAGGGGAAATTTGTTCCATGCCCCTCTCCTGGCTTCCAGGGAATGTTGGCAATGCTTGACTTGTAGAGACATTATTCCAATCTGTGCCTTCGTCTTCACATCACCTTCTCTGTGTATCTTCTCTCTACCCTTCTAAGGGTACCAGTTATTGGATTTAGGGCCCACTCCAATCTAGGATGAAACCACTTTGAGATAATTCATTTGTTACATCTTCAAAGATGCTTTTTCCAAATAGAGTCACATTCACGGGTTTGGGGGGTGGGGCATTATTCAATTCATATATATCCAGCACATATTGTCTTGTCTACTGGTATACTTCAATTTTGCTTTAGGGAACCCCAATTCTTGCATTCTCAACCCACAGAACTTGGTTGGGCTCACCTGGTATCCAAGGGTGAATTTGTGGTACAGACCAAGCCACTCAATAGCCCAACTCTATATCCTCTCTGCCTAAATCAGCCTGCAACCCAGCTTTCCAACTGGATTCAGTTTTGAGCCATTTTGTGGAAGTAATGGGGATAAAACATTTTTCTCCTGGAGTTTTTGGTAAAGTTAGAGGAAAGGCTTGTCTGAGAAAGAATATATCCCTATAGAGAAGGCTGAGAATAGGGAGAACACAGAGAGTTCCTTGATTCACCTGTGCCTGAAGGCAGCCTGAGATTTCACATTTGCAGGTTCTACACTTAAGACCCTGTCTGGCTTCACCTATTAGGGATTGGAGTTTCTTTGATTTGCAAGTGTATAAAAAGAACCTACTACTGCATTATCATTCATTCTACAAATATTTGAGGAGTAATTATGAGCCATGGACATGGTTCTAGTCACTGGAGATAAAGTAATGATAATATTTCCTGCTTTCAGGAGTTTATAATCTCATGGGGATGGTAGAGCTGTTGTAATAAGATTTCTGCAATGGGCAAGTGCCAAGCTTAGAGATCCTGGAGAGTGCAACCCCATCTTTTCAAGGAGACACAGAATATAAGAGTACGCTTCACAAGCCAGAAGAGTCCGAGGGCTTTTTCATTAGTTTGCAAACTTGCAAAACAGTGTCACCACTCCCAGAACTCCAAGGAGAGGCAAAAGTGTGAAAATGAGGGTAGACAGAAAAGATGGATTGCAGATTGTTGGCCCTGTGCAGCCAGAAGGAATCGGCCCTCTCCCCAGGGTATTTTTAGCTTTCTATTCTTAGAGATGATCATAGCACCTTGGTCTGCTTAGTACTTCCAGATGAGGGAAGACCAGAGATAAAAAGAAAAGAAAAGAAAAGAAAAGAAAAGAGCCGTGGGCACCACAAAGGAAATCAATGTCCCAAGAGAAAATCTAGTGACAGCCCCTCTATGGGGTAATCTTTCCAGGTAAACTCACAGAGTGGGGAGATGGCTAAATAAATGCCAATTCATGTAAAACAGGAATAGGTTACAATTGTGCAGCATATTCAAAACATGGCCATCTACTTCCAATTAGGCTATGAGTTCCCTGAGGATGGGAACTCTAGGGGACCTCGTTCTTTCATTTTGGCAAAACCTCCTCCTTATATTAGGGAATCCTGTATTTCATGGGCCCCAACATGAGTTCCTCCACAGGAGCTAAAAACAGATAATCTCCTTCCCAGACTCTTTTGTGGTTAGGGCTTGGGTACAAGGCCCAGGCTCTGCCAACCAGACGTGTCTGCACCAAATGTTGAACTTTCCATTCATGATGGGTAGTAAATGTGATGGGTGGTCGCTGTGTTCCTGGGGCTGTGTGCAGGATGGCTGCTTTCAACAGGAGTACAAGCTGAGGCATCTGGGTCCCAGGCACAGCAACATCTTGGCCAGTCCTGCTGCGTGATTTTAGATGATGCTCCTGACTGTGCAGCCTCTGAGCCTGCTTCTGTCTTCCTGGAGACTCAGATCTTCTTAATTCCAGTTTTGTTTCATGAGAGTTGGCATCTGCTGTTTGCAACTAAGAACTCTTTGTTTCTTTATCTTAGTCACTTGGCTAACCCCAACAAAGGAGGTGCTCAATACATAGTTGTTTAGATATATTCTCCTCTTTCATCACCTCCCCCCTATGTTAATTTTGCCAGGAAGGTATCATTCTTGCCCCCCAAACCCTCCAACAGGCGGGAAACGAGACCCAGAAAAGTATAATGCGTTACAAAGTCACATGGCTGGCAGGGAGCAATCCTTTCCATGTTGTACCAGAGACCACATACACTTCTGCTTGTGAATGCAACATGTCATGATAATCAGAACTCTTCTTTTTCTAACCTGGATGTTCAGCTTTGCTTTCAAAGTCATGAAATAAGGTGAGACTAGCTCTGTGCTCCTGCTGGTAATGGCCTACTAGAGCCAGGCTGACTACTGACTAGACACAGAGCTCAAACTTCCCAGCTCGCAAGAGTCCCTGGCACCCCTCTTGTCTCGCACCCCACCCTCCTCACTCACGTTAGCTGTGGGGCTGCTGAACTGCGTTCTACCTCCAGACTGTGCAGAAGCAAAGGAAACAAGAATCCACATATCCCTGCTTCATCCCTAGAAAAGCATGTTGGATCTAAAGCCCAAAAACCCAAACAAACAAAAGACAACATAAAAAAGGACCTAAGAGTCCAGGATTCTGGCCAATGGGTCAGGGTCCAGCAAAAGGCACAGGTCAGTGGGGGCGGAAGGAAGGGTATTCAAATGCTTCATTGTCTTTGCTTCTTGCTTTACTCCTATGCCCTGACCTAAAATCTTTTTAAAACAGGGTTCAAATGAGATCATGAAGAGTGCTTTTCATTTTTTCTCAATCACAGTTTTCAGGTGACAGAAGTATTATGTGTTGTGTAGTTAACTTAGACAGTAAAAAAGGTCAAGAAAAGGAGAAACAACATACACACTACTCTACTTCTCAATCCCAAGAAAATCATTGTCAGGGATGTATCTACTATTTTGAATTCTTGTGAAGTGTTTTAAATTATAGTTTTGCTGGGATCTTCTTCACTCACTGATTAACTCACACAAAACATAGGGACAGACAATATGGAGTACTGAGAGTCAAGAGCAGGCATTCCCCTTGGATTCCAGGCAGAAGAGGTGCCTGGGCCACAGAAGAAGTCCTGAGACCATCAGAGGTGAAGGAAGGGAGGGAGAAAATTGCTGACAGTCTCCAGGGGGGACAGAGCTCTGCATCCTTTTTGGCAGAGGCAGAGATGTAATGGTGTGGAATAAGTACCCCAGAGCTTAGGATCAAACCAGACACACACCCCCGGAAGGAAATATGAAGTCAATTGGGCATGATGCAGTTAAAAGGGTAACTTTCCAGGGGTGGAGAATAAATATAGCAGCCTAGATACACACACTCCCACCTCCAAGGAAAGAATGATCAAAGCTGAAGCATTGGGGGAGAAGGGCGATAAACTCAAATACCTCCAGGAGACAGGCAAGTGGAGTAAATGAATAAAGGCCAGTTGTGAGGGAAACAAGAGAGACACACTTGGCTGGAATCGTAAACACACAGGAATATTCTTCATTTCCACCAATAAGTATTCTCTTGCACTTTTGGAAAACATGGCCGTCTTCCTCATTTATCTTTCTTTTTCACGCATTTGAGAGAGAGAAAGGTTTCTTCACATTAGGGAAGACAGAGGTCAGATGCAATGGTAAACAGAAGTTGGCAACAGATTTTCCTTTCAGGGAGACAACCGGAAGTGGTGGAGCAGCTTGAACACTGGAGAATGCATGCCTCTGACTTCTGCAGGGCTGTGCCCCAGGGAATGAGAATCGGGAGTGAGGAATAAGAAACACAGTACTATCAGGTGTTCCAATACGCCAAGAAACACCAGAAATATGAAGGTTTATATATACTTTTCTGTTTTGTAAAATTGGTTCCAGGTTTGTTTACTTTAAAATTAAATAGATTAACCACATTAAACACATTCCTGCGCTCCCATAGGTCCCACAAGCTGCCCACGTGTGACTCTTGCCTCATGCTGTTCCAGACCCCATACCATGGTGACACAGCCACTTAGAACCCAGGGGGAAGAATATCCGTGTCTCTCCTTCTCCCATACACTGTGAAGCAATAAAGTAGGATTTCTAAAACTGCTAAGTAAGGGAACATCCACAAATTCAGTCATGACCAAAGGGCAGGGAAGGGGCCAGAAACCGAATGTGTGTGGGAATAGCTCTAGGAACAGACATAAATAATAATACAGTATGGTTTAGTGTGTTGTTTTTTAAACAAGATTATTTAGAATTGTACAATGCTTTAAATTTCATGTAGAAACGTACATGGTATTTTCATATCCACTATGTCATTGGAGCACACAATAAATTCCAAAGTAGGCTGAAAGGTATTGTTAATACCATGAATAGGAAGGTAGGGGGAGGATGGGGATGAATGAGTAGAAGTGGTGGCTCAGAAGTTATATGACTTGTTCATATTATCATAAAAATAAGCACTGGGAAGAATGATTAATTTATTTTAAAAATGGAGAAAATTTCATGTTGACTCTGAGTATCATTTATAGAGAACACAATGAAGCCAGTGCTTTTTTCTCTAAAAATGCTTTGACAAAAGCATTAAATTCAAAAGAATATAAATGGTTATATTTATATTATAAATAATATAAATGTGGGAGAAATGTGGTTTAATTTTTTTTCTAGCAAAATTTACTCATGCTTTGAGGACTCAATGCTGACATCTACATCTGTTTCATGGAAAGGATTTATTATTTTTCTCCTTAACTTTTAACTATAAAGCAAAAAAATACAGGATGATATTTTAGGTTACCAAAAAAGAAGAACTTTTCAACATTAAGAATTATTCACCTAAAGAAAATAGTGTAACACCAAGAGTCTGGGCATTGGGTTCTAGAACAAGCATTGCATGTGTCCTTAGGCAGGTAACAATTTTCCCAACCTCAGTCTCAAGGTCCTCTTTCTTAAAATGAGTACAATAATACCTGACTATGAAAAGGGAGACATAAAATAATGAAAGGTAGGTTAACATGATTCAAAAAAAACTATAAATTTATATAAAATACTTTCTAATAAATTGAAACTCTTTATTTTGGAGTTTAAGGATCTTATGTCTTCTAGTCCAACCCCATCCAGCCTACCTCATTCTTATCATGTCTCACGCCAGCCACACCCAGCAGCCTAGGTGGCTCCAGGTTCAGAGCCAGGTGATCCCCAGATGCCTGGGAACTCAGTCCACACGCTGAGCACTACTGCTTCTCTCACCCAATCTCACCCACATTCTTGCCTCCAACCCCATAGGAATTCCCCAGGGACTATGCTCCCTTCTCCATTGCCACTCAGATCTAGCATGCTTTCTGGTGCTTTTGTTTTGTTTTGTTTTGTTTTGTTTTACCCAAATACTTCTGTCTTAGGAAGTCTCAAGTCCCATCTCCCAACATTATCTATTTATACAAAAAAGTTTATATTACTGGAGTGAAGAATAAGACCAACTTTAGCTCAAAATCTAGTTTCACAAGCTGAGCCTCTCTGAGCCTGTTTTTATAACCAGAAAATTGGGATCCCAAGGCCTACTTCAGAGATTGTGCTGCAGGTAGGTAGGTATTTTACATTCTGTATCTATTTATATTAGAGCCTGCCATAAAGAAATTATCCAATAAATATAATTTATTGTTATTGGTTTTAATATGATTTTTATTGTTTTTAGGAAACTCCACATGCAGATTTCTCCTTGATAACATGGGGATTAGTTAACCCTTGATCACCCAGAGCTGTGTAACATTAACATCAAGTGTGGATGTCTTATACTCAACATCCCAATAACAATACTACAGACTTTTTGACTAGAATAATTCCTTCAATATTTCTTCAGTGCCATGTCTCTGCTAGACACTTTTCTCAGGCCTGGGGCTCTCAGGCAAGCTGGCTTCCTTTTATATATTGAGGAGAGGAACTGATCAAAGGTAAAAAATTAGGAAGATGCTCTTTGCAAAGTATATATGTGAAATAACCAGGTCATATGATAGAGGTACCCTGGGATGAGAAAGATACGAAGCTGCATTTGATAAAGGGGGCAAGGAGAGCTCTTTGAAGACACAAAGAGGAGCCAGCCATGCACGGATTGGAGGTGGGAAGCAACACAGGTAAAGGAAGATCAAGTTCAAACCCTGAAGAAAAAACACCAGAGAGAATGGGGAAGATTATCTCCCTATAAGAGAGAATGGGGAGCTGAGAGAGGGAGAAGAATTACACACAGTGATGTTGGAGGGGTGGACAGGCTCCCTACCTCAATGGGACAGTAAGCAGGGACAGGCCCCCAGGTCTGTGCCTCTGATTTTACCATCAAGCCCTATGTTATTTCCTGGTGGCTGAACTATAATATTCGTTTTCTGGTCCCTTTTATTTTTGTTTGCTGCATGATTTTATCCATGGCACCCTTGCCTTAGCACCTTGCAAGAAAACACCCGATCCCCAAAGCTTCACCCAGTCATTTACAGGAGAGAAGTGTCACGTGAGGAACCCTTGACCCATTTCAAAGTCCTCCCCTTCAGCTTCCAGTGTCACACTCAGTGTGGCAGTCCAACGAGAATTGCTTCAACCCATATTCCACTGCTTTCTGGCATTTGGGAAGTTGGCTCTGTTGCCTGAGGAAGACATTTTAGGAGAGGTTTCCATAGAAACTCAAACTTTCCCTCCAGCTGCTCATGTAGTTTATCTCTTTATTTTTAAATACACATTATTTTTCTTTCAGCGGCTTCTGAATGCTTTGATTCTTTGGACACCAAAGAAATAGTACCAAATCTCTGGAAACATCGCCTTTTTCATTCTCTTGTTACAATCTCTCCTGATTGTGTTTTCCTGGCTGACAGGGAGGGGTGTAGGAGCTCTGCTGCTATAATTAACCATTTCTCTTATTAATCTTTACTCTCCCTCTCAGAATCTTTTAGATGGCTGGCCTTTCATCACCAGTTTACTATTGACAGCACTGGATTTACAGAGAAAGTCTTGCTAGACCATTGTGCAGCCTCTGTCCCTTCCCCATCCTCTACCCCTGACACCAAACTCCTCCCTGCTTCACTACATTCTGCAGCTAGAAACACCCGGACTTTCTTCACACAAGCTTAGGTCTTTCCCACCTTGGGTCATTAAGAGTAGCATTTCCTTGAGCTCCCCCCTTCATACCCATCCTTAATTTATGTTAAGTAGTGGGCATCATTCCCAAAATAGAGATTTCCTGACCTCCCAAGACCTAATTAGATCACCTGTTATGTTTTCTTCCTAGCAATTCTCAATTATAATGAAATCAAGATTTGAGATGTCTCTCTCCATTACAATGTACACTCCTTTAGGAATTATCTCATTAACTTCTGTATCAATAGCATCTAAGAGCGTATTTTGTGATGAATAAAAGAAAAAGATTATATTAGGGAAGTCATTATATTCAAGCACAAGAGGAAGAATTAAGTAGCAAAATAAATTGTGCTTTGTGCATTTACAGGGATACAATTTATTTTCTCCAAGGAAACAAGAATATATGTCATCTGTTGTGGAAAAACTAGGAAAAAGAAATCTGTTTTGGCTTCAGTGAAGCCATCGTTTGATATAGTATAAACACACACACAAAGGATAAGTGCATTCAAGGGCTGCGCATGATGATTTTATGTGGGAACAACAGGCCTCTCTACTTACTTGGTGCACAGCTGAGCAACAGGGGAGCAGAACTGTCATCAAGGGCAAAATTCTCACCTCATATAGAAAGGCTAGAGAGAAAATGGAGGGGAAAGGAAGAAGGAAAAGAAGGAAACGGGGAAGGAGAAGGAAGACAGAATATTGGGGAAAGGAGAAGAGAGACCACACCCAACGAGGAGTAAAAGAAGAAAAAAGAGCCACAGGTTGACTCCATGTTCCCCTACAGGTGGGAAGATGGCAAATAGGCTGAAAGAGAGTCGATCTGTAATTCGGGAGCCACAGAACTTTTGACGATTCACAGTTCTGTTCCAAGTAAATGGACAGACACTTGGCTAGATAGCAGGCAGGAGGCTGATGCGTGAGATGATTTCTTTAAGCCTGTAGGTCAAACCTAATCACAGCAGCTGAGATTTAGTGAGTCTCAGGTATGTATGTTGGGCGCCTCCAGACATATTGCTGTTTTAAATCTTCACAATAATCTGTTTTTACCAATGAGGAAACTGAGGCTCAGAGAGCTTGAAGTACTTGCTAAAAGTCACTCCAGTAAAATATGGCAGAGCCCAAGTCTGTCTATCTTCAAAGCTGGGATCTGTCCATTATGCTACCCTGTCCTGGCTCATCAACAGGGCCTCAAAAAAATGAGGAGCATATCTGCACACAATGAAGAAATGCTACAGGGTGAATATAATGTGTGACACTCAAACTTCCTAAAAATGGAAGAGCTGCTCGAGAAGGAGTAGACCTCTGTGAGGAAGTAACCCCACTATGGAAATTCAACCTGATTCTCTTTTTGAAGCCAATCTAATGATATTGTCCCCTTGCCCAATATCCTCCAATGATTCCCTACTCTACTTGGGATAAAACTCATAAAGTCCTCACCATGGCCTGCAAGACTAGGCACCATCTAGCCCCTCCCTCCTTCCGCAGCCTCATCCAGTCCTCTGCTTCACAGGTTCTGCCCTCTCTTGAGCCAGGCAGGCCATCTCCTTCCTGGTTATTGCCACACACCTGCCCTAGAGATTTCACACAGGCCCATCTGCCTTTATGGAAGGGTCTACCCTCTATTCTTTGTCCGACTTCAGGAGACTTAGACCTTGCGAAAAGCTTTCCCAGATCTCACAATGTAATTTTGACCCATACTTCCCTCTTTTTCAATGCACCTTGTACTATGCCTTTATGTCACAATATTATGATCACCTCTGCTTATTTATTCATATGATAATTTCATTAATACCTGCCTGGCCTACTAGATAGCAGGCTCCAGAAGGAACTATTTCTCTTGTTCACTGTGGTGTCGCCAACCCACAGTACAATGCCTAAGACGTGGGATTATAAAAACCCAAGTATTTTTTGTTGACTATTGCAATGAACTTCATTCAGAAATGATACAGGTCCAAAAGGAGTGGGGTAGTGAGATGACCACTGAAGAAATGTCCAGTTACAATCAGCATCTAGATTAAGAGCTTTTCATGCAGTATCACTTTCCAAAGCAAGCAGCAACTTAAACTATTCATAAAGTGTGAGCATCATTTGGAGAAAAAAGTAGAAACTGGCTCCATACTCCCTGAGCCTCCCTCTGCAACACTGCTATCCACACTAGCCTGTTTTTAACCCTACTTAAGAGAGGGTTTTTTGTTTGTTTGTTTTCTTTAGTGTCTTTGTGCTCTCATATATTTCTTTTATATCCATCCCCTCTTTATTCCAAACAGTAGTCAGAAACCAATGCCACAGAGATCCAGATCCTCGGCTATCATTGGGAAAATGAAAAACAAGATGAATCACCTAGAGCATGAAAATAGTCTCTGAGCCAGATCGGTTCCAAATCTGCTCAGAGTCATCAAGGCATTTCCACACAAATGATATTGATATCACAATCCCAGGATTTTGAATGTACATTGCCAGAAACCTGAACTCTGGGAAAACAAAGGATCTGCTATTATGCAAATAGTTTTAGACACTAGGAAAGAGAGGAAATGGGATAAGCAAAGACAGACAGCGCAATGCTACTTAGCTTCTAAAATAATTCCCTCTCCAAAGTTTTAATCGGATATCAGCTAAGCTGAAACAAAGGTCTCTAATCACATAGGAAGTGTTTTACTCAAATAGTTTTATTTTCTATTTTGGTGACTTTTCCAATGATGTGATTGTACTTTCAGAGAAAAGAATAGCGGGAGACCCTTGATGTTTTCCTTGTATTGAGAGAAATTTCGACTTCTGCTGTCAAATAACAAATGGGCGATCGCACCACCCATGGTTATTCTACCGGCACCAACTGTGTGCCAGGCACAGTGCTTGGCGCTGGGGGATAATGTATAGAGCAGAAACAGGAGGGCCTGTCCTCTCGCAGTTGTCTTCTCATATAAACATGTGTCCAGCTTACACATCAGAAAGACATTTATCTTGTTATTCAAATACACCCATTATGGCACTTTGGGTGCCATAGTTTTACAAAGTCTTTTGTTTTACAAAGTCTTTTCAAATGTCACTTTTTGACATCTTCCCAACAACCCTGTAAGAACAGCATGAATGTTGATTTTCTCTTTTTCTAACATAAAGAAAATTGGGCTCAGACCCCAAAAGAACTGGCCACAAGTTACATATGCTATATTCTTTCTATACCAATAGCAACAACTCTCGGCAAATGTTTAGAATGCATTTATAAATACTAATCTTTTACATGCATTACTGTAGTTAATTCTTGCAAAAAAAGAAATCCCATGATCCCTACTTTAAAAATAGTAAAATTGAGGTTCAGAGGTTGAGTAACTTACTATAAGTCAGCCATTCAGAAAAAAAAGGAAAAAAAAAAGAAATGGAAAATTGAATCTATATGATTCTATAGTTGGCATTCAACCACAGCAATTTACTGTCAAGACAGCATAAGCTCGTTATATTTCTTATTTTAATTGGAACAGCTATCATTACAATCATATTGAAAAATAGATAAACAGAGGTCCACAGAAGTGAAGAACCACATTCAAGATCGAACAGTTCAGAATGCTGAGGTTAAAATCGTATCTAAATACCCGAGATGTGAAATATAACCCACTTCTCACCTAAGCACAACACAGAGAACAAGATTTAGAGGGATCATCTGGTCTAAACTGTGGCTTCAAGGTCAAGCGAAAGGTTCTCTCATAATGGACCTCAGCTCAGTCAATGTATTTGGGTGTAACCAAGAACTGAAAGTGGGGCATTTATAGAGTCGGACAGCTCAGGGCTACTCAACATCTCATCAGTGATGGAGTCCCTATTCTAAATGAAATTTAGTTCTTGTTGATGTGGCACAGTTAGTCTATTGAAAGAGATTGACATCTTCCTTCATTCCAAAGAAAGATGTTAGGAGAACCAATCTCATTAATCAGAGTGTACGACAACAGGAGGTACATTTAGGTAGAATAGAGGGTTCATGCAAGTGAGAATAGGGAGATAAGCTGGAGAACAAGAAGAAGTTCAGATCATCCACACAAAAAAATCACTTAGTACTTTCTAATAGATTTGAATCAGAGGACTCAGAGTTTATACTTTTTTTTCAGGTACTGGAAAACTACTGAAGGTTTTTAAGAAGGGAATTATGTGATCACAGCAGTTCCTCCCACAGATTCAGACCTCCATATCTGCACTCTGCAATGAGGTAGCCACTAGCCACATATAGCTGTTGAGCACTTGAAATACAGCTAGTCCAAACTGAAGTGTGCTGTAAGTATAAAAATCACATGGGATTTCGGAGCAGGCTTTCTCCATGTGCTGCCCCCCCTTTTTGTATATGTAAAAAGGATTTTATTTGCAGGGGAATGAGACTTTAATCAAACAAACCAAATCCCATGTCATCATCTGACTCCTCAGACTTAATGAACAATGTAAATGTTAATACGATGCTAATATTTTAGATATTTTATTGGGTTAAAATGTTACTAAAATTAACTTCACCTTTTTTTTTTTTTACTATTTTAATGTGCCCGCTAGAAAACTGACATTAATATAGGTGGCCTGCATTATCATTCTTTTGGACAATGCTAGTTATTGACTTTCAGATAAATGTTTACATAGGCATTCCTGAAAACTTTTATTGACTAAACAGTCACTGGGCCTTGAGAAATTCCCTTCTGTTGCTTCCTGGCTCTGGCTACTAGGAAGTTATTATTTTTTGTTAAATCACAACCTGTCTTTCTGAAGCTTTTACGCATTAGCAATCATGATGCTCTAGGGCAGCCTTCCAGTAACGACCTTCAACTACCTTATTCCACCCCCTTCCTCCTGCCCTAGATTTTCCAGTCTTCTCTTGTTTCAGTAACTACCTCCAGTTGGTTTTATTATTTATTATGTTTCCCAGGTCTCTGGTGATTCTTATCACTCTTCTCTAAAACATGATCAAAATGATCAGTTCTCCTTCAGAAAGAAAAACAAAACTTCTCTGGTTGTCAGAGTGTCTGATGGTGAAAAAAGACTTTTACATAAGGAGTCAGAGATAAGTTTGCTTCCCATCTCTCCTGCAGTGCGCAACCCTATATAAGTCATTTCATCTCATATTCAAAAGCAGATAAAACCACTTAAAAGCAAAAACAACATGCACTATGCTTAAGGTAGAGTCACCACAGTGAGCTTTTGTTTTCACCTGCCCAGCATTAACGTCTCCTGCCCACAGAAGCCTTCTTCTCCCTTTTTAAAACTGTAATTTTTTCAGCTGTGGGAGTGAAGATGGGTAAGCTCACCCTGTACCTCCAGCTTCCGGGAGGCCTGAGTGAGGCCAGGCTTGGAAAGCCAAAGTCACAGATTAGTTCAGTGACAGGCACACGCCTGAGCTGAGGCAAGGGCATCCCATGGAGAGAGCCTGCTTGAGAATGAAACCAACAGAGGAAGCAGGACTAAAATATGCTGGGGTGGGGGATAAGACCTGATAACATCACTTGAATCTCTGCTTCCATTTGTGCATGGAATACTCCCTGGCTTTTCTTAAAGTAATACTCCCTGGCTTTTCTTTTTTTTTTAATTTAACTGAATTAATACATTTCTTTTTTCCCCCAAATCCAGTATGAGTTTACAACCAAAAGCCTAATGCATTACCAATCACTAAAACACTTTCAGGGCTTCTGCCTCATCTCGTAGCCTTCTGATTTGCCGAGTATGTAACTAGCCTCACAAATGAGCGGCAGTGTTTTGTCAATAAGCAGAGGCCTTACATGTTGAGACAGCAGGAGGGAGGGATGGGAGAACCCTGATTCTCTGAGCCTCTGTCTTTTCCTCTTAAGAAGTATATCCAGCAATCTTTCACCCTTGTCCTGGAAAAACTACATGGTCAACATTTCATTTAATCGAGTTGTCATTTTATATTAAAATGCTACTTGTCTTTTTCCTCTGAGGTGTGTGACAAATAATTAAATAATATTACAGTATACCTCATTGTACAGGGGTGGGAAAAAGTAGGTTTACAGTTGTGAGTACATGAAACAGTTCATTCTTATATTATTATTCATTAATTATTATTTTACCTAGCAGTAACCGTAAACCTACTTTTGCTCACCCCGGAATGAAATCAATGTGTGTGCAAAAACAAATTGACTTCCACCAGAACTCACAGCCCGCTTCATCTGCACTTCTGATTGATTCTCAGTAGGCAGCACCTCCCAACACTTAAGCCTTCTGGTTCTCTCCTGTCCCCCACACCCTAACAAGTAGGTTTCATTACAGCACCCTAGGACTGGAAAGGACTTGAAGAAATGGCTGCTGTCCTACTCCCTTAGTATCAATAGAGTCCAGTATATGGGAAGTGACTTTCTCAATATCCAATGCGGTTGGAGACAGAGCGTGGGCAAGAGTTTAGTGCTCCTGAGGTATGCTATCACACAGCATCCGAGTTCTAAGGGACCCCAGTTTAAAGGCCTTTGGGTTATGCATAAACAATAAACTAATATAATGTATTTCTTTCCCAAGAGCAGATGACTCCGTCTTGGGTTTTATAAAGTAGGTTTACCTTGGCTTGGGTACCTAAGTTATTATTAACATGAGAAACTGCTACTATTTATGGCCCAGGCATCTGCTCTGTGCTTATGGCCACTATCTTGCTCGATCTTCATAAAAACCTCTCTGAGGTTTGTACTATTAGAATTCCCCTCTTACAGAGAAGGAAGCTGGGGTTTAGAGAAGCCCAAACCAGACATCTGATAAATGGTAAACAGCATTGAATTCAATTTCCATCTCTGACTCCAAAGCCTGGGCTTTTAACATGAATATTCCATAACCTGGAAGATTAAGCAATATTTTTCATTAGAACATGTCTGAAAGCAAACAAGGCTTTAAAATGAGAGGTTCTGCTTTCCCAGTCCTCACTGACCTGCAACACCGTTTCATTACGTTCCCAGATATGCTCAGAAACATCAGAGTCCAAGCCTTTTGAGCCAACTATTTAAATGCACAATAAACAAAAGTCTGTAAATTTTTGTATACCTAGGCTATGCATTCATTATTTATGTCAGTTTTTTATAGAAATTTCAAAAAGATACAGAAGCATAAAACAAGACATAGGAAAGCAAGGGCCATCTCTTACTCTCACTATGGCTTCGGTCCTCACATCTTGCAGACCACATTTATTTACTTATTTAACTGAGTGTCTCATTTTCATAAAGAGAATTATACCTCAACAGTCCCAAATTAGCTGTATTGTAGCGACATTGCTGTGTAACAGATTACCCTGAATTTAGTAGCTTAAAACAATACATTGTCGTTTGCAGAAATTGACAAACTTATCTTAAAATTCATCTGGAAATTCAAGGGACACAGATAGCCAAAACAATCTTGGAAGACTCACAATTTCCAATTTCAGAGCTATAGTACTTAAGATATTATGGTACTGGCATAAAGGTAGACATATAAATCATATAAATCAATGGAATACAATTGGGAGTCCTGAGATAAATTCTCAAATTTACAGTCAATACATTTTTTTTTTACACGGATGCCAAGATAACTCATTGAGGGAAAGAATATTCTTTCCAATAAATGATTCTGGGACAACTGGAAAAAGAATGAAGTTGAATCCCTACTTCACACCATAAAATAACTGAGAATGGATCAAAGACCTAAATGTAAAAGCTACAACTATAAAACTCTTAGAAGGAAACATAGGTGTAAATCTTCATGACTTTGACTTAAGCTATGGTTAATTTGACAATGACACCAAAAGCCATGAATTAAAAAATAGATAAACTTGACATGGTCAAAACTAGTAAGTTTTGTGCTTTAAAGGGCACCATGAAGCAAATGAAAATCGTTGCAAATCATGTGTCTGAAAAGGGACTTTATCTAGCATATATAGAGAACTATTACAACTCAAAAATACAAAGACAAATATTCCAATTAAAAACTACAAAAAAATCTAAATAGACAGTTCTGCAAAGAAGATATACAAATAGCCAATTAGTACATGAAAAGATGCTTAACATAATTGTCCATCAGGAAAATGAAAATCAAACCCATGATGACATACAATTTCATACCCATTAAAATGGCTATAATCAACAAGACAGGTAACAAGTGTTGTTGAGGATGTGGAGAAGGTGGGAACTGAGTTTTGCTGGTAGAAATATATGGCCCCTATGGAAAAACACTTTGGCAGTATCTCAAAAAGTTAAACATAGAGACTCAGCAATCCCATTCATATGTGTGGATCTGTCTGTGCTCCTGTGTATGTGCATGCGCCCAAGAGAAATAGAAATCATGAAACATATGCCTCTGGCCCAGAAGTCAAAGAAGCTGAAAAAAAGAGTACCCAGCAGTTTCAGTTGCTGCAGGCTCAGCTGCTATTCCCGGAAAACCAGGTGATCCAGCAAGACACACAACTACATGCGTGGACTACAGTAATGTCTCATATCCTGCTACAACTTTCTGAGCCTAACAGGCAAAATGGTTATAGTTCCATTTCTGATTTCCAAACCTCAGGCAAAATGTCCTGTGTGGTTTAAGCTAATCCACAGCTATGTAAGAGAGGGAACTCTGGAAAGCATAGTTCCAGTTTAGCTCAGTTAATACAAATTGATCTCAATTGTCATTAAAGAATTTGGAGGTAAGATTGGGTAGCATAGAAATTACTACATATCATCCATAGCCAGAAATGCAACTTCTACTAAATTGCCTGGTTTAAATTTATCTTAATGTTAAGAAAGCTTCTGCAAGGGATGTGTCCTTTTATTTTTTTTAATTTAAAATTCAATATTATTTTGTATTAGTTTCAGGTCTACAGCATAGTGGTTAGTAAATCATATTCTTTGCATGGCTGGGGTGGCCCAGTGACCTGTGAACCAAGAGGCTACTGGTTCAAGTCCCAATCAGGTCACATGCCCTGGTTGTGGGCTTAATCCTCAATAGGCGGCATGCAGGAAGCAGCAATGAATGTTTTTCTCTCATCGATGTTTAACTCTCTCTATCCCTCCCCCTTTCCCTCTCTCTAAAAATCAATAATATTTTTTTAAAAAAGAAAATCATATACTTTACAAAGTGCTCCCCCCAATATCTCTAGTACCCACCTGGTACTATAGATATTATAATATTATTGACTATATTCCCTATGCTGTATTTTACATCCCTGTGACTACTTTGTAACTATCAGTTTGTACTTCTTAATCTCCATCTTTTTTCAACCAGGCCCCAAACCCTTCCCCTGCCAACCATCAATCTGTTCTCTGTATCTGTAAGTCTGTTTCTATTTTGTTTATTCATTTTGTTCTTTAGAGTCCACATATAAGAAATCATTTGGTATTTTTCTTTGACTTATTTCACTTAGCATAATATCCTCCAGGTCTATTTATGCTGTCATAAATGGTAAGATTTCATTCTTTTTTTGTAGCCCAGTAATATTCCATTATATATATGTAGCACAAGTTTTTTTATCCACTGGTCTACTGATGGGCACTTGGGTGGCTTCCCTGTCTTGGCTATTGTAAATCATGCTGCAATGAACATACAGGTGCAGCATTGTTCTTTTGAAAGTGATACGTTCTTTAAACAGGGTTTCTCAACCTCCCACTATTGACATTTTGTGCTGGATAAGTTTTTGTAATGAGGACTGTTCTGTGCATCTATAGGGTATTTAGCAGCATCCTTAGTCTCTACCAACTAGATGCCCATATCACCTTCTCAGTCTTGACAACCAAAAATGCCTTCAGACAATGCCAAATATCTCCTGGTGAGGCAAAATGCCTCCAATTGAGAACTACTGCTTTAAATGAGTTAAATAAGCTGTATCTTTTAGTTGATTACATATTATTCTGCTTATATATTTATATATTTATTCCCTAGATAATGGTGTGTATTTTTTTGGTTATATAAAATCACGCTTTACATAAATATTAATTCACTACATTGGAAGAGATTCTCTCTGCTGGTTTGGCTTTGAGACACAATTTAAAAGCAGGGCTGTTGGTCAAGGTCACTAATTGAAAACACTATGAATGCCTTGCTTTAGAAGAATCTACCTTTTATCTCAACAAGGGGAAGAATACAGCAGAGTATGGATGGCTCTAGGCAAGTCTATGCCTATTTCAAGAAAGTTTAGCAAACTCCTTGATATCAAAGACTACAGAGATGAGGCTCTTACAGTGATGAATCATATTTCTTGAACATTTCAATTTTTTTCATTATTATAAACAAATGGTGTGTTTTTTAGAGTGAAATGGTTGGTCTTGGTCACATACTCTGAAATGGCCCATCTTGCAACAGTTTCACTTATTTTAAAAATGACTCACTGGACGAGTTAAAATTATCAAAAGAGAAGAATGAACAGATTGCATCTTGCCCTTTGTCAAATTATACTCTAGCCCAAGGACAGAAAACCAGAATATCTTCACGGGTCAGGTAGGCAAAGTAATACCCACAGTGAGTCTTAAGAACTATGGTGGACTGGAAAGTCTATGACCCATGTACAAAGGGAAACCATTTCTGTTTATAGATGTCATTCAGAAAGATGTGATTTTTCAATAAAGCCAATAGCCTGTATATTTGTATGATGTGAATTGGCAACTAATTCAATTTTTAAAAATCATTCAAAGGCAACACCTTACTAAGGTTCTCAACCTTCCTAATGCCGCAACCCTTTAATACAGTTCTTCATGTTGTGGTGACCCCCAACCATAAAATTATTTTTGTTGCTACTTCATAACTGTAATGCATCGTGATGTAAATATCTGATATGAAGGATGTATTTAGGCGACCCCTGTGAAAGGGTCGTTCGACCCCCAAAGGGGTCGCGACCCACAGGTTGAGAACCGCTGCCTTATAGGGAGAAAGTGTGTGTGTGTGTGTGTGTGTGTGTGTGTGTATGTGTGTGTAAAAGCAGGGCCTACTTGGTTAAGTTGAAGGGTATGTATTTGTATATATGTATGTATTATTGTTTATAAACCTATGTGTGTGGTATACACACGTGTGAGTGTGACTGTAGACTGAATTTACCAATCAGAAGGCTATATTATTTTTATCTAACCAACCAAAAGGCAATCACATTTATTAATAACAGGGAGGGGTGACTAGTTATTTCAGAGAACTCTTCTCTCTCCACTCAACCTCACTTTCTCAATAACATCAATAACTCAATATAACCCCACACAAAGTATCCACAGTAAGCTTACTCCCATAGAGATCAGTAATAAAAATGTATTTCTTATTTTCACAGGATAATCCTGAGAATTGGGGGTGCTTACTCTACTTTTCTAAAGTCACAAAGCTTGGAAGTAGTGAGGCCAAGGCTCAGACGCCAGTCTCCTGAAAGCTCACCCAAGGCCCGTTGGCTACTGAGTACTTATGTCCAGGGCACTGTGGAAATTACCTGCTTTAGATTTACATAAATCTAGAGGGCTCTGTGTGCAATCTTTATTCTTGAAAGAGACTATTTGGTCCTGTAGGTTCCCAGGTGAAAGTTTGACAAATGTTGTATCAAAAATAAAGTATGCTGAATTGTGTGTGCATTAATTTCTTGGCTAATATTTCAGTTCATACATTTTAAACCCCTTCAGAGCCATCACAATCTGGAAGTATGGGCTTTACTGCTTCTAAATATTTGAATTCCAATTTTCAGGCCTGTCAATCTACCCGGACTCATAAGTTCGCTTAACCTGATTTTCTCTGCTTCATGACAATATTGTTTAGTATTTGCTAGGCTGCGTTTGACATGAGGAAAATTTATATTACATTTAGTGAAATATATTGAAAGCTGCTAAAATGGCCCTCTCTTCCCAAATTTGCATAGCATTGCATTTCCCCCCTTTCCTTTTTTCACTCTGGTAAGTCTGTTATCGAAGAAATTACAG
Source organism: Myotis lucifugus (assembly GCF_000147115.1). NCBI lineage: Eukaryota > Metazoa > Chordata > Mammalia > Chiroptera > Vespertilionidae > Myotis > Myotis lucifugus. The sequence continues at coordinate 5,263,305 of NW_005871104.1, read as the reverse complement.
AGTTTATCTACATCGGGAAACTGTCAAATGCATGAAACCCAGTGTGGTGTGAATCTTAGGTTTTGAAGAAAAGATTAAAAAGAGTTGCCTTTACTCTCCTGAGAGCCCTTGTACAGAGGAAAGCACTTAGATCTGCAGGTAACTTGGCTGTCTGGTAGCTTCCTTTATGGGGAAAAAAAGTGATATTTACAAAAATAAATCTCACATTTCTCCTCACCCTGTCCAGTGATTTTCTGCAAGGTCTCTTTCCCAGTTTATAACACCAGAAAAAAGTAACATGCTAAAAATCAAGAAACCATCCTAATTCTTGGAATGGATGAATAAGGGAAAGGGAAATCTCAGTAAAATCTTATCAGTTCCAGCTTCAGAATAGCTCTCAAATACATTATTTTCTCTGCCTCTCTTTTCCTCATTACTTCTGTTATTTTCAATTTCCTCCTCTTAAAAATTGAGGTAGTCCCTAATTCATAAGGCTGAACTCCATCTGAGACAAACGTCATAGGAATCTATACCGAGGGTTAAGTTTCCTGCCAATGATGAAAACAACAACAACAAAATTCTCTGAAATGTATCAAACTTTGTAAAAATGCAGCAGACCTCAACTTTCTAGGGCAAACAAGATAGTTCCTGGTGAAGCGATTACCAGGTTGATTACAGGGGCTGGGAACTGTTGGAGTGAATCATTGATTAAGAGATTGATTGGGATTTCTGTTTGAGCTGTGTTTGATTAGCTTGTCTATGACAGTGAGCAATCGGGTCTCCACGGACACATTCCATTGGACACAATGGCTCCATATTCCCAGCCCCAATTGCCATTCAGGAAACAGCCATGAGTTCGTATCATTAGCTCATGTTCATTTATTTTAATGGGACATTAAGACTGATTTATATGACAGCATTAAAGGAGAAAAATTATTCCAGATTACACCTATATAAGAGCACTTAACATTAGCTTGCCAATTAGCCTTTTGAAAGGATGAATGCCAATGCCCCCAATTCAGGAAACTTTCATCTCATGGTGCCATCCACTTGATTGGTCAACAAAAGGGGAGCACAGGGAATCCATGCTGTTCATCGTGTCCGTTTCTTTTCTATAGTGAAGCTAATGCTAGTGCTGGAGAACTCAACTGTTAGCAGAGAACAAAATAATACCTATTCTCCTGAATTTCTAAGAACAGCCTGAAGGCTGCTGTAATTCCTTTTAATAGAAATGCCTCTCTTTCTTTTATCGGCAATGCTTTAAGATAATGGTATAATCACTATTGATTTTACTACCACGCATCATGACAGTATTAAGAGAGCTCAACCCCCTATTTCTTTGCAACAGTAAAGTCACGAAGAGCAAAGAGCAACACTGTAGGTTATCAATCTCTTTATACCCTTTTGCCCTCAGCACTAGTTTCTCCCCAACTCCTGTTTGCTATTCCACCTCCCCTTTCTTAATGATTGTCCCTTCATCCTTATCATTAATCACCGGTGGTTGTATTAGACAAGAACAATGGTGGGGAAAATTACAAAAATCATGCCTGCTAACATCAGGCTGATTTCACTGAAAATGTGGGGAAAAAATAACTTTTCAGAAAGGACCCTGAAACAACTGGTTAAGAAGAGTTTTTTCAGTGCCTGTAAGTGCACTGATGTGAAGAGGGGTAAATATCCAGTGATTTTTTTTCGTAAGCTATTTTTATAATCTCTGACTTCCCTATTAACCTTAAACTATGAAAACAAGATCTAACAGTGAACATTCACCAATGAATCCTCAATTCTTATTCATATTTGTCACATAAAGTGCACAATAAATCCATCAAAGTTAACAGTTCAACAGGGGGCTTAGTTGGCCAGGACTGATCTTCCCTGTTATCCTCCCTTGTTAGGGGAATGAAATTAATAGGCAACTATCCTTCAATCTGACTTTATTCAGACCTTCCTGGGCTCCTATAGCCTCTCGAGTTTATCCCTGGACCTTGATGCAAGGATCAACTCATTACACAAACCAACACTAGAATACTCATCATGGTAGAAAGAAAAATTATTTGAAAAGTTGAAAGCTGGAAAGGTAAAGAGAGTGTTCAACATAACTCAAGTCTCTACTTAGGTTCTGACTCAATAGGACCCAAATTTTATTTTCAGCCCCGATATGGAACCCAAACCAAATATTTAAAAAAATTAAAAAAGGCACACAAATTTCAGTACAAAATTATCTCCATTATTATTTATTATCAAGGCAAGAGCATCTCAAGACATGGAACATGGTTCATAAGTGAAACCACCTTCTGCTGGCTTGGAAACTCTGGGAATAGACCAGTGTTTGTATGAACAGCACCTTGCTCTTCCAAAATTAAATGTAAGAGGGCCTCCAGATATTTCTAAACATATTGCACACTTACTTGCCACCTGAACACAAGCCATCTCCCCAGATGTTTGTGGTGTTTTGTATTAAAAATAAGGTATATGGTTTATATCCATCGATCTCCCACATCTCTGATTCACATCTTGTTAGTTTGAAGTGAATTCATTCATTTTATCTTTCATCCTAACACTATTGAGCAATTTCACATGAGAATCAACTCTAATGTGCTCATATCTCATCAAGAAAGATAATGGTGCTGCCAAAAAGATGTATTTCTTTAGGTGTGACTCTTTAGTGAAGGAGAGCTTCGTAGAAGCACAGCGAGGCTAGAATGACATTTCTGATTTTCATGGATTTAACTGATCCTGCCATAGTCTCAAGAAGAAATGGCTCTGTCAATCAGGGAAACATTAGATTTAAATTGCTTATTTTGGTATTGCTGCTTACAGCTTTCCTTTATGCCAAACATCTAACCTGATAAATGCATTTTTCAATAGTCAGTGGTTTCATCCGTGCTGTAAAATGAGAACAATTCAGGTAAGTAATCCCAGGGAACAACTGTTATCAGATCATGAAACTTGGATCTCCCCACCAATATTTTAAGCCCTGGGGTCTGTTGGACTGTGAGAGCAACAGGACTATATTCAGGATTTCTCTCCTATTTATAGGAAATGAATCATTTCATTATTTCTAAAGTAAGTAAAAGAAAGAAACTGCCCATGCAAGCAGTTTGAGCAAAAAGAAATGTCTTCAGTGATAGACAGACCACTGGACACATCTAAACATAGGCAGGAGATTGGGGCAATAAAACCTAATTTCTGATTCTAAATATATGAGACAGATATCCAGATCCTAGCATAATCCTAATTTTGATTAACTATAATACATATACCTCCAACACTCCAGAGCCCAAATGGGGTAAATTTATTATGAAAATAAAATTTTCAGGAAAAGGTAAAAATCATGATTCTCATCTAGATATAAAAATGAATATGTGTTGAAGAATTTATTCAATTCATGAGGGAACCAGCAGATATTATAACCTGTGCAAAGGGAAGGTCGCAGTTGCAGACATTTATGTAAAGTAAAAAAAATCTTTAAATGAATCACAGAATAGAGGAAAAGTGGTTGGGTGTTTTGTCTGTCTGTCCCTCGCAGAGAAGGAGCAGGGAAGCAAGTCAAATGAACCTCTACCAGATCAGACAAAACCTGCATGCCTTGTATGTACCTACAGTTTATAGAATTTTACAATAGCTGCCAGAGAAACAGAATATAAGGCACAAGGTGGAAAGAGGTGCCAGAGACAATGTCTATTTTTCCACAAAGTAAGAACTAAGAAGAGGGAATAAGCAAATAATAGGTTGCAAACATCCCCTCCAGGTATAAACAGGAAGCCTACTTAATAACCTATATCTTGACTCTTTGTTGCCTCCTTTCCAACCCCCTGCCCCAGATATTACTGCTTGAACTAGGACTTGAACTATTTTCCTACTTGCTCTAAAATAGTGACAAATACATGGAGCGAACTGTCCAGACACAAACCCAATATCCTAATAGGGCTGTGCATTTACAGATGTCTTTTAAATGCTCAACTATCTTATGAATCTACTAGAGGCCCAATGCACAGATTCGTGCACCGGTGGGTCCCTTGGCCTGCCCTGCACCCTCTCGCAATCCGGGACTCCTTGGGGGATGTCAGAGAGCTGGTTTCAACCTGATCCCTGCAGGCCAGGCCAAGGCTTTTATATATATAGCTATGAAGTGCCTGTACCAAGAACCTCTCTTCTAAGGTTATGACATTAATGATCAAGATAATGTCATACCAAACTGTATCTCAGGGGATTTTAACGGGGTAAGAAAACACCCCGTTACCCAGCCTACCTCAAAGCAAGGGACATGAATGAAGAATGTATGCATGATTCACTGCCCAGTATCACTGTGTCATTTCTAATTTTCCCCCGAACTTCACTTTCCTCCCATCATCACCATAACCCATGTCCTATAATGATCAGAATGAAGGTATGGTTTTCCCTTTCTAGGCTTTTTGTGACATCCCAAGACTTACAGCAAGCCCAGTTAAGATATGAGGATGGGGACATTGCCAAGCACTCTAGATTTATTAGTTTCTTGCCACATTTAAGTCTGGAGTTGTGCTTTAAAGAACCCGTTAATAACTTAATGTGCAGCAGATAAAGGAAACTAGGTCTTATATATTACACATTGGGATACAGGAAATGAGATTTGTATCAAGCAGCCATAAAATGGCACTAATAAAAAAAATAAAAAAAGGAAAGCCAGCCAGGTATTCCAAAGCAATTTTCTAAGAAAACAAAGAGAACAATGAAAGACAATTAGTAAAAGATAAGCAATTCAGCCTATTCCAGACCAGAGAAAATCTCCAGTGCCTGGTTCCAAACTAGATAAAGCTGATGAGGGAGAAGACATACAAAACTTTCTTTCCTTTATTTAAATTCATCTGCTGTTTTAATATTGGGCCTCCATAGAAACAATAATAATAGTAATAGGATTTCATAGTCATCAAATGAGCCCGTTATTAAAAAGTTTTGAACTGTTAAAAAAACAAATCGAGGCATGTTAAAAAGAGTTTATTTGAACAAGACTTGATTCAAATTAGGCAACACCAGACCAGAAGTGGTTAGTAGTGCTCTACCCACAGGAGATCCAGGAGAAAAGGCAAACATAAAGTAAGGAAATTATGGATTGGTTCTTGCTTAAAGCCTAGTTGGCCATGATTGGTTGTCCTTAGGTTTCAATTGTGTAATCTTGAGGCATTTATAGGCTTAGATTGTGGTTTGCATATGTAGGCTGTCATGACATTAGCACCACCTCAGTATACTGACCTCATGGTTTAACTATCTTGACAAATCCAAGACAAAACTGCTACAATTAAAGCTAGTTTTTCTCCCCATGGCTTTCTTCAAGTTTGTTTGACTTCATGTTGCCACCTGACTGCTAACCTTGTCACCTATTGCTCTCTAGATGAATGATTCTCAACTGGAGTCCATTTTGTCCCCCAGGGAAGATTTGGCAATCATGCCTTTGCTGTAAGAATTAAAAAAACACACACATTTAAAATAAATTTCCTTTGCTTTCAAAGGGAAAGGAAGTAGCTGCCCCTCTTCTACCCTTGAAAGAATCGCGTAGAACAGTGGTGCGCAACCCGTGGCTGAAGAATAGAATCATCCGCGACAGAATGAGACTCCCAGAGCTCCTTAGGATAGGTCATGAGAGAATGCCAATGGCCAACACTCTGTGCACCAGCTCCCCATAACAAAGAACAGAATTTCCGGAGATGAGGCCCAGAAAT